>NW_027468680.1:12634672-12787172 GCF_046254945.1 Alosa pseudoharengus
TCGGGGGTCCCGGACAGCACCACCACCACGTGGCACCACCCCCAGGCTCAGCAGCTTCTGCTGCACCAACTTACCTGCACCCTACCAGACTCCCTGCCCCCAGGAGGACCCTCACACAGGGCAGTGGTGGTGGAGGTGGTGACTGCCATCTCCCTGCTCTACACCCTCAGTGTGACACTGTTTGTGGAGGGCCATTGTGCCTGTGTGACCTTGCTATGCCCTCTTTAGAAGAGACATATTTAAAAAGGGCGTTACACAAGCTTTCCACCGCTGCATTATGCAACCATTACTTACGCCAAATGTGCTCTAATGCAGTGAGCAGCGTGTTTGCCTCGTGGTGGACGGGAGTGTGTTTGGACAAATCACTTCACACATCGGAACATCAGAAGTCACTGTTAATGTAGGAGGGAGGAGGAGGGGGAAATGGTCTTGTCATAACAGCCTTTAAGCGGAACCACTTCTGTTTCCATTTTCTTAATTTTAAACGTAACCGTTTCTCCTGTGTTGTAATGGCAGTGCTGAGTTCTTATAGATTGTTTCTGCAAGCGGTTCCAGCGTAGCTTTAAAACATTCCCTCCAATTTCCTGCGGAATTAACAAGCAGATCCAGCAGGGGATTGAGGCTTTAGGGGGAGAGACCCTTCGCCTCTCGGCCGGTGGCTGTATCTGCCAAGCACTACGACTGCCAGAGGCATGCAGACAGAATCCCTCAGATGTGTGTGTGTGTGTGTGTGTGTTTGTGTGTGTGTGTGTGTGTGTGTGTGTGGGTGGGAGTGAATCAAGGCTGTGTGAAGCTCCATGAGGTTCCGGAGAGTTCCGCAGGCAGGGTTCCCCCCACGGCAATGCAGAGGTCAGTGCAGTGCCAAGGCTGGTGTGGGATCACCAGAGGGCCAAGGCTCCGAAGGGCCAGACCAGGTTAGCAGCAGGGTGGGGAGGCCAGTTCGATATGTGATATCCCTCCTCCCCACCAGTGCTACTTCCAAGAGTGGGGGCCTGACCACCTGTCTATCCCTGCCTGATCCCGCGCTCACCAGATGGGCTGTGGTGACCGTCCGGTCCGCTACCCCCCCCCCCCTGGGTGGAGGCGTCTGCTCGGCTTTCACCACGCCACCCCTTCTTTTGTTAGCCTACTTCATTTCCTGTAGTATTGCAGCTGATCAGTCTCAGAATAATGGCGCCATGTTGACCGCCACCCTGTGTTCTCAAAGCAAGAGGACGGAGATGAAAAGTAGTCGTCGTGTGAACTCCCCTCGACATTACTCCAGGGCTGGCTTATCCCACTGCTTCCCTGCCTTTCTTTCTCTTTGCATTTCATTCAATCGTTTCTTTCTTTTTTTCCCTCTCCATATACTGTAGTCATCGTAGTGGTTGGATCCTTCAGGGTATGAAGCACATACGGCGGGGGAAACTTCTGACCCACGGTGTTGTCATCGTATCCTGGTTTCCTGTGGTATTTGCTTATTTGCGCTGTGTGCATGATGCTTAGGTGTGTGACTCATCTCACCAGAAACAGAGAACAGTTAAGCAGTACAAAGAGCATAACAAAACTCAGCCCAATACTTAATCCTGTTTGATTCCTGCTTCCTTGGAGGGAGATGAAACCTAAGCAAGATTCTTTTTGTTTCCAGGTAACCAGGCTTTGCATGCTATGTGTGCGTGCGTTTGTGTGTGTTTGTGGGTTGCAGCAGACAGCTTTGGCGGTTAAGTGTTTGACTCCATTTTGGCGTTGCACCCTCAGCTGGGAATGGCCAGACCACATTGGGTTTACTCGGAGTGAAGGACGCAGGGTGTGGCTCCCAACACCGATGTGTCTGGTACTGTTTGCAGTGTGGTGGAGCCAGCCAGTCAGCATCAGGATTTTTGGCAGTCTCCTGGAGCATGGAGCAGACATCACTTCATACATTCCCTGGCTTGAGTTTGTATGTGGAGTGCAGACACACACACACACACACGCACGCACGCACGCACACACACACACACACACACACACACACACACACACACACACACACACACACACACACACACACACACACACACACACACACACACACACACACACACACACACACACACACACACACACACACACACACACACACACACACATACATACACACACACATAGCCTACATATTCTTACCACATGTTGAATCACTATCATATAGAGTCATTAAAGGGGAACCTGTAGTTTAGGTTCACCTCACAGTACCAGTGATGTTACTCAGTTTAGCGGAGTGAAGCAGCCCGATTTTTGACCACTATTTTTGACCAGAAATTGTTTTGCATTTCAAAACACTTTCCACTATCATAAATGGTCAGAGTTTCTTGTAGCTGTTTGACTTTACCTCCACATCTGCACGGTGTTTTTACACACCGTAAGAATACCAGGGGGCTTCTGCTCTCTGCACCCCACTTTGACCCGCACTGTCCAAATAATGGACGGCTGCAGGACATCTGCAGGGAAGAAACTAGAAACCATTACATCAGAAGAATGCAGAATGAATCTGACTCGAGCTCCTTTTCTTTCCTCACCCTGCGCTCCATGACTTCTGCATAGTAGGTCTGTTAGTACTACTCGCCCAGGAGAGGCTATTTCTTTTCACTGCTAAATTATCAAAACAAGTGTGTGTTTGAGGGTGTATTTGTACTGTGTGTGTGTGTGTGTGTGTATTTGTACTGTGTGTGTGTGTGTGTGTGTGTGTGTGTGTGTGTGTGTGTGTGTGTGTGTGTGTGTGTGTGTGTGTGTGTGTGTGTGTGTGTGTGTGTGTGTGTGTGTGTGCCTGTGCCTGTGTGTGTGTACATGAGTGAGTGAGTTAGAAGAGACATAGCCTTGACCCTCAGCTATGCTCCTCATTTGTGCAGTGCAGTCAACAGTTAGCCACGCTCGACTGGAGCTCTGTAGCGTTAGCGCAGCGCTCGCCCTCCACCCACCGAATCAGCGTCGCTTGCAGAGGGCCGTCATTGTCCCAGCTCAGGCTGACGATAATCTCTCCACTGTAGAGGGCCTGACCAACAGCCAGGAGAAGCGCAGCTCCCCCGGAGCTGCATTGTAGGCCACAGCTGAACAGCATAAAAGGCCATTTGGGATGGGAAAAGAATTGAGGCTAGCATCTGGACTGCGCAGCCTGCACTGTACTCTTGTGAATGTTTCTTTTCTTTATTCTTACGTAAACTTGCTGAGGTGCTGTGTTTTAAAATTTTTTACCCACTGCAAAAATATTGGCACACATTTTAAGTCATAAAAATGCAAATCATGCGGTTTAATTGAAATATGCAAATATTTATTCAAGGAAGATTTGCATACGCTTAAGTCATTTAGCAGACAGCTTGGTCTAAAATCAATTTGCCTACAGTTGATCTGTTCGCCCTCTTTGTGAAATAAAACTTTATTGTGGTTCACACCCTCCCATGTCTTTCTGTAGGATTGATCACACCTTTGTTATTTTATTCTGTACAAAAACCCTCAGGTGTGGTAAGTTTAGCCAGAGACTTTCTAATGTGGAGACACAGCACTCAAAAAATACTCCATAGAAATGCATGGGGCTAGTTTGTCACGCCAATATGGCCGTTGTCTACACATATCCCACCCCTTCCTTGAGCCAATCATGTGGTGTGATGTGAATACATTGAGCCAATCATATGGTGTGTTGTGAAGACATTGTGCCAATCATGTGTTGTGATCTCGCCGCGGGAGCAAGATTGGTGTCGTGAAGCCTTGCGCACGTGCATTTCTTGCCTAAAAGGACCTTGGTTTAGCTTTCCACTAATGAGCACATTTTCCCTCCCTGATAATGTCTCAAACAGAGGAAAAGTGTCAGACCTGCTGCTTTGAGTCAACACAGACCTGTGAGGAGAGGTTTATGTATTTTGCAAGTAAACACAGTAATTGTTTGGTGTGTACACATTACACCCAGGACAGTCAACACACACTGTGTTCACAGTCTTTGTGTGTGTGTGTCTATGTGTGTCTGTGTGTGTGTGTGTGTGTGTGTCTGCGTCTGCTGAGTACTGCTTGAGATGGCCAATCATAATGAATAGGTTTTGTGAGGACCATAGAATTAAATTGTTTCTATGGTAAGGCCATTCAGTCCAAGCTTCTATATCCCGCTGTATGTAGGTCAACTTATGCTACCATAGAAGTAATGAATGCACATCATCTGTGCACTTTGGGCTGAAGACGGTATACAGGATATAAATTCTGTAATTCTCACTGGTTTCAACTCCAAACTCGCATGCATGTTATATTCAAGGGATTGACCTACATTTAGCCATATGTCTGGTCCAATTTACAACTATGGAGAGATGTCTCTAATGATGACCACAATGAAAGAGAGAGGAAAGAGATAGAAAACACACATGTTCATTGGAACCAACTCTTCTTATGGGCATGTTTCCTTAGACAGACTCTCTGTAGTTCACTGTAGTGTGGCTGAGCACAGGCTTCATTTAGATACATCTTGAAAGTGCCCCGTGGCAACGCCTTTTTTTCTTCTCTTCAACGAGACATATTTCTCCAGACTCCCCAGGGTGCAGGGAGAGATCAGACATTCCAGATCAACCTAGAAGGAACGGGGAAAAGAAAAAACACACAAGGGTTTTTTTTTTTTTTTTTTTTTTTTTTTTTCAGAGCAACCTCTCTAGTGTGATGTCTGCTCAAGATTCAGATGTAACATAGATGTCAACTTCACAGCTAGAGAAGTGTGTGTGTGTGTGTGTGTTTGTGTGTGTGTTGTTTTGGTCAAACACCCCTACAGCAAGATTGGAGGCTGGGGAGTTGGTGCATCTGTTTTGAAAGGGGGAATTTTATCAATAATCTGTCTGGGGTAGAGATGAGTTCGTTCCCCACGACCCCAGTGCCTCTCTCAGCGGAGCAGTCGGGGTGAAAAACGAGCCCGCTCGATAAACGCTCCACGCAGACCAGCACTGCCCATCCACCAGATGTGCCCCTTCGCCACCTTTTAGTCAGCATGGTAGGACTGGTGTCAGGAGGAGGGGATGGATGGCTGGGCTTCTATTTGCCTTCCTTTCCCTCAGTCAGTCTTTGTCTCTCTCGACCATTCTTTGTCTCTTTGTCTGTGTGTCTTCTGCCTTTTCTTCTCTACCTGTCAGTCTGTGTGTCTTTCTGTCTTTTCTTCTCTACCTGTCAGTCTGTGTGTCTTTCTGTCTTTCGTGGTGTATTTTTTTTGTGTGTGTTTTTTCTTTGTTTTACATTTTGCGCTCCTGATAAACATGCTGGAACTCTGTCTGGAATGTTCTCACAAGTTCATATACGCACATACGCACACAATCCTATACCTCCAGCCATTGATTTGAGCGCTTCCAATCCTCTCGGCGACCTCTATAAATACCTGCCACTACTCTAGCCAATCATGGCATTACGACCTGTCAAGGAACCCACGCCCTGTGCTCCACCATTACTCCCCCAATTTGACCTCGCTCATCCACCTCCGACGTCTCCGTAACTTCTAACGGCTGGACAGGTCTGGATCTGCAGCTCTGGGCTCGCTGAGTGATGTCTTATTGATACATGAGAACCCATTTCTTTCTCCCTCTTTCCTCGGGGCCCACGGCTTTGTTGCAGTCATACAGGGTCGTAAAATACGCCACAGAGGCACAGACGGGGCTGATTCAGAGGACAGCCACAGCGTGCGTGCGTGCGTGCGTGCGTGCGTGCGTGCGTGCGGGGGGGTCTTATTTCTTTCTCTTCTTTGTGTTAGAGAGGGTGTGTTTGTGTGTATTTCAGCTGATCCTTCTCTCAATCTATGCAACATCTTACCTCTTGTACACGCGCGCGCACACACACACACACACACACACACACATTCACCTGTCAACAGAACCTATTTTGATCTGGTCAAAGTTTAGTTGCTTAGTATCAGAATGAAACTCAAGAGATCCCTCCAAGATCCTATGAGTCAGTTTAATGTTCCCACTTGCCACATGATCAATATAATTCACGCATCAGACACTGTGTTGCCCGATTTTTCGCTTAGCCTGACATTTAAATTAGGGCCTTAAATCGTTCTCCATCAGCCTCAGATGACTTTCTCGATAAGCTATGTATGAATGGAATTACATCTTCAGACCATGAACTACATAAACACAACTTCATAAGCACATGTCACAAAGACCAATTATATATTTTAATTTAAAACAAATGCAAGGCCATTCTCGTTGAGGGAGAATGTTGTTTTGTTCCTGCTTGGAGTATCATCCTCTTCTAGACTGCTCAGAGTGCTGTGGCACTGCGCCCCAGTGATGGACCTAAATGACACCCCGTGTGCACTACTCACAGCCATTTAACATGATGAAAGCCCCAGTATGTTTATGGCCCTTTCAGGCTGGATCGTGGAGATTTCCCCGTTTGAAGATAGAAACAAAGAACACACACACACACACACACACACACACACACACACACACACACACACACACACACACACACAATCTCACCCTTACAGAGCCGTCTGCATGGAAATGGCTGTATAACTGGGAGGCTCTTGAGAGTCACTCAGCCAAACGGCCCCTCTGTTATGATGTTAGTTATGATGATGGCAACGGCAGCGGCTAAAGCTGCTGCGGATATTGCATGCTGTATTTTCTCCTGTTCCTGTCAGCTATTGTGTCAACTCCCTGTTGAAATATTACTGGGTATTAAAAACGGGCTGCATCTTGAGCAAAATTTCAAAACTGTGCCTCTCTCTCTCTCTCTCTCTCTCTCTCTCTCTCTCTCTCTCTCTCTCTCTCTCAGATGTGTCGTGGTGTTGTTGAACCCTAAAAAGAACAAGCAGCATCACATCGTCAACAGCTTCAGGTACAATTTGAATTTCTCTCCATTTTCTGGAAGCAATGTAAAACAAACCACATCATAAATACTAACCTAATCATTTATCCAAAAAATATACAGTGACCTCAGAAGTACCATATATAATTTGTAATAAAAGTCATTCCTACCTTATATGTTAAAAAGTTTAGATGATACACCATGCTACATTGCCTATTAATTTAGCTACATCATTTATACCAACTTGTTACTCTAAGGTATGAGCTATACACTACTACACCAGGCGCGTAACAAGCGTTCCGTTCGCGTAGCGTCTGCTGCAACAATTAGCTGACACTATAATCAATGGAAGTAGCTTCACCAGACGTGATAGCGGCGCGTACATTCGGAAAAAAAAGACCAGTCTTTTTAAAATGGATTTTACGCTTTGCAAACGGAACGCTTCAGTTACGCGCCTGGTGTAGCTCATACCTTATGCCTCAGTGTTAAATTTAACCCTGTTATTGTGTTGTCATATGATAGCCTGCCCCTTTGGTCTTCAGCCGGCTGCATAATTGACACAGACCTCCCAAGCCTGCTCATTATCACCTCCTTCTAATCGAACACCAAAGAGCTCTGTGATTATGGGGTCTGCCAGCTCCACCCCTGAAAGCCTAGCCACAGCTGTCCCTCGGCCCCTAACGCTGGCCCGACTCTATGCCCCCTCAGCTGCAGCGATGCCTGGGTCTGGACCACCTGTTTGACAACTGTTTGGCTCAGCCCTGGCTAATTGGGATCTCCGATACCCATGTGCGATTGGAGGGGTAGAGGAGATTCAGGAAACTGTAGAGCTTGTGGGAAATGCGTAGCATAACAGGAGTTACCTCCGATGTAGGCCTACATATATGTCTATTCTCTACCGTAAAGCAAATGGAGCCTGCTTTTCCATGTTTCGGTGTTACAGTACTTAAGTTAATCAGATAGTTTTCCAAAGTAGCGATTATGAGATTGGTTAAGGTTCCAGTGAGCTTTTGGCAGGCCAGAACAGTCACGGACAAACAGCCTAGAGTTCAGTTTGTTTACTTTTTGTATTATCGTTGCCAGTCATTAAGCAAGGCCGAAACTGTTGACATGCTAGAACATGTTTTTTCAATACAGACAGAGTGATATAGTATGTGCTGACTAAAGGCTGATTGTGTCATGGGGACACTGGTTAGGTAATGTCTCCAGAGGATGTCTCACCTTGACAAAAGGCCTCAATACAGAGAACTGAACTACCTCAATACTTAATAGTTTGTGATATTCTTGCTAATGTACATGGACATAACCATCAGTCACTGGTTGCTGTACGGGAGACTCTTAGAAGACAAAAGAGCTCTTTTCCTGTAAGCCAGCGAGCACATTTATAGGTCACGCTGGATTTGAGTGCAGGCCATTGTGATTGTGGAGTAGACAGGAAGCTGGCGGAGAGGGGGCAGGATGCATTCACTTCAGCTGCACTCTCAATACTTCCTCTTCCTCTTCCCTTTCCCGCATCTCTCTCTCTCTCCCTCTCTCTCTCTCTCCATCTCTCTTCTCACAGGAAAACTATCACCACTCTATCCTTCTCTCCGGATGGCAAATACATGGTCACTGGCGAGGTGAGTCTCCAAATCCTTCAGTATCGTGTGCTGTGAGGTGTTTGGATGCAAGTCCAGCCTTGAGCACTTGGCCGGGAGCATTGACCTTTCTAACATTTAGACGTCAGCGCTCACACATGGTAAACATCGCTCATGTGCAGGGGCTCAACTGGTTGTTCACGGTCCTGCCTGAGACAGGACCTACACACTGGGAGTCCGTACAACAGGCGAATAAACACAAATACGATTCTGTAAAACAATTATATATTAGTGGTCTAGGGTGTAGGATGAGGTCATCTCCTTAATAGTGCCTATTCCCTCCATTCCTATAATGGGGTTATATAATATCAGTGTAGAATAATAATAGAACACTGACACACCAAAGTGCTGATTCTAGATCCGTAATTGCTCCTCTCAAGAGTTTCTCAGCAACTAACCATCAACAAAGATTTTTAACAATCAACTGTGATTCAACCCGCTCCTCTCATGCAGATATGTTTCCGATGCCACGCCTTGCTATGTAGCAAATCCTCTGTAATCCCATCAACACTGTGTTTAAAGTGTCTTTGTAATCCAGCTCAAAACATCAGTTTAAATTGCAAACTGCCGCATAGACAGAATCCTGCATGTCACGAGGAGATTGGTACACCATGGTGTCACCTGTGCTCCTAGCTGAGTCTGTTGCTACACATTTGTGGAGTGTTTTGATTGTGCTCGTTAGTGAATCCCTGTAGCTGGCGTGATTGAGGAGGCGTGGGGGGGGGGGGGGGGGGGTTGCACTCATCTTCCCCATCTCTCTGTCTTTCTCTACCTTCATGTTGATCGTTCTCGAGCCCTTCTTACTGGTGGCATATCCCGCGGAGAGAGGCAGGCTAATCCTTTTCCGTTATGGTGCTGGCATATTAGTCAAGTGCGCGACTGCGAAGTGTGAGTGTATGTGTGAGCTTACCACGGTTGCCATGGTTGCGCGCGGGGCCGGGGGGGGGGGTAGTGCCAGCCTACACACACAGACTCTTCCGTCTGCTGTCAGAGAGAGGTGAACGGAGGCGAGAAACGAGAGAAGGAGAGAGAGAGAGAGAGAGAGAGAGAGGGAGGAGAGGGTGAAAGGAGTTAGAAAGACAGGGATTTGTAAGGCAGTCTCAGACAGAAAAGGGCACCGTCTGGTTCTGGTGACAGGCGGAGAGGGGGAGCTGAAAAGCCAGGAGAAAAAAGGAGAGGAGAGTCAGAGAAAAAGAAGAGAGTGAGATGGGGCAGAAGGGACCCAGCGAGTGGCTTTTACCCCAGTGCCACCCCTCCTCCCTCCATCCCTTTGACTCTCTCTCTCTCTCTCTCACACACACACACACACACATGGGGAGACCTTTGCCAGCCAGCCCCACTCCCTGCTTCAGTGTGTAAACCCCGTCAGCTCAGAGGATCAGCAGCTGTCGCCTGTTCCACGATCCCTGTTTGTTTCTTATTAGCTCCGCTGCCCCCGGAGTGCGCCATGACACCCCCGCTACTGTCAGCCTCTGCCCACACACACACACACACACACACACACACACACACCGCTCCTCCGCCACTGCCAGCCTTCACCTCACACACACACACACACACACACACACACACACACACACACACACACACACACACACACACACACACACACACACACACACCGCTCCTCCGCCACTGCCAGCCTCCACCTCACACACACACACACACACCGCTCCTCCACCACTGCCAGCCTCCACCTCTCCCGTGGCCCTGCACCTCTCCACGCCGCTCTGCATCGGCAAGCTCCACCGCAGACACACGGCTGCCCAATATAAATAAACCCCAGGGAAAACAACAGCCCCGCACAGCAAAGTCTTTTCATGGCTAGCTAGTGCTGCCATGGATGACTTATGTGCTGAGAGAAAGCCACTGAAGAGTTTTCATTTTAGGTCTCTATGAGGGAGGTGTGTATTGAATACTGTGGGTTTGTTTTTAGATCCACCTGCATGAGAGCAGTTGAGGCGCCCTGTGTTCTTGTGGTGATGTTCTGCACTAAATCCAGGCACGTCCTCATTTTGTCACCCTTGATCTTGGGTGCTCCATCGAGTTGCATAAGGGGGATAAAGGCTTTAATCAAACTGTCGCTTGGCCGCCTCGGTTTCCAGACGTGTTGTGTGACGAGAACACTGGTGTCTCGGTGCGTCTCTGTAGCTATGGTGTCATGCTTGCAGTTTGAATATCACTCATTCTTGCTTTGCATAGATTAATGGTATTACTGATCTGTCAGTGATGCTGTCTGTCTCTGGCTCATGGTCTCTGGGTTGCTCACATACATACACACACAGTATTCTCTCTCTCTCTCTCTCTCTCTATCTCTGTTCCTCTCTCTGTGCCTCTCTCTCTCTCTCTCTGTCTCACTCTCTCTCTCTCTCTCTCTCTCTCTCTATCTCTGTTCCTCTCTCTGTGCCTCTCTCTCTCTCTCTCTGTCTCACTCTCTCTGTCTCACTCTCTCTCTCTCTCTCTCTCTCTCTCTCTCTCTCTATGTCTCTTCCACTTTCTCTACTTTGTCCAAATGTAACTCAACTAGGGATGCACCGAATCCAGATTTTTGGGGTTCGGCCGAATACCGAATCCACTGGTTAAGATTCTGCCGAATCCGAAACCGAATACCGAATCCTACTCCATCCTCAGTCCATTAACACTGTAAACACATTTATGAAGTAAATAACATCCACAGCAGTGTATATTTAATTTTATTTTATTTTAACTGCAAATTGAACATGTAGCTCGACTAGAATCACCTTCTTTGGACTGAAAGTACTGCCAAACAACACTTTTTCTGCTCAAGAGTTCCATTTTCACTTTCTCACTCACACAGCCTGAGCTACTGCATTCGAACGGGCCACCTACGTAAACACCTTCCAATAGACCTCTGAAGTTCGCCTACAAAAAAGATCCAAAACGGCCATCTTTGCCCATATAAGGAGATCCGGTTGTTAATTGAAGCTAACTACCTATGGCAAATTGCATTGCAAGTTAGCTCTGGAGTAGCAAACATCTAAGTGTGCCGCCTTCACTTACCGGAGATCACAGTATCCACTCGAAGGCAGAGGACAAAAGTGTGTTCAGGAAAACGTCTGCATTTCAGACTTTTTCATCCCCACGAGACTTAAACAGGTGCGATTATTCAAAATCCCCATGTTATTTTCCCATAGGAAAAATCGCCAGATACCGGATGTCAAAGATGGCAGCTTTTTTGTAGGCGAACTTCAGAGGTCTATAATCAAAGGCGGCGTCATGACGTCGACCAGTGTAGCGCGCATAGTGTAAGCGTAGGGTTCGGTTCGGTGGGGGAAAATTCTAAGGTTCGGCAGAAACCGAACCCCGTCAAAAAATCCAATATTCGGCCGAATCCGAAACCGAATCCTGGATTCGGTGCATCCCTAAACTCAACACAGCACCCATCCAGAACACGATTAAAAAAATAAAAACATTAGTGTTAGGGGAAATAAAACACTGACATATTCCCTAACACCTCCCTCTCTCTGTGTCTCTGTGTGGGTCCAGAGCGGGCACATGCCGGCGGTGCGGGTGTGGGACGCGGTGGAGCGGACGCAGGTGGCCGAGCTCCAGGAGCACAAGTACGGCGTGGCCTGTGTGGCCTTCTCCCCCAACAGCAAGTACATCGTCAGCGTGGGCTACCAGCACGACATGATCGTCAACGTCTGGGCCTGGAAGGTGACTAAAAGCTCCCTCCCCTAGAGCTCTGTGTGGTAGAAGGAAATGCTGACAACGCGATGGCCAAAGGTCACAGGGTCCACACCCAGAGAGCGCTGATGGAAATGTGTTCCTGTACTGTAACGATCTGTCATTTTGGTTAAAAGTGTCTGTTCAATGAATACATGGTCTTGTTTTGCTTGTATGAGTGAATGATATGACAACATGAAGAGTAACGGCCGTAGTGAAAAACTGAAGAACCATAAAGTCTATCTCCAACAGGCCTCTCTTATCTGTTAAGGGTCTATTCTGAGCTCTTCTCCCTTTTTTATATCGACAAACCCAGGACTCACCACACAGGAAATGCTGACTAGATAAATGCTAGAAATAATTTGTGCCTCTTTCCTTCTCCCTCCCCACCTGTCCACAAATCCTTCTAGAAAAACGTGGTGGTGGCCGCCAACAAAGTGTCTAGCAAGGTGGCGGCGGTGTCCTTCTCCGATGACAGCTCCTACTTTGTCACGGCCGGGAACCGACACATCAAGTTCTGGTACCTGGATCACACCAAGTCCTCCAAGGTCTGTATGCTAGAAGAACACATTCCCTCAACCAGCGACCCAAATCCCTCCTGCCACAGGCCACATTTTTTCTAGCTCTTGTGGGGAAATTCAATGTCCGCTGTGTATCGATCTCAGAGTCTCATCCAAAGCCACGTGTCCTTAGGGGTTTGAATGCGGTGAAAAACGTGCTGAGCCAGTTGTAGATTCAGTTTAATTCGTGTCAGGGGTAAGTGTGTTGAGGGAATTGCACAGATGCAAAATGCAAATGATTAAAGTTCCACCAACCCTCACGCCCTCATGTCAGCTCAATTCTGTTTGAATCGCAATGCATTGTGGGTGATTCCAGCGTTATTGGCATCTCATTTGCCGTGAGAAACCAGAAAGCTCAACACGGTATTCCACAGCAGAGGTTCTTACTCATCATTTGTAACTTTCCTGCATTTGTCATGAAATATCCTTGATTCTAGAATGGCTCGTTTCTCATTGGATTGCCTTGTTAAAAAAAGGCATCCCTACTTATAGTAGCAAGTGGGACCACAGAATCATTCTAAGTGATGACCTGCTCACAGCAATTGCACGATTAGTTGCTATCAGTGCTATTCATCAAACCAGTATATCATTTCCACAGATTTTATTGTCCCCGAGCAATTTCATTAGGCCTCTTCAAGTCCATTTATGCACGAAAGTTACAGAGCAATTTGTCTCCCATTTATTATTTACAAATGCAACAGAAGTTTAGAGATGATTATATAATGTTTTCATTCTGTTAATTGTGGATTGCTATTTTCCCCTTCATTCGAAGGTGTTAGAATGTCACTTGTGGTGTTTGACAGATCTTACTGAGGGAGGCGATTAAGAGCTGCCCCTCTCGTCTCTGCCCCCAGGTGAACGCCACGGTGCCTCTGCTGGGCCGCTCGGGTCTGCTGGGCGAGCTGCGCAACAACTTCTTCAGCGACGTGGCGTGCGGGAAGGGCCGCAAGGCCGACAGCACCTTCTGCATCACCACCTCGGGCCTGCTGTGCGAGTTCAACGACAAGCGGCTGCTGGACAAATGGGTCGAGCTGCGGGTGAGTTTGACCAGTCTTCGGATAAATATGTTGGCATTTAGCCATACCATGACGAAGATACACTTTAGCTCTTTATTAGCAACAGATGCACCAGGCAGAGACAATGCCTTGACCGCTCCAAAGCTTATTTGTCCACCTGAACAGCTGCAGCCTCATTGGTGTTGTTTTCGTCTCCGGATTAAGAGATTGTTGAGGTCGAGCACCATAGCTTAAAGGGTCCCCGCCCAGGGGTGTGGCCTGTGGTAGTAGATCAGAGTATCCCGATACGTAAAACGTGCTCCACCAGAGATCCTGTTACAGAATTCTTCACACTGAAAATAAATGTGTCCCTAAGTTTCAGCGGACAGAACGCAGAAGCAGTATTTTCCTCAGTGATTGTGCATCATTAAAGGCTATGCCCGGATCGAGGACTCGTTTTGTTTTTGTTGTCTATAGTAGAAGTACCTCTGGCTCATCCCATGGGCTTTGCTGGCTAAATGTTTGGCATGCCTGATTCCCAGCTGTCTCGCGTGCAGGGAGGCCCTGCTGTGCCTGTGTGTCATTTTTAGCCCGCCTGACAAGTGTGTGTGTGTGTGTGTGTGTGTGTGTGTGTGTGAAGCTGTGCACGTGTTAATCTTCCCATACCGCTGTCTAATATTAGTGTGTTCTGCTTCTTCTCTCCTTACACACTGTCCAGAAAAACGACAGCATCACAGTAAGTCGCTTATCTGCGCTGCAGTTGTCGCCTCAGTGTCCCATCTTAAAGCTGGGTGTCCACACCACCACCCTCCCGCCCACTCTCCCACCAGTGCCAGTGTTCATTGGCTGGACAGTCCAGAGCACCACTGTCAATCACGCCCACCTGTCCACTCCATCGGGTGTTTGATGTCAGAGGTCATCGTTATGCTAATCATCATAGGCTAAGGCATTTCATCACCCAGTCCCCACTCACTCTGTCAATCACCTCGTCTTCACACTGTATTTAGTCTGCGGATGTTTCTCAGTGGCCAGTGGGATATGGAGTCCATTTTCATGGTGGCTTCATTTGCACTTCACTTCGTTTCTGCTGAGCTGTGTGTTTAGAGAACTACGTTTAACTGGCATCTGGTGGAGGATGGCGGTGATGATTTATTCATAACCACAGAACCCTGCACCCATTTTGGGTCTATGTGCAGACTGAGAAACTTTTAAATGGACTAGAATAAAAAGGGCCAAAAATAAATGCAACAAAACGTTTGTTGTTCCCTCCAGGTTAGTGAAGAGAGTGTGTGACTTCTGCTGAAGATTTTAATGACCTGGGGGTGAACACTCCTCCCAAACAAAATACCAGTGATCCGTGATCCAGAGCACAGATCCGATCTAGATAGCGCATGGGTGCAGCCACCTTTCCGCTAACAGTCAAACTGGGTCAAACACACGGTCAAAGCAGGTGGGCACCCCCCTCACAATCCAGTCTTTGTGGCAGGCAGCCCCCCGCTGTCTAACTACATGAAGCGAATGAGAAAGAGAGAAAGCAAGAGAGGGAGAGCAAGAACGAGGGAGCGGAGGGAAAGATGGAGGGAGACAAAGGACTCTCTGTCTCACGCCTCATTGGCTACAAGAGCATGACATTCCGGTTCATGATTTGATCATCAACAACAAGGACAGGAAAAAAAATAACCTGACCCAAAATTGATTCCTACCCATCATACATACTGCCTCATATTTACTGCTGACTTTGTGCTTAAAGGTTGAGGCTCTGGGTTAATTGGATTAAACAGCTAGATAATGAGTGGCAATCACTCTTCTTAAATGAAGTCGTTCTTCCGTAAAGTTAAATCAGTTTCCACCCTGATAATTGTCTATTGTGCCGGTCATCTTCACGCCTGCCTTTTCCGTTGACCAGCAATGTTCAAAAATGTTTTTGATTGAAAACAGCTAAAGGGTCTGGAGGAGAATGTGAAAAAAAATGGAAGCATGTGACATTCTTGCATGGATAAATGGCACCCATAACTGAGACACGGAGACCTGCTCCCCTTGATCTCAAAGGAGCTTATGAAATGAAATCTCACTCTGTACTTTATCCTAAAAGCGGTGACAAAATTTCGGATCGTCGCACAAATGACGGTGATCACACACCACTCACCACTGCCACCTTTTCACTTGAATAAGTCTTCACTGCCTCACACCCTTCTCTACCTGTGTGAAATGTGTGATGGGGGTTTCTCTCGTTATTTTTTTTTTCTCACTCACCAGAGACGAAGTTGTTCTTTGAAATGCTAATGGGTCTTTGGCAGGAAAGGAGATGGCCTGGAGACCTGTGGGGCACTGGGAAGCACATCTCAATCTCATGAGCTCACCTCCCACTCACCGGGATCCAAATTCCATGGTTAGCTGGTGGCATTACGTGCTGTAAAATGATACTGATTCATTTCTCTCTCTCTTTCTTTCTCTCTCTCTCACTCGCTCTCTTTTTCTCTTTCTTTCTCTTTCTCTCTATCTCTCTCTCTCTCTCTCTCTCTTTATCTCACTCCAGACCACCATGGCCACGTCTCTGTCGGTGACAGAGGACCTGATCTTCTGCGGCTGTGCCGACGGGACAGTGAGGGCCTTCAGCCCCATCAACCTGCACTTCATCTGCACGCTTCCCCGACCGCACAGCCTGGGCACCGACATCGCCACCGTAGTGGAGGCCAGGTGAGGCCACTGCACGTATTAATCAACACACACACACACACCCACACACACACACACACACACAAAGACACACCTGGCATACAGGGTTTAAAGTTTTCAGGCACTGTGCCTGAATTCAGACATCGTCCGGGCTGTTAAAGATTTGAAATTAGGCAGTTATATATGACTTTGTACAGCTTCAAAAATGTCTGATAACTTCCGGCACAGAAATATTCCTTGCTTGCTTTAAGTCCTGTGTATAGTAAACACATGGGATTGTGCTTGGAAAAAAAAAATGAATTAATGGAGTGGATGTTTTGTAGTACTGCCTCGTGTGGTTCCAGTTACGAAATCAGTTGTCAGTTGTGAAATCTCTCAGTAGCGTAAAGGTAGCTGCCAAACATAGTTTAGTTTTCTAACAAAGAATGCCGTGGGTAATGTTTGAGCTGCTCAATAAAATACACAGTGGTGGAGAAGGTGCTACGACTGCAGTGTAATCATACCCTGGAACCACCAACCTTCTTCACTAAGAAAACGAGCTGAAGTTCCAATATGTGATTAAGACTTCCTAATGTTATAGTGTGAGGACTGGAGTACACCTTCCCCTGGCCTCTGCTCTGGAAATGTGACTTGCCACATTGTTGCTGATGTCCTTCATGCTCCTCTGCTGTTGCCGGTGATGAAAGATTAAGGCAGGTGAAACAGGCCTGACCACTTCTGCTGACTCACGGTGAAAACGGAGACCTAATTTAGTATGTTATATGCATACAGCTAGATCCTCTTTAGCTCCTTTTAAAGGCCCTCATGGAACGTACTTTACTCAAGTACGTGTTATGCTAGTGTTATGAAATATGCAGTGCATGGAAGGCCAAAGGTTTGCAAGGACTGCCGTGATTGAAGTGTTTTCAAATTGCATTTGAATGCATTGTGCTGTCAGAAATATCAAATTTCAACAATGTCATCTGAAGCCCTGATCAGTGATCACAGTAAGCTCCCCTCCTTTCTCCAGTGCTTCTACACTGCATTGTGTATCTGGCTGTGGGGCTTTTTATCAGTGTTGTGGCTATCCACTCAAAATGTCACAGAGATTATACACTGGCAATGACAAATGGCTCCATTGTAGCCCAGAGCAGCCTTGTGTCTCTGGCCAGTGCTGAGACAGCGCTCCTGACTGAACCCGGAGTGGGCTGCATGCTATCCAGCTCACATCTCACATCTCACATCTCATGCCATCATGAATATGCAAAAAAAGGCTTTTCAGAGCCCTGTCAGGAAAGAAAAGCAATTTCCTCCCTCTCCTTCTCTCTCTCTCTCTCTCTCTCTCTCTCTCTCTCTCTCTCTCTCTCTCTCTCTCTCTCTCTCTCTCTTACATGCTTCCTTTTGTAGATGTGCTTGGGTTATGCATTTCTGTATGAATCTGTAGCCTGGGCGTGTGCTGTATGCAGGTCCATCTGTGGGTTTGGCTTGACTTGTTTTCCTCAAGAGGTCCTTCATAAAATGTCTGCTTGACAGGAACATGCAAGCACTGCTCATAAATATGCAGATAGTTTTGTTTGGATCTTTTCTTTTGTTTCTCTCTCTCTCTCTCTGTCTGTCTGTCTCTGTGTGTGTGTGTGTGACAGGCCTTCGTGCTTGTGTGTATCTGTGTGGAGTGATTGTGTGTGTGTTTGTGTGTGTGTTTGTGTGTCAGGTCAGTGCATGCCAGAGAGTGTTTGACATAACATGGTCAAGCTTCTCAGCTGCAGATGGATTTTAGTGTCCCACAGAAACATTCCATCTGCAATTGCAAGCCAGCTGAACCTTCACAGCAGTTGTGCAGCTATTTAACAAGAGACGGCTCACAATGTTGCAGTCCTCTTATTTAACAGCTCTTGACTTTGTTTGGTTTAGTGAGAACATTAGACACCGTCACTTAGTTACAGTCCCTTTTAGGCATCATGGAACTGTGCCATCAACATAATGCCCACTTCATTAGTCATTTGTATCCAGGGGCAGTACACAGTTGCTATTTCTGTTTGTGAAATGTTGTATATTATACAGTCAACAGTTAGATCCGGTCAAACTATTTATTAATATCTGAGGAGACGAGAGACATCCATGAGAGGCAATATCCCAGGACATCCCCACTCGGGTACCTCACCACTAGTAATTACTCCGCATTTTACATGGAATTGTCCAATTAGATTAGATTCAATTTTATTGTCATTGTGCAGAGTACAAGTACAAAGACAACAAAATGCAGTATGTTTTGCAATGCAAACCTTCCATTCATTCAAAGCGAGATAACAGCGATTTCATTATAATTTAATTTCAACATAATTTCATGTCAAATTTGAGAAAAAGTGTGATGAAAAATGAAGTAAATAGGTTGAATGTTTAGATTCACAAGACAGCTCAAAATCTATATTTTTTTTCTTTCCCATTTTCCCATCAGCCACCTGTTCTCCTACAAGACGGACGCGCGGTACCCGGACACGGTGGCCGTGTCATATGACCCGACAAACCGCTGGCTCTCGTGTGTGTACAACGACCACAGCCTGTACGTGTGGGACGTCAGGGACCTGAGGAAAGTGGGCAAGGTCTACTCGGCCATGTACCACTCCGCGTGCGTGTGGAGCGTGGAGGTAGGACACACTCGTCTGACCCACTGCTGATATGTGTGTGGGAGGGCGCAGGTGGGAGGCCGATTTCATGGGGTGAATTCACCAGAGCCTGGCTGCCTACAGGACTGGTGAAGAATGTGAAAGTGCATGCCCCAGTTATCACATCTGCCCTGGAGGTGGGAGACTCCTGGAAATTGGTGCAAGTCCATGGGTAACTCCCCAGGCCCTCCCAGGGCAGAACGGTGTCTGGCACAGAGGTGTTAGAGGTGTGTGTGTGTGTGTGTGTGTGTGTGTGTGTGTGTGTGTGTGTGTGTGTGTGTGTGTGTGTGTGTGGTGTGTGTGTGTGTGGTGTGTGTGTGCTGTGTGTGTGTGTGTGTGTGTGTGTGTGTGTGTGTGTGTGTGTGTGTGTGTGTGTGTGTGTGTGTGTGTGTGTGTGTGTGTGTGTGTGTGGAGATGTAGAGGGTAAGGGAAGAATGACAAATGTATGTCAATGAGTTGATGGTGTTTGCTTGACAAAAGGTTAATTAGCAAGATCCAGTTACTGCCATAAACTTACTGGTTACTGTGGCGTGTCATTGCAGAGGTATATTGCCATTATCTGTAATGGTTTTAACAGCCTTTAGACGTTTAGATGCCATAAATGATCTGTACTAATTAACCAACTTGAACAAAAACATTCGTAAAACTAATCTATAACATGTATTATACACTAAGATATGACTGGCCACTGACGGGCGTGGTGGCTAAACTAATGATGGAACATGGCTACTGCTATAACATGCTCAGGACATGTTTATGATCTGGTTATGTTACTCATGCAGAGAGGGTTGAAGGAAAGAGTTAGCCCAGTTACTTGGCCTAGATGATATATTATACATGTCATTGGCCACTGGTTCCTCGTGGATTTTCCTCGTTTCCCCCAACCTGATCACGCTTGTTTTCCACATATGACCTACATTTTATGATAAATTATAGATCCTATGGAGCTCTGTGGCATTTACAGGCCTCTCTGAATTCACACCTTACACCTTCACCTAACAGTAGCTCACTTTTTACCACAGTAGAAAAACATTAAGGTACAGTATATTCTAGAACTGTTTTACTGAGAAATGGCCACTTTGATATAGTGTTGAATGTTACATAATTATGTTGAATGTAATATCAGTGTACATTAGTAGTACATTAGTACATTGCATTACGGTACAGTACGTTAGTGTGTATATGCAACAGAGGTCGTAATTCGTCCACCGCTCACGGCCCTTGAACCCGCCACCTCAACACACACCGGCATGGGAGTTGAACGCTCTATCCTCTGAGCTAAAAGCCCAGGCTTCCAACTCAGTGGTTAGAAGCGTTCTTAAGGTTAGGGGTGTGAGGATTTACACAGGCAACTAGCATGCTAGCTCAGTTCGCCTCCGTTACATATATACTGTATGTTTATGGGATGTTTGGCCTCATGTGTCCTCAGATGTATCCGGAGCCCAGAGAGGGTGAGCAGCCATGTTTGCCCCTCGGCTCCTTCCTCACCTGCTCTTCGGACAACACGGTCCGCCAGTGGAACACAGACACCCACAACGCCAGTCTCAGCCGCAACCTCATCAGCAACGTGAGTGACGACAGGCCCGACAGCCATGATCATCCGCTGACCAGTGTCAGGCTCATCCTGTGTGTGCTGAAGGAGGTGGCCGTGGTCTGTCGATCTGCACTAAGAGGCTGAATGTGATAGTTCTTAGTACTGGACAATCTACATCTAATAGGACTATATTAGTTGAAACAGAAGTAAAAGGATAGAGGGAACCATCTCTTGGTTCCTCTTGGAGGTCAAGAGCATAGTTGTGGTCAGAAATAAAGCATTTGTCAGAGATATTCTGTTCACTCTGCTGCCCACTGTCAGGAACCAGACTAGACTGAGGGAGAGAGCCGTAATTTAGGGATCTGCATTCACTGAAAGTATTAAGTATTTATATAGTGCATTTTTCATGCACAAAGTGCTCTAAAAGGAGGGGGTAGGTCTTTATCCAAGAGAGTGCATCTCAGATGGGACTTTTTGTATTCTTTCCAGCAAATTTTGAGTGTGGAGGTCAAAAGGAAAAACACTGCTGTGTCTTCTTCTTCTTCTTCTTCTTCTTCTTCTTCTTCTTCTTCTTCTTCTTCTTCTTCTTCTTCTTCTTCTTCTTCTTCTTCTTCTTCTTCTTCTTCTTCTTCTTCTTCTTCTTCTTCTTCTTCTTCAGTCATATGACCGAGAGAGCTATTGATTTTTCTTTTCCCAAGCAAAAGAGCACCAGGGAAAGTGACTTTCCAAAAAAAAAAAAAAAAACAGATTCGCTTTTTAGGCATTTCTCACCCAATCAATAATCCGTCAATAGACTCGGAGTTTGCTACATGGACATTGACATGCTTTCCCTTGAACCATATGGATTACACAGACACCAATCTGACCTCAAAGCTTTTAGCTTTTACTCTTTGCCTCTCTCTGGTCCATCTGACCTGTAGAAAACTGATGATGTAGTCCTTCTCTCTGACCCCTGGTCCCTCGCTCTCCTCTTGGTCTCACAGCACATCTAATTCAGCTGAAGTGGGAAACCATAGCAACACAGATATTATTACTTTCCTTCCATAGAGCTGTGCTTGTTACACCGAAACTTGAAAATGCGACAGAAAAAGTGGAACCAGTTTTGATCATTTCTGACTGGTCTGATGTGATGCATCTATAAGCCATCAAAACTAAATTGTATTTGTAACATGTTGAATTATGGTTGCCTTTGGATCTCATGGTTGCCATGTCCTCATGCAGGACATTTATTTTTGCGGTGCATGTGAACCAATAATCATCCTAAAGCTGCCATTTGCGTGTGTTTTTCGTCCAGGACCTGCAGAAGGTCATCTACATGGACAACAGCACGTCGGCGCTGCTGGACCCCGACTGCACCGTGAGCAGCAGCAGCACGGAGAAAGCCGACCCGCAGACGTCCGAGAACCGCACGGGCATCAGGACCATGTGTGTCAGCCCCGACGGACAGCACCTGGCCTCTGGGGACCGCAACGGCACCTTGAGGTATAATGGCAACCGGCCACATGGGGGAACCCAAAAGAAAAAATAAAATAAATGATGACTACAACAAGGGTTCCTCTTAGTTCCACATCATGCCATGGTGCCTCTGCATGAGAGTGATTCCTGTTAATAGCTCTCCAGAGGGCTGGTGTGTGTGTGTGTGTGTGTGTGTGATAGAGAAAGTGAGTGAGTATGTTTGTGAGGTGTTAAGCATAAAACAGGAATCTCAGCGTGTTTTTAATATGTGCTTTATGCTCCAGTGGTGTGTGCAGATTACTGCAAGGTCACTTAGTTCCATTTCAAGTGTCTTTATGAAGTGTTTTTGATTTAACACAGCAGGTCACACTGTGCGTGTGTGTGTGGGTATGTGTGTGTGTGTGGGTGTGTGTGTGTGAGTGTGTGTGCGCGTGCGTGCGTGCGCGTGCGTTCGTGCAAGGGGCTGTATGTGTTTTTGGAGAACAAATAGCTCTGTTTTTGTCTTAGTATTTGAATATGTATATATGTATGTCTATATATATACATATATGTGTGTGTGTGTGTGTGTGTGTGTGTGTGTGTGTGTGCACCCCTAAATAGTTGTGTGTATGTTGTTTTTGCAGGATCCATGAGCTTGAGTGTATGGAGGAGATTATGAATGTTCAGGCCCACGACTCTGAGATCCTGTGCCTGGAGTATTCCAAACCAGAAACAGGTCAGTGGCCTCATGTGTAAAGTACAGTGTGTGTGTGTGTTTGTATTTGTATTTAGTCACTTGGCAGGCATTATTATTAGAAGCGGTTGTATGGTGAATGTGAGCCAGTGACCTTTACGGAGAACAGATAAGAATAGGTAAGAGTGTAAAAGAATTTGTGTCTATTATTTTGGTCAGAAAGGGTTATGTGTGTGTATGTGTGTGTGTGTGTGTGTGTTTCTATCTGTGTGTGCATATCCTCAGTATGTCAGCGTGCTGTGTGTGTGTAAGTGGGTGTGTGTACAGTAAGTAGGCCTATCTTCCCTGAGGAGCTCTAGTTTAAATATGGACGCCCTTTGCTCAGCAACCAAGTTAATTTAGGTCTGATACCAGACAGATGCTCACCAAGTGGCTGCCCATTCGCCTTCGCTTGCTTGTCGTTTATTTCTCTCTTTCTCTCTCTCTCCTCCACCTCTCTCTCTTCTCTCCTGTCTTTCTGCTGGTCACACATTCTCTGTTTGATCCATCCACCATCACAGACATTTTCACACTCTGTCACTCTTAGCCTTCATTTGGCCCCTCACTGTCATAACCACTCAGTCAACCTCTCTCTCTCTCTCTCTCTCTTTCTCTCTCTCTCTCTCTCTCTCTCCCCCCCCCCCTCTCTCTCTCTCTCTTTCTCTCTCTCTCCCTCCCCCCTCTCTCTCTCTCTCTCAGATTCTGGTCCATGTGGTATTCTTAGTGGCAGCCGTAGTGAAGAGGCTGTGAAATGTAATTACATTTTACGCCTCCTCAAGAGTGCACTTTTACGCACTTTTACGTTTTTACACTGTACAATCTGTCCTGCTTTTCATAGCGCTACACCGCACGGCTGGTTAGCCTCTATCTACAAAAAGTAATTACGTTAAAGCACAATTTCAGTTGAAGAGAGGCTCTTAAGAACATTATTGAGAGCAACTGAGACTGTGTTCTGGCTAAAGGCCATCACTCGCAAGCCTATCTATTCTCTGCACGCAAGATTGCAGATATCATACTCACTCACAGAGACAAACACACACACACACACTCCCCGTCACATGGGCACTCATCCACTCGGCTGACTCACGTGCACACTCACACACACTTGTGCGTGAGCAAACACACACTCACACACACAGGCAGGCGAGGGAGTGCTTATCTGCCAAGCCATACATGTCATAAGTAGTAATGTTATTATCATAATATGTGTGGCTAATTCCCTCAGACTGCTGGCTCCGTGCACTGGAGCAGAGAGGGGCAGGAGCCAAGAGCCAAGAACAATGCGGGCCTCTGGCCCTCCTTATTAACTCCCACACATCTGCTCACATTAGCACCTTACCGCGCTAGCCACGACCACCCCGCTACACACCAACACCACCTTATCAAAACACCTCTCCGCCCCCACACTGGGGTCCCGGATTTTTATTCTGATGTGTTTGTTTGTGTTTGGGTGTGTTTGGGTGTGTGTGCGTGTGTGTGTGTGTGTGTGTGTTTGGGTGTGTGTGCGTGTGCGTTTGTGTGTTGACTTTGAGCAGGGTTATGTAAGTGGCTGCCACATCTGTAGCTTCCAGTGTTGCGGCTGGCCATTAGCAAAGTTAACAGGGTTATCCGTGAAGCTCTATAAATACTCTGCTGAAGAGCCATCAGCATGTGGCCTGAGAGTGGGTGTGTGGGTGTGTGGATGTGTGGAGCAGCTTTACCCTAGTCTACCCCTCTGTCTGAGAGTGTGTGTGTGGGTGTGTGTGGAGCAGCCATGCTTTATCCTTGTTTACCCCTCTGTCTGTGTCTGTGACTGTTTGTCTCTCTCTCTCTCTCTCTCTCTCTCTCTCCCTGTCCTTCTGTTCCCCACTCTCTGGCCCCTCTCTCACACACTCTCTCCCTTTTTCTTTCTTCTCTCTCTCTCTGCCCTCTCTCTCACATGCTCTCTCCCTTTTGTCTCTCTCTCTCTCTTCTCTCTCTCTCTCTCTCTCTCTGTGATGGAGGGAAGGGGTATAGGTTATAATTAAGTCTCTCTGGAATGCCCTGTCGCTAATTGAATTCCACTCACTTCAAGAGGAATATCTAATTCCCAAGTGTCACAGCTGAACTGCTGGCATGGATAACGTGACTGCAGAATTAGATTTAGGGATTGTGACGTGTCTGTGTGTGTGTGTGCGTGCGTGTGTGTGTGCGTGTGTCCTAAGTCTGGGTCCAGTAGCGTGTGAATGTCTGTATGTGTCCTAAATCCGGGTGGAGTAGCATGTCGGGATCCATCCATGGGTGTCCTCACAGGAAGTTGTGGTTTTGTCAGGAAGCACTGCGGATATGGCTCTGAACGAGTCATAATTGTGGGGTCTGACTTCTGGGTATAAGGAGAAAACTAAGTGGACACACTCATGCTGCAGATATGTTTCATTTCTATGACTCACGCCAGCAATCACCTACTTTCTCTCAGTCTGTAGCGGACGGTTGTTTTTCTCTGTGTGTGTCAGCATTAATGTGTGTGTGTGTGTGTGTGTGTGTGTGTGTGTGTGTGTGTGTGTGTGTGTGTGTGTGTGTGTGTGTGTGTGTGTGTGTGTGTGTGTGTGTGTGTGTGTGTGTGTGTGTGTGTGTGTGTGTGTGTGTGTGTGTGTGTGTGTGTGTGTGTGTGTGTGTGTGTGTGCGCGCGTGCGTGTGCGCATGTGTGTGCGTGTGTGTGTGTGTGTGTGCGTGCGTGTGCGTTTATTTGTGGTTTGTTTCAGCAGCCTGCTGACTGTAAACAGTGTGTCAGAGTGTGGTGGACACATGTGTTGACCAGGTCCTGTTGTGTGGAGGCCCTCTCCACAGGGCACAGGGCTACTCTGAGCAGATCTGCTACTAATGAGGCCCTTTCATCTGTGTGTGTGTGTGTGTGTGTGTGTGTGTGTGTGTGTGTGTGTGTGTGTGTGTGTGTGTGTGTGTGTGTGTGTGTGTGTGTGTGTGTGTGAGAGAGAGTGAGTGAGTGTGAGAGAGAGAATGTGTTTGTGAGCAAGTGTCTTTGAGGGGAATGGGCTGAAAGGTGATTTATGAGGCTGGGGCTTGTGGGAAAGTGGTGAATGGTGATGTGGGTGGGTACGGAGGAGACAAGGTGTGTGTGTGTGTGTGTGTGTAAGCATAATGGTGTGTAAGCTGTTTTGGCAAGTTTGTGTAAGACTGACCTCTGTGGGTGTGATTGTGTGCATATATGTGTTTGCTACAGATGTGTGCTGTGTATATGGTTCACTGATGTTCTGTGTGTGTGTGTATGGTGCACTGATGTTGTGTGTGTGTGTGTGTGTGTGTACACATTACTGATGTATGTGTTTGCTACAGATGTGTGCTGTGTATATGGTGCACTGATGTTCTGTGTGTGTATATGGTGCACTGATGTTGTGTGTGTGTGTGTATGGTGCACTGATGTTGTGTGTGTGTGTGTGTGTACACATTACTGATGTATGTGTTTGCCCACTGCAGGTTTTAAGCTGCTGGCCACAGCGAGTCGTGATCGCCTGATCCATGTGCTGGATGCCGAGCGTGAATATGGCCTGGTGCAGACACTGGACGAACACTCCTCATCCATCACCGCTGTGCGCTTCGCAGGTTGGACACGCACGCACGCACATACACACACACACACACACACACACACACACACACACACACACACACACACACACACAATCACATGCTGTCTCACTCACCCGTATTTATTTGTCCTACATCCCACCAGATCCTTCTTTGCCAGCGAGTTTCCCTGGCAACATACACATGCTTTACATAACAACTCTCTTCCTCACACTCTCTCTCAAACACACACACATACTGCCCCTCTCTCTCTCTCTCTCTCTCTCTCTCTCTCTCTCTCTCTCTCTCTTTCTTTTTCTCCTATTCACTCCCATTCCATGATACTGTTGCAATGTAAATATGTCCTGATAACCCACTCCGGTGTTATGATAACATCATGTCTCCTTCTCTCCAGCGAACGATGGCAAGGTACGGATGATCAGCTGTGGCGCCGACAAGAGCATCTACTTCCGCACCGCTCAGAAGGTAGGAAGGACCCATCAGACACATCAGTTGAACATCACTGGTTTTGGTTTTTGGCGAACGTTTGCAAACACTCGCAAACAGTCTGAGGAGGTAGTTCTTCGCGAACATACAGTGAAGCTGGACGTGAGCTTGACGAAGGCAACAATGCAATTACCTTTACAATGAAATGTTGACACCGAATCGTTGAAATTGAACAAACGTTTGCAAATGTTTGCTGAATTTGAACGCACCCTCTGATTTTCTTTGTTTGTTTTTTTCTTCTGCCCCTGCGGCATTTCTGAGTATTTGTTTTCTCTCATGGATTAGGGCCTGGGAATGCCTCCTGGCTGTTTCTCTGTGTACTGCTAAATTAGCTCATTAGCAGAGTGCTGGAGTTTGAACATGTTGTTCTTTATTAAGCCACTGAGAGGTTTCCCTGGACCTCTGTGGAGCTGGGCCAGACTCGGACGGCTCGTCAAAGAATCACACAGGGCTTCATGCAGGGTCAGAGGTCAGGGGGCTGTTGGTTTAGGCCTGACCCCTAAAATGTGCTTAAAGTCTAAGGTTGTTAAAGATACTGACATGGGCTGGCCCATACATTTGGCTTGACTACCATAAATCCTGTACTACAGACATACACAGGCACACACACATAACACACTCTCTCACACACTCACAACCAAAACACTATACATCACACACACATTCTATTCCCCTCTCTCAATGTGTTATTCTTTTATACAGTTCCAGTCACTCAGGTTCTCACTCTTTCTCACTCACACACACACACACACACACACACACACACACACATTTCACCAAACCTCATTCACTAGCATTTTAAACCCTCCCCAAAACTATAACAACAAACAAACACTGTTGAGCTCCATTGCAAAAGCCCGTGGGAAATCCAGCAGGGATTTAGCCGAGGCTCCCCCTGCTTACGGTGCTCTCTAGTCGGGCTACCTGACTTCTCAGTGTGCCTCCTCTCCACTAAGCCCTGGTTTTAGCAGCTGAACGCCAGAACAGCCCATTACAAAATAGATTAAACCTGCTATGCCTAACCTTGTGTATTGTAGGAATCAGCAGTTTGGCCTTGTTAATAAGGGCTGGTATTAGGGGGGGAAATATGTTTGCATAGATTTCATAGAGGGCAGGGCAGAACTGATCCTTGGTTGGATCGATACAGCGCGATGCAAAGTTAACCCCCTTGAAACGCGCCTCTCCAAAAAGTGCTGAAAGATAGGTTTTCATTTTTCATAGTACGATGCGACGGTCCAGATGTTGCTGACCTGCTTAGTTTCCAGTCCGCTCCGGTCCTCAGGCAAGCGTGTTATTATCATTCCGAGGGTTCTTCTGGTGCCTTGAGAACCGCACTGTCTTGGGCTCATAGTCTGTAGCTTTGTGTGTGTGTGTGTGTGTGTGTGAGTGTGTGTGAGTGAGATGCTAGTCTACACGTGTATAATCCATACGTAATCTCCAGCAAGAGATCTGTTCGAATCGAAGATTAATGAGTTGGAGAACAGGATAGTCGACCGGTTATGTAATAATTGGATATGGCACTTTGGGTCATTGTACTGTTCTTGTTTTAGTAATTAAAGGCACAGAAAGCTCTCTGACTCTGTGTGTGTGTGTGTGTGTGTGTGTGATACCCATATTTGCATGAAACATTTTCACACTCTTGCCTAATACCCCATTATCTATATTTGAAGAGTGTGTGTGTGATCATTTCAGTGTTTCAACAATTGACATTCACTGGCAGCCCTTCTGTATTGACCCATTAAATAGTCTGGAACTAGAATGGACTCGAGATATTCTGTTTGAGTTCATTGAACAGCTCATAGCCAGTTAAGACACTGAGCTTGGAAATAATACTATTGTGGTCTGGTCTTTTTTTTTTCTACAGACTGATGAAGGGACAGTGTTTACGCGAACCCATCACATCGTGAGGAAAACTACGCTCTATGACATGGACATCGATCCCACCCACAAATACGCTGCCATCGGCTGCCAGGACCGCAGTATAAGGTGAGCTCCTCGTTTACTCCCACTGTTTTGATTGGATTGTTTGTTTGTTTGTTTGTTTGTTTAATCTGATTGTATATTTGCGTGTGTGGTGGCGGTCTGTGGTAGACAGTTGATTATTTGATTGATTTGGTTTGTTTGTTTGTTTGTTTGGGGGGGGGGGGGTCTGTATATGTGAAATTGTTGCATGGTTGGGTTTGTTTGGCTGTGTTGCACTAAAATCTGTCCCCAAACTGACTGTGTCTGGATTCAGTGTTATCTGGGATGTGCGAGTGTCTTGTTCTGTCTGTTTAGGGGAATGCCTGCCTGTCCATGTGCTTACCCCTTGTGCCGGCTGTTTGTCTGTCTGCATGAGAATTAGAATTAGACACGTGTGTGTGGGTGTGGGTGCGTGTGTGTTTGTAGAAGTAGCTTAGTGTTCAGGTGGTGTAGACGCAAGGGTCAGATTACTGCTCTGTTTGGATAATCCTAAGGCCCAAGACATGCTGTGGCCCATGTGTGTGTGTGTTGAGTGTGTGTATTTGTTTACTTTTGTTTACTTACCATTGAACTCCATGGCAAAAAACGTTGACAGGAACCCCATTCCTAGGAAGCATACTCACAGCCTAAACACGTTCCTGTGGAACTCCTTTGTCCTCTAAACCCTTCCGACTTCAAACCTGCGCACCTTTGGGGCAGCTGTGGCCCACTGGTTAGCACTCTGGACTTGTAACCGGAGGGTTGCCGGTTCGAGCCCCAACCAGTGGGCCGCGGCTGAAGTGCCCTTGAGCAAGGCACCTAACCCCTCACTGCTCCCCGAGCGCCGCCGTCGTAGCAGGCAGCTCACTGCGCCGGGATTAGTGTGTGCTTCACCTCACTGTGTGTTCACTGTGTGCTGTTTGTGTTTCACTAATTCACCGATTGGGTTAAATGCAGAGACCAAATTTCCCTCACGGGATCAAAAAAGTATATATACTATACTATACTATACTATACTCAGAAATCTCACCACTTTGTAACGATGACTCAGCTCTCTGTGAAGGTTGTCCTCTTCTCTTTTTCTCCTCCTCTTCAAAAAAAATCACCTTTTTCTTGACACCAGCTGTCCTTCACTGCTTTGTCTGCACATGTGCAGCAACAAAGGACTCAGAGGGAGCCGAATCATCCCTACAGGGTGCACTGAGTCAATGTGCCTTTAACTGAACAAGGCCGTTTGAATAGAGTTTCAGTAAGGGCAAGGGGCCATTTCTTCTGCTCTGAAAGGGCCAGACAGACTCTGTTTTGTGCCTTATATAAGCTCCTGGAGAGGCTGAATGGTCGATCGCTCCCACAGTCTCTGCCAGCTCCTCTCAGGCACACACAGCGGTGCCCACTCTCGCTCAGTGGTTGGGCATCGACCAGGCAAAGCAAAAAATGGCCTGTGCTACAGTGACCCCTAGTGGACAAGAGGGGAAGTGCTCTTGTTGCTTTTTCATGCAGTTTTGTTTGAGGGCTCTCTTCTCTCTTTACTGTAAACACAACCTCTCTCTTTTTTAAAAAGTGTAAACACAGTCAGGGCTTGTCTGTTCTGCATCGATTGCCACATTTCCTTCCTGTAAACTTTCTATTAACGACTTGTATAAATTACCTATTATAAACGTTCTGTCCCTGTAGAATCTTTAACATCAGCAACGGCAAACAGAAGAAGCTGTATAAAGGCTCCCAAGGAGAAGATGGGACTCTTCTTAAGGTAGTTATTCGGCTTGTTTTTCAGTGACTTTACCATGAGACAGGGCTGACTCATGTATGTGTACAGAGGGTTCAGCTGGGTGCAGGTCGACTTTAGCTTGAGTCACTCACCAGAAATGCTCAGTTTTCAAGTTCATGCACGTTAAAAGCTAAATTTATACCTCTGAGTACATTGTGATGAATATAGGCCACTGCGTCCGAATGTTGACCTAAAGTTGTGCATACATTCTCTGTCAGCTTATGTGCAGTAATGTTTTGTATCTTCATGTTCGGCTGTACTATGATTGAAATATTTTTAGACAGATTAATTAAAATGACCAGAAACCCAGAATTCGAACTTAACTGACTGACCATTCTCTCTCTGTGCTGTGCCATAGGTCCAGACAGACCCATCAGGCTTGTACGTGGCCACCAGCTGCTCCGACAAGAACATCAGCATCTTTGACTTCTACACCGGGGAGTGTGTGGCCACCATGTTTGGACACTCTGGTAATAAGGGAATAGCCACATATGTATATCAATAGACATGCTTTACCACTGAATTGAGTGATTCAAACATCATATGGAAAGTATTGTTCTTCGCCTTATGCATTTGCTGTCATTGTTGTTACTTTTAGAAATTGTGACTGGGATGAAGTTCACCAATGACTGTAAACACCTTATTACAGTCTCTGGAGACAGGTATGGCACTTCACTTTCAATGTGTGTCAAACTATTTGAGTGTGTAGCAGAAAACCCTAAGTGTAGCTTGCTGCAATACATTTATACTTTGAGTGCTAATAGCTTATCAACACTCTTAAAATAGGTTTACATTATCTTTACCATTAAAGGATATTTTGCCCTTACCATGCAGGATATTGTAAATATTGGCTTTAAATGTCATGATTCTGTACATTTGTGTGTGTGTGTGTTTGTCTAGTTGTATCTTTGTGTGGCGCCTGAGCCCTGAGTTGACCATCAATATGAGACAGCGCCTCTCTGAGCTCAAGAACAGCAACAAACCGGTTCAGAAGACGCCTCCACACAAACCCATCCCTCTCAGGTACTGAGCGCACACACACACACGCACGCACGCACGCACGCACGCACGCACGCACACACGCACACACACAGAAACTGAACAATTCAGAAGCAAATACATATTGCAATGCTTTCTCTTGCCGTTTATACCCAGCACACGGAGGGAAGTACATAGTGCTCCTGCCATCGCCACCATGTCCTCTGACAGTGACAAGGAGGTGGAGGAGGAGGAGGGTATCGAGGAGGAAGATGAGGAGGAGCTGGCCTACCCGCTCACCTCCTCTGGTAGCAGCACTGGTGAGGACGGTAACCACAGCAACCTTACACACAAGTTATATAACAAGAGCTTCAAGAGCTTCGGTTGTGTTTTTTTTTTTTTGCATGTATACTACACGTGTGTGTGTGTGTGTGTGTGTGTGTGTGTGTGTTTGTTACCTGGAGCATTTGATAGAAGTTGTGAGGTGTGTTACTATACCTTTGTACAAGTTCTCCTGCATCAGGCACATTTGATTAAGCCCAGGAATGTGTTTAAGGAGAAACAAATGTTGTTTACCTCTCACAGGCCCTGCGGGGACTACAGTGGCCCTTTGTTTGGGGTGTCTAACTTTGGACACTGTCTTTATTATTGTTTGTTGTGTACTAGGTTCCTCTGAGGAAAGGCACAACTCTCTCAATTCCTACGTCAGAGATGGCAAAAAGGTGCGTGTAGGAACAAGATCATGTGATATCACACCAGCACCAAGATGTCGTCCTCAGCTGCACACTCTTCTCTCACCTCACACTCCTAGTGTTTATCCTCACTCATTTTGTGACACACCAGTTACTTTCTGTCACACATCATTTACTGTGTCAATATGTGCTTGTGTACGCACGTATGTTTATTGAATGCTTTCTGTGTGTGTGTGTGTGTGTGTGTGTGTGTGTGTGTGTGTGTGTGTGTGTGTGTGTGTGTGTGTGTGTGTGTGTGTGTGTGTGTGTGTGTGTGTGTGTGTGTGTGTGTGTGTGTGTGCTAATGTAACCTGACAGGAGGGTAGTCGGCGGAGCGAGACGAGCGGTGTGTCGTCTGACGGCTCGGGGTCGGGCTCTGGGCCACGTCCACGCCGGCGCTGGTCCAGGCGCATCGGCAACATGGAGCTGATGGTCAAGTCCATGCTGGACCTGCGGCAGCTGGAGTCCTTCGCCATGCCGCCCTCCCCCATCAAGACCCCCATCCACGAGAGACACACAGAGGAACAGCTGGGCAGCACCATCAGTCTGCAGACCATCCACGCCTGGGTGAGAGAGAGGAGGAGTTACAGTACATGCCATACTTCTGCTCATCAATCAATCAATCAATCAATCAATCAATCAGTGCTTTTACCAAAGCATTCAAGGCTTTTTACAGTAAAAATTATGCATAGGCAACATGTCCTGAAAGTAAAAGGCTTTTAAGGAAATGGCTTTTTAAAGTGTTAATACTCTCCCTTAGATGCTTTTTACTAATGGCTTTGTGTTCTCACTTAAAAGCTTTGCTAAAAGCTGTTTACTCTTCTTTGTCAGATTATATTGAAGTTGCGAGATCTTTAGAGACTAAAGCTCACCCCACACGGCTGGCGATGCGACAGTAAACCACAACGGTGGAATTCTGTTAATCGCTTTACTACACATACTACTAACGACGCGATCACCCACCGATTCAGTAAAGATACACTGACCAGACAGCTGTTTTCTATTCTATGACGTATCAAAATCGGCCGTCATTCCACTTGCCGTATGCGTTGCTCCATTCACTTCAATAGATTCTATTCAATTTTTTTCAATAAATCGCCCCCACGTTGCCGGCCGTGTGTGTAGGCCTTAAAAGGAGTAAAGTGAGTGAGTGCTGGAACAAGACTAAGATGCGTTGTGCTGATCTTGTGGTGCTTGTTGCTGGCCCTCAGGGGGAGGACACGGAGGAGAGGCAGAACCTCCACCCTCGTCCTCAGTACATCAGGCTGGCCTCGGAGACGTCCGACATCGAGCCCGTCGTGCTCTACCCAGAAGGCTGTGATGACCGGGTCAGCTTGGCTGGCAGGTGAGAGTAAAGACCACAACACGTACATTAAAGCACCACTGTCCAGTACACCTGCCAATCCATCAGTCTGTGTGTAGTCGTCACAGACTCTCTAGAAGAGCTCTTATCAGTGTTTCTGATCAGTCTGTATCTCTCTACAGTTTATCAAGTATAAGTATAGTATAAGTATATATACTCTTTTGATCCTGTGAGGGAAATTTGGTCTCTGCATTTATCCCAATCCGAGAATTAGTGAAACACACTCAGCACACAGTGAATACACAGTGAGGTGAAGCACACACTAATCCCGACGCAGTGAGCTGCCTGCTACAGCGGCGCTCGGGGAGCAGTGAGGAGTTAGGTGCCTTGCTCAAGGCACTTCAGCCATTCCTACTGGTCGGGGTTCGAACCGGCAACCCTCCGGTTACAAGTCCGAAGCGCTAACCAGTAGGCCAGGGCTGCCAAGTGATGCCTCTAGTCAGATTGTGGTCAAATTGTTCTGTATCTGTGTCTGTATCTATCTGTATATGTTTCTAACACCATTAGATTGTGTGATGTTGTCTGTCAAAGCTTTCAGTATGTCACAGCATTGTGTTTTGTGTTTGTATTGGTTAGTGAGTATCAGGTGAAGGAGACCATTGGGGTTCTGGGGAGAAGTGTGAGGGGGGTCCACTGTCATGACAAGCACAGCCCTGACAGCGCCTGCTCAGTGGACTACTCCAGCAGACTGTCCAGTCCAGAGCACCCTGGTGAAGGTGAGGAACGAACACACACACACACACACACACACACAAATGGCTGCACACTGAAACAACTGCATGATTTCCCATTATGCAGCTCCAACAATGATCAAGGTCATATCGACACACACACACACACACACACACACAAACTCTCACACACTCCTTACTTGCAATTGCAATGAACATCAAATGCTATTCAGAAAATGCCCTTCCCACACGTATACCTCTAATAACCAAGTGACCTTTACAATAAGATAGAGTAAACCAATAAATCATCCCGTGTGTGTGTGTGTGTGTGTGTGTGTGTGTGTGTGTGTGTGTGTGTGTGTGTGTTAGACACCGACCCCACAGAGCCTCTGAGTGTGGATGGGAACTCGTCTGAACTGGACATGGAGGAACTGGAGGAAGAGGAGGAGGTGTTTCAGAAGAGCGAGCCCAAGGCCTCCGTACCCCAGACGCCTGACCAGGAGGCTTTCCTCAAGATGCACTTCGGAAACCTGTCGGAACAAAACACACCAAGTGAGTTCGAACTATGTGTTCCAACCATTTCAAATGGAAATATCCTCATTGTTGCAGCTCTAGAAGTCTGTGGTTATCTGATTAACATCAGTTCAAGTAATCGTAGTCAAAAGGATAGCATGCCATGTATTGTAAGTAAGTCAGTGCAACCACTGTGTTTGTGTGACCCAGTTAAAATGTCGAGCCTGCTCTGTACTTTTCCACAGCGAGTCCCACCAGAGCCCCACCCTGCATCACAGACAGTGTGAGCATGTCAGCCAAGTTCCTGTCCCAGACCTCCACCAGCAGGTACAGCATGGTTAAGGGGCATGAAGAATTCATAATGTGAAACTGAAAACCAATTAAATTATTTCATTAAATTAAATCAGCATTGTAAGAAACAAAACAAAACAAGTTTTTCAGACGAGTATCGGGGTGGTTGGAATGTTGGAAACGTAACCTCAGTTATGTGTGATTGCTTTTCCAAACTTTGACAGACATTTTTTATTTCATCTTTATTTCATCCATTTGTATTTCTTGTCTTCTCATTTTCTTTTCTGTATCATTATCTCCTCCACAGAAGTCCGTTCCCTTTCCCCTCCAAGGCGAGTGCGGATCCTAAGGCAGCCAGCGGGGTGGTGCGGCCCTTGGTCTCAGAGGTTCGCCCTCTCATGGAGGAGCGAAGTGCTTCCCCACTGCGACTGGAAGTGGAACGCGCTCCACAGAAGGTCACGCCCACTCGCTGCACGCCACAGAAGAAGAAGCCGTCAGTGGACAACCGACGGGCGATCGGCCCTGTAGCCAAGGCAGTAGCCGCCCATGGCACCGGTGGTGGGATGAGGAAATCTCAGTCGGCCACTCAGCTGAACATCCTAGTTGAGGGTGAGATTGGAGTTGACTGAAAAAATCTGATAAAATATGAATCATCTGGTTGACACATTGGAGTCATGACCAGGAAGGAGATGGTGATAATTTGATACATTAGCCGGCATGATGTAAACAAGATTGACAAATTAAGAGTCTTGTTTTAATGTAATTGAAACACAGCAAAGGTGTGGTAGTTATGCATAATCTGCAAACCATTTTAACCAATTATTGAAATTTACACATGCATTGTTGGACGACGTAATGTCATGGGTCGCAGAAACGAGTGCTTGTCATCACCGCTTGAGGCTATATTGATATTTATTTTCTCATTTGTCTGATTTCTCTTTCTCTCTCTTTGTTCTTTTCAGCCGAGGCATCTCGGTCTCCTTCTCGACCCTCTAAAGAGGTGGCACCCCAGCCTCACGTCGGGGATCGCGTCTGTCTCACCACGCCACGCCACACTCTGCCCTCCGCGCCCACCATCTCCAGCCCCACCTCCCCGACGGCCCGCGACGGACCCACCACGCCCACAGGCCCCAAGCCCAAGTCCCGCTCCTACATGAGCCCCACCACCAGCTCCATGGCCAAGATGTCCCGCTCCATGTCCATGGGCGAGTGCCTCAACATGGGGGAGTCGGGAGACGACGCCAGCTCGTCCTCGGAGAACCGCCGCGGGTCCGGCTCAGAGTCCACCAAAAGCGGGGCGCCCTCGACTAAAACCACCGTGTCCATGGTTCTATCCCCCACTGGTTCGGTGACGTCCCCTTCGGGTGTTGTGACACCCCATGCTGCGGTCATCCCCACTCTTAATGCCTCTGCTATTGGAGGCAAAGCTCTCCCAGGCAAGCTCCCAGGCAGTGCTCTTAGACCCCAGCTGAGTCTAGACATGACCAAGCCCTTGCCGGACAAGCCCTCGGTCGCCTCCTTCTCCCCCAACGGCAAGTCCTCCAAGCCGATCCGGGAGGAGTCTACGCCCCTCCGCTCTCCGGCTAGCATCAACCCTCTCCACGGAAGCTCCCAAAACCAACCTCCAGCGCTCTCCAGCAACATCCAGCCGGTCGCCGCCCTCTGCAGCAACAGCACTCCGGAAGTGCCTCAGGAGAGCGTCCAGCCCGCGCTCTGTGCCGAGCAGAACCAGACCTCCGAGAAACCCGCCGAGAGCAGACAGACGAGCTCCCAGGGGGAGGAGAGGACCTCCGCCGTGCCAGAGACGAACCCAACCGTGGCGGGCCACTTTGGCGTCCCCGTCCCAGCATCTCCGTCTCCGTCTCCGTCCTCGCAGGAAGCAGGTTTGCTCTGCCGCCAGGCGTCCTTCTTCATGCCGACTCTGCCGCTCCGTGTTGGCCTGCCCATGCACTTCTTTCCTGCTGGGCTCTGGCACCTTTCTCCTTCCTCCTGCTCCTCTTCCTCCATCTGCTCCTCATCACCATCATCCTGTCCGACTCTTTGCCATTACCACCTCAGGGGTGAGGCATGCTTCCCTCTCACACCGTTTCAGTCTGTTTCTCCTCTAACATGGCCACTAGTGATGGGCAAATTAAGCTTTTGGTGAACCACTGAACCACTGCAGTGTGAAGCTAGCGAAACTAGCTGAAAAAAAAAAAAGAGATGGCCGCCACACTATCATTAGGACTTTTATGTTGAAAAATCTACATGTGGTGGCCATATTGGATTTTTTTTTTATTAGTGTCTGCTGTCTTTTAGTGGTTCACCAAAGCTTCATTTGCTCATCACTAATGTCCACTGTACTACCGCTGGTCTTCCCTTTCACCAGTCTTCATTTCCTTTACTTTTCTGTCCTGTTCTCTGATATATTTTCTTCTGTCGTCTGTGTGGCCACCTACATTTGTGTCTTTAGTCATTCACTGTACACTAGTGGTAGTTCTTGTCTCTTCACTCATATTCACTCGCATGGCCAAATTTGTTCCATTGATTTGATTGATGTAACTTGATGTACTCTCTCTTTCTCTGTCTCAGACCCCTCAGTTAACATAGACGCCTGCAGAGTAGCGGCTAGTGACCTTCAAAGCAGCATCAGAAGGGCCTGCCAGCTTTACCGCATGGTAAGACCCCACTTTGTTCTCGTGATGAATTTAAATCCGAACATGTCCACCTCCAGATCAAAGAAGACTAAAACTCATGCCAATTTATTTATCTCCGGTCATGTATGTAATATACAGACAAGCAGCTTGAATTGATGCGTGTGGACGATAACAAGTTTCAGATTAACCTGTGTGTGTGTGTGTGTGTGTGTGTGTGTGTGTGTGTGTGTGTGTGTGTGTGTGTGTCTGTGTGTGTGTTCCCTACCCCAGGTGAACAGTGTTCCCAGTTCAGATGTGCCCCAGGAGCAGCTGGAGATGGCGCGTGTGTTAACTGAAGCTTTGGACGGCGTGAGGGCCGAACTGAACACCATCCAGCCCTTCGGCCCAAACCCGCCCATAGGGGCCGCCGCTGCGGGCCTGCTGTGCGCTGTGGGTGGCCGGGCGTCGGCCGCAGGCGAGGACAAAACTATGGCCCTGCTAGAGCAGTACTCGGAACTCCTGCTAAGGGCCGTGGAGCGCAGGATGGATAACAAGTGCTGATTACACAAAAGGAATATAATGATAATAATAATAAAAAAAAAACAATCCAACAAGCAAGCACGTGTGATATTCGCAGACTAACAAAAAGTCCGTGGAAGTCTTTTTTTTTTTTTTTTTTATCAAAGCAGTCTTTGTTTTTTAAGACATTCAAAAAAGACAATGGAGAAAAAGCCTGTGTTTTTTAAGGACTTGAGAGACTAATTGTTTTGTGTTTGAAACCATGTCCAACTGAGGATGAAGGAGAGGGTTTTTTTCTTCTTTCAAGTAGACACTTGATTGTACCCGCTCCCTCTTTTCTACTCTTTACTGTTCCAGAAAGGATTAAGCCGATGTGTAACCAACCAACCACACATCTCACAGACTGTCTCGACCAATCATAGGACAGGCACCATGGGTTTTTAGGAACATTGCCTAAGCACCATTGGTGTGACTTGACTGCACTACAGAGACAGTTACAGTTACAGTCCCTACCTCCCAGATTAGTGTGCTACTTAGAACACTCTCTTAACCACCACTCCTTTCAGCCATTGCCAAATATTGTGATCCCCTTGACTTGACATTTTACATGGAATTTTTTTTTGCTTATTTGCAGATATAACGCGGGTTAAATAGTGACCTATCTGCATCTTAAGTGTCTTGAACTCTGGACTCTTCTAAGGTTACAGATTTTTCCTCAGCAGGTTGTGTTTGTCAATAGTGAAGGAACTGAACTAAAACAATTGTGGTGGTAAAATTGAACTGTTGACCATGTTTTTGAACGGTAGAAGATGAATTGTAGAAAAAAAGAAGTGTGAAAGGAGAAACTGTAGGGCTTTCAAGGAGGTGACACTTTTACTTTTTGAGAGTAATTCTCACCGTGATAATGTGAATAATCATGTGTGTGTGTGTGTGTGTGTGTATGTTTGTGTTTATATACATCTTGTCCATTGTCAAGGTTGTACTCTAAGAGGTCCAGACTTGCAGGCAATGTCACAGCACTTTCTGCAATCAAATCTTCCAGAGGGGACTCGGTTCTTGTGTCCCCCCTCATGCGTCTTAAAAAAGCCAGATTTTATGTTTTTACTCGTATGAAACAGTGATTTTTTACAGTGTGTTTTTGAGAGACTATTAGGTAGATGTGGAACATATTACCATATTTATTCTGATGTAGTAGGTCACAAGGAGGGCGAGATACAAACTCCTCAGCGTGGTAGAGAGCGCATTTTTGATACTGGATACAGGAAGTGCCCGCAGATCAGAGACGGGGTCAAAGGTGACTTCAGTGTCTTCAGGAACAGGGCGACATCACAGACAAAAAAAAAGCTCCCTCTAAATTCCAAATAGTGCATTTTTTTTATCTCAAGGAAATGGGTGCCTTATTTTCAAACCAGCTTCACACAAACAGAAAAAAGAAAGCGGTGTGCTTTGCATCGCAAACCAGCATTGCTTTTGTCTGGTTTTCATTAAAAGATGTAATTTGTCCGATGTGATTTGTCGGGAGGAGAGGAGCTCTGGTCTTGTGACACTTAAGGAACCCCCCCCCACACCCTGCAGCAGAGTAGAGCACGGTCATGACCGCTGAGTCCACAGCCATACTTTTCCACAAGTCGTGCAAAACACACAGACACAAGTCTGTGATTCACAGCCACTTGACAGCGCAGTTACCGTAGACTGCTTTTGAACGCTTTGAGTCACTCCGTAACCTTTGCCAGTACAATCAAATTACAGACACTGGTGATGTGTCACATGATCCGGGTCCTGAGAGGACCTTTTTATGCGGTATGGACACGGACTCTCTCTGCACTGCTCTGGCCTGTGGCATTCCCTCACTTCTCTTTGTTTTATAAAGCAGTGTAAAGCACTTTCATTCCTTTGAACTAAAGGTCTTTTTGAATAATGATGTGTGTGTGCATTAAGAATACTTCTAAGCTATTAGATTCGTCTTTTATGACGTAATGTCCTCTTTTGGTGTAGTTTTTTTCCCCTGTTGCTGAATTATTATAGCTTGTGCTGTCACCTTGGAGGACTGTTTCCTCTGACTGAGTTTAACACAACACTGCCTCCCTCTGGTGTAAGTCAACCTAGTCGCCCAATAACAAAAACACCAGACTGTTTCTGTACAGTGACCAAGATGCCAGGTATTTGACTAAAATCCGGTGCTGGAATTGGGATTGGTCCAATTCTTGAATGAAATCATGTCTTCAGTGACCAATTCATATTTGAAATCCCATCCTATCCAGAGTGATGCCTAGTCTCTCTCTGGATGGATGATCTTTAATTAGTGAAATACGTATCTTTTGTTCTGGTATCTTGGTCATCTCTCACAAACTTCTCTGTATAGTTGTAGAATACCGTGCTCTTGGTCATATTTATTAAGTGCACTTTGACTCTGTGGTGTAATTCAACGGATTTGAATGATCAAATTAATCTCATTAAGGCCTCTCCCCCAGACCATGCTCACTCATCTCATGCAGAACTCACACTAGAGTAAGACAAAACATGCTAAGTGCATTTGTATACGACTTAATGAATGTGCATGGGCTACAACATATTTAGAAGGCTGCACTTAAACATAAAGTAGGACTTTAGAAGGTAAAAGTGATACTATGGTAAAGCAGGTAGAAATGTGACTTTTTTTATATTAAACTTATAACCCCATAGCTCTGACTGCAGGGTTCCTTGAATCACAGCCCTTGAGGGCCAGAACAAAATATTGTCCTAACTTACTGTACACTTAGTGCTTGTACTTTAACTCCCAGATAAACTTTTGTCAAACTTCATCTCACAGGTAAACCTCTGGACCTGGCTGTAATTTTACTCCTATAAACAAAATGGTCAAATGGCCATTTTTTTTGAGTGCCATACCTCAAATGATTGGTCACCCCTCTAGAACCTATTACTATGTTCACACTCAATCTGCAGTAGTGTTTTTGTCATTTCACCTCTGCTCACTTGAGTGTGACATTTGATAACACACTTGTCAGTTCTTAAAAAGTAGTAGTGATGGAAATAATAGCTCTGAAGACTGGTCCAAGAGGCAGGTTTGAGGAGCGCTGCATAGCTGGTATGTTGTTAGCACTAAGCATTTCGAAAAATCACTTTGAAGGCTGGAAAACGATACAGAACTGTATGTGGCACTACGGCGATTTGAAAAAAGACCTGCATCTTTCAGTCGCCAGCATGAGCACATATGCATGAAGACAGACAGGCAGTAGGGTTGGCTTGAGTCTCACTAATAGAATGCATGGTTGTAATAGTTGACTTGCGCTGCATATAAAGTCCATTCAGATCTCTTCTATTCTTTGCTATACTCCTGATGCTGACTAATTCTTATCTCCACTGATCTTTTTACTGTGTGTTTGTGTTTTTGTTTGTTTTTGTATGACTATGATGATTGTCTTAGTCTTAAAACTACCAGGTGGACCAGATGGTTTCCCTTACTTGAGGCTGTTTCTTTTTGGAAACTTTTGTGACTCCTTCTACGTTCTTGCACCGATGCTGAGTTCAGAGTGTTTTTACCCTCAGTGTTTATATATTCTCTATATCCTCAAGAAAAAAAAAACATTCTTCCAGAATAGACGAAGAATGGAATAAAAACAATGGTATTTATTACACCCTATACTCAAGCGTGTGTATTGCACTTTATTTACTGTGATGGGGTGGAGATGCAGTTATGTTGAAGAGTGAGCTTTACTGCAGCTGAAAACAGGTCATTTTTCCTGCGCCCCACCCACACCCCAGAGATTTGCCTGGCAGTGAAAGAGAGGCTGATGTAATGCAATGATCCAATGTTTTTTAGTGTAACAGATTTCCTCTGTTTGGCATAACACCTTTTCCTTTAAAAAACATTTGGAGCACCAGTGACAAAGCTTTGTCACCTAGCTTGGGCAAGTACAGTTTCAGGCATCAAATGCCAAAGACAATGCCACTGATTGCCGGGCCAACTGTGGAAATGTCTGTGTTGTTGCACTGGATGGCCCAGTCAGAGTTTCCATGCCCTGCTTGCTGCTGCTCAAACGAGCTGAACTCTGATTAGATCTTGGATCTGTGTCCTGAGTGATGTCATAATGGACCCACCGCCCCCGCCAGTGACTCCAGGAGTTGGAAGTAGTTGTACTTAATGTCGTACTCCATGTCGTACCAGAAATTCACTGTGGAAACAAAATAAAGAGTCAAAACCATCATGAGGTTTCTAAGCACTCAAGACAGGCAGACAGGAAACAACACCGAATATTTAACCACTTGCTCCAAGTCCTGACTGGCCTTGAAGCCAATAACATAACCATTAATTACATAACATAATCCTCTCAAACTCATGTACTTGAAATACTTCCACAGCTGTACTTCACAGGGATACCGTCTCAGACTCAGATGTCTTGTAGAAATACACTTTGGCATCAGCCAGGAAGAGACAAACTCAAACCTGGAACTCTCCACTGTATAATCTGCACTTCATACACCATCAGCACATTTCTATGTATTCAATTTAACATATCTGACATGGAACTTTCACAGATATGTCTTGAGGTCCTAAGATTGAGGTGCAAATCATATTCCATTCTCAGGGAAACGACTGTTTGACCCTTGTGTACCTGCAATACATCCATGAGACTGGCGTACGTGGTGGAACCAGAGAGAGGGCAGGTAGAGCATCTCTCCAGCTCGCACTGTGCAGTGCAGTGGCTGGGCCAGTCTGTAGGATGGATACTTTTCCAGGTCTGGCTTCAGGGGGTCCACAGGGATCCAGGGCACCTGAGGTGGTATACACTGTTAGATATGGAATAAGGCATGAAGTCAAAGGACCTGCTTTGGTTTAGTCTGCAAAGGAATGACCATTATTGGCCATTTATGTTATTGCATCTTTGAATCTATCCAAAATAAACGATACACAAAATATTCCTACAGAAGCATCCCTATTAAACTATTACATAATTGTAATTAATAATAGATAATCTATTATAATAAGTAATAGAATATATAGCACAATATTCATTAGCCCTATCACTGTGGATGATGAAATGGCACTGGTTCCAGGCATAGTAGGTAGTATCCACATCGCATCAAGATGAATTACCCTGTCAGAGTTTTCCTCATCCACCACTTCAAAGCTGCCATCGTCCTTCAGGCTATACACTGCCGGCTGGTACAGCTCTGTGTAAAGACCAAGAGGAGATGTCGTAACACAGTGATACAGTTTGAGCTCCTGCTCCATGTGTAGAGGAATGTCAGAACTGTGCTACTGTCTGAGGTAAGTGAGGGTGAGGAAGGTCACCATAAGGGATGAAGGGTCGGTCAGATGGAGGCAGGAGAATGAAGTGCTTCTCTCCAGACACGACACAGTACAGGTTCTCATAGTGGTCTTTGTGCACTGCAACACAAAGGTTACAGTCAAAACGTTTGCATGTCTAACCCTGGGCATGACGACAACGGCAACGGACCTTATGCACGGACGGCTCTTTAGCCAGTTCAATTGTTTCCGGTGGAGCCAGGTGTGTTGTTTGTTGGTATTGTTAATATAATTAATGTCTACATGTCCCAGTTGGGTGTTAAATGTAGAATGATTTAGGTGTGTGTTAAAATTGCCATTATTGAGCAAACAAAATATTCGGTGTTGGAGTAAACATGTTAGAAGCAGAATAACAAAAGATGCCGTTACAGCTAACGCTCCATTGGAAATAAATGAGCTGGCTTAAGAGTATAAGGTATAAGTGCATAAGGTCTATAGCCAGTAATGGGTGCTTCTTGTGTGCAGGATATGAGAGGAAATATTACTCACTTGAAGTGACAGCACGGGACTCTCCCAGCCAGAAATTCACAGCATCAGGCAGCTTCCCTGAAACACAAATGTCCACATTATTAAAATAGCTCTGTTTTCTCTCAAATCATTGAAGAGTTGAAAATCAGACACAGGACAAACTCTCTACTTCACATTATTTAAAAACACAAGTAACAGGTCTCAGGCAAAGTAGCTCATTTTGAGGGATGAATCATAATGCTCAATTATACACATCTACATAATAGCGTGTCTGCCTACCTGCGTGCCTGAACATCTACTTAGTCTGGCAACGCACCTAGAGCTTCACTCATCCAGGGAATGTGAGGTTCCACGTCCTCAGTCAGTTCTGGCAGTTCCTCTGTGAGGTTGGAGCACTGCTTCTGCACATAGAACACACCACTGCTCTTCACTTTCCCCTCAATCACATCCAACAGTGCTGAGAAGGTCATCTGCCTCTCCTCAGGCATGACAAAACGATCCCCGTGTATGGCATCAGCATATCCGTTTGGGGTCACCGCTACGCTTATCACCTTAGAGCCAACAGCTTCCCTGTTGAGGTCAAACAGGAGAAATAAGTCATGATCTCTCACACAGGAGAGAGAGATGATATATAGCTGTTCTCAAGTAAATAAGTACCTTTGGTGTAAATGGTTGTCATAAGCAATCCAAATATATGTATGTAATATGTTTAACATGATTAATATGTACTAACTATGAATGATTATGTGAAATGCACTGAGAGTAATAACACGGTAGGCAACAGGGGCTTGATTCACCTGAGGTAAGTTGGGTTCCACTTGGACAGTGCTGGCCAGTGATCGAATGCATTGCGGATGATGCATGGTTTGTTGGGACCGATCCATTCGCGGTAGAACTGCAGAGCAGATGGAGGCTCCTCCAGATATGGCACCGTTTCATTTAGATAAAGCTCTAATCGAGAAGAGGAAATGAGCAAGTATGATACATTAAAACAACCGAATTCACTCTCGACTCTCAGCCAAGGTTAGTGAAGCGAGTGAAATTACGTGCCGCTACCGAGAGGCTATAGCCTAGAATATGGCAGAATTCATGACACTACGAATTTGCCACAAAAATATTCAGACCAGCATTTTAGTCACTAACCTCGAGCCTCTTTGGGGAAATTTCTAAGACAGTTCTTCACGTTGTCAATGTTGTCCAGCGTGTCGTCCATGATGGCATAGTGGTTAATTAATATGGCTTACCTATAAGGGTAACTTATGCATTTTATTCTTTTCGTTTAAAAATTAGGACACATGCAATTACTTGGTTGTGCTGTCAGATCTATGGGGTGACAACCAGCATGCGCTCCAGACAGTGCTGCTGTGCTGCTGAGGTCTGTTTTTGTTCCGCTCAAAATTTCCGTTCATTTTTCAAATGTCTCCCTCTACTGGTTGGAGACTGACAATATGTTAAACAACGTTTGGGATTTGGGTCCAGGCTAACATTTTTTTTTTTTTTTTAAATAAAGCATAAATCGATTTTCTAACCTACTAGTGAAGCATTCCCAACACTTCAAGATCTGATTTGCCTATCACCTGCATGAAGCATGCCCATTGCCTCCTGATTGACAGATGCTACCAATTAATCGGAAACCCGGGAAATCAAGCACCCAGCCTAGACCTACAATCAAACGCACACATCAAACGCAAGGCAGGGTCAACAGTTTTGAGTGCTTAGTTCATTAAGTTTAAATATAAATGAAGTCATGGATGACGAAGGGTATTTTCAGGAGTCTGTAAATGTAAGTGAGCCTAGCTATTTTTAATATCTGCCTTGCAATGCCTGACATTTTTGTCAGTAGGCCTAGGCTATGATAATTATAGTTAGGCCTACACGACTAAGAAATGGCTTGGTGACCATTACCATAACAATTTTCTTAGCATGCGACAGTGGGAACAATGTATTCATTTCTTATGTAATATACTTTTACCAGTCCCCCAAAAAATAAAAGAAAGTATGGTTCTTCTTATATAGAACATTTTTGATGTATCCTGCTTGTCTCTTAATAAATCATGATTTCTCACAATCTTGCCACAATGTAGCCTATAGTCTTGACATTTTGAGAAGATATATGCTTTTGCTCAACTGCATATCGCTTCTGTCCTGTCACTCACACATTTGTTTGTATTCCCCCTTCCCCACCTCGTTTCTCTCTCTCTCTCACACACACACACACACACACACACACACACAATGTGACTGTAGGACCCCACTGATTACATGTTTGAGGGGGACTTGGGCTTGCAGGGCCCGCTGCAGCTCCAAGATCCCTCCTTCCTCTCCTCTCTAAGTGGGCAGCCGGAGAAAGATCTCTCCGAGGACCTGGACCTCAGCTTCCTGCCTGATGAGCTCAGCACACAGGACGAGCCGGCACAGGATGCACCCAGGCCATCCCAGCAGACCCCGAATGACAGCGGTGTATTCACAGGGAGCGCACGTGAGGAGATGACCGCGTCAACACCAGTGGCAGGGGCTGGGCCAGGTGGAGAGGTCCCACCTGTGGCATCTTCTTTCTGCCCTCTACCCATGAGTCCAATGACACCCATGGCTCCCATGACACCACTAACTGAGAGCTCCAAAATCATCCCACAACTTCAGTGCGTCACCTTGTACTGTTGTAGTAGTACTGGGAAAGGTGTTATTTTAAGTTCTTATTGTAGTAGCACACCTTCTTGTGAGTCAACAAAATGCTTTAATAAGAGGTCATCATTGGAGATCATTTGTGTTTCTTGGTAGAGGTAGGATATACTGTTCAGTTTAGTTCAGGTACAATTGCTCGTCATTTGTTTGAACAATTAAATCTCTTCAATGTGTTCACAAGCAGGAACATTGTGTCAACGGTGAATCTGGATTGCCGTCTTGACCTGAAATCCATTGCACTACAAGCCAGAAATGCTGAATATAATCCTAAGGTAAACATGGCATCAGATGTGCACGTTTTACACACTGTATCCCATCTCAGTTATAAGCTGAGGACATTTTTCCTGTACATATACTGCAACTTCCTTTGATCTCTTTGAACGACCACACTTTTAGTTTGGTTGTTTACATGCCTACCCTATGAGCACATAAACTGTTGGTTTGTGTTGTGTTATGTTGTGTGTTGTAGCGTTTTGCTGCTGTCATTATGCGGATCAGGGACCCCAGGACAACAGCACTCATCTTCAGCTCAGGAAAAATGGTCTGCACAGGAGCCAAGAGGTGGGAGTTCTCATGACCAGAACCTGTCTTATGCTTTCTTTCTGCATGGTTATATTAAATAATGGTGCAATAGTTCATTTTAGCGGAAAGTATAGAGAAAATATAATGTGAGACCTCCAACTAAGTGAAAAATGCTTACCAGAATAATTTCACATTTCCTTGCATTTAGTGGTTCCGTCAAGTGGTTTCTAACTTTGATATAGACATGCAACTTTTTATATATATGAAGTTTGTTTTCTATTATACACAAAACAGAAAGGGCACTGGTTTGTGAAATGGGTTTACTTGCCTTCATTCCTAGCTATTTACGTAACACTTCCATGTAGGATTTCTGCCGTGCTTGATAGTCCTCTGGTTTAGGCTTTTATGACAGTGGGAGAAGTGTTGATTTGTTTTCTTGGCCATGCTTGTTCCAAAACAGCGAAGAACAGTCCAGGCTCGCTGCCCGCAAGTATGCTCGCGTGGTGCAGAAGCTGGGCTTCCCAGCCAAATTCCTGGACTTCAAGATCCAGAACATGGTGGGAAGCTGTGATGTTCTGTTCCCCATCCGATTGGAGGGCCTGGTGCTTACTCACCAACAGTTCAGCAGGTAGGCCTATATGGGTGTCTCAAAAAAAAGATGCACTACTCTTTGCTTGGACAACTTGTGCGCTGTAAGCCTTTGCATTTGTCCTTGTAATATAGGCCAGCGGGTTAGTGTTGTGCTGGGTAAACCCACAAGATTAGAGGCTATGGCTTTCCGCGCTGTGGTTAGCATGTCCGTTTCCCAAGCTCAAGGTCCACAATTCAAATCCTGATGGTGAACTGATTATACATACTTAGATCTATGTCCATAAAAAAAGCCTAGATTAGTCAGAAACAATTAGTGTGCAAATTGAAAATGAAGTCTCGATACTATACTGTAGACAGTTCTGCTGTAGATATGTCTGCCTAATAAGTGTTCTAATCTCCACTCTGCAAGCTATGAGCCAGAGCTTTTCCCAGGTTTGATCTACAGGATGGTGAAGCCACGCATTGTACTTCTCATTTTTGTGTCGGGAAAAGTGGTATTGACAGGTGGGCCATTATGACATTTCAGCTGATTACTGATTACTGCCATTTTTCATTTTGTACGCTGAAGTTGCATTTCACTTGGACACTGTCTGCATTTTCTAAATGTCATGTGTCTCTGTTTATTGCAGGGGCCAAAGAGCGAACTGAGATTTATGAAGCATTTGAACACATCTACCCAATTCTAAGGGGATTCAGAAAACAGTAAAGATTGTTTGCGCTTATTTCAAGGGGTTGGACTTACTTGTGTGGTTTGCCTACACTTAAAAATTCTATAGTAAGTTGTATTGCAGAAGTGAATGCACTTGAACCAGTTCCTTTTCAGTGATGTAAAAAATATAGAATTTGCCATAATAATATTTAGTACATTGGTAACATATTTTTTCGATGAATGGATTGCATGTTTGTGTTGTGATTTTTTTTGTTATACTGGAACATTTGTAATAGTTAATAAACAAAGTCAAAGAACTGGTATTTGACTGGAAAGATGTTCAGAAGCCTTGCTTAACTATAGAGGTGAGAAATACAATTTAGTGTAGTTTGTAATTACATGTTACGAAAGTTTAACAGTTAGTGTCGTTTATGGGTATTCCCAGGCTAGGTTACTGGGGTTGAAAGCATGTCCATGTTCCCCATTGGTGGAAATAGAGCATTACGTAACTGACGCACTCTCCACTTTTAGTTGACGCTTTTGCTTTTCCACGTGACCATACATACACAAACAAAGTTAGTCACGTGGTCCGCAGGAGGTAAAGCTGAACAGTGACTAATAATTTCTTGACCTGCTTAACGGCAGGAATTGGACTGGCTGTCTTCAGTTTCATATCTCCAATAATGCAGGGAGAGGAGTCTTTTGAGTCTTTTCGAGGCCCACACCACAGATAAACGCCGGTTCAATGGCATCCCCCTCAGCAAAAGAACTCGGCGCAGTCGGCCCTGTTGAGGGGACTTTAGGGGGAATGCCTGGGGCCCGACTACCTCCTCGACCGCATCACCCGTCCCCATCGACTGCAGTGCCATCGCCAGGATCTCTAATGGTGGAATCGGTGGACGATGCCGAGGGTCTCTATGTAGCTGTTGAGCGGTGCCCTCTCTGTAACACAGCTCGACGTAGACTGACCTGTGCCCGATGTATTCAGAGTGGCGATTTTATTTACTTTGACAGTAGAAATCCTGAACGGTGCGTATTAGTTAACTGTATTTTTCTATACAACGTGTCTCTTGAAATATGTGTCCAGTCAACGTAGTAAAATTTCAGTGAAACGTACCACAGCTCATCGGACTTGTCTGATAAACAGTCATGGCTAATGGGTGGTAGCGTGCTAGGTAGTTAGCTTGTTTGGACAGTGTTTACAACAAAGGGAATCTTGCTAGCGAGCAGAGTTTTCGGCTAAGCTACCCTTATTTTTTGGTAACATTTTCCGTTTCTTTCGTTTTATCCCTTTTATTGTTCATATTCGTATAGCTATGAACTCTTTAGTCTTGATATTAATTCCAGTCAAGCTGTGTCAGCATGACATTTGAAGGAGTCGAAGTTGACAAGTCATGTAGCTAGTTCATGTTAGCTGTCTAGTTGAAGAACTGTCAGCAGTTTACCTTCAGATGCTACATTTTACATTGACAAGTAGTTCAAGATCATTTATGGTTGACTTTAAATGGTATTATGATATTAAATCAAGGGAATGGAAGGCCCGTACATAATGTACTTGTATAATGTTTTGGAGTTTGGACTCGACTGACACCAAAGCCGTTCTACAAACAGTGGTGTTGGATGGATGTTTTTCAACCTCCTCTCAAAGGCGGCAATCTTGTACTTTGTGTTAAAGTTGTAGACATTTACCAAAATGACAATCCTGCTAAGTTGTGTAAAAAATGCTCTGTCTACACAGTTACAAGGAAAAATTGGAAAGACTAAAGGTGCTCAAAGATGAAAAAGAAAATCTTCAACAAAGGTATAAGTTACATATCAAGTTGTAGGCTACTAGAAAAAATAAATGACAGAATTTCAACATTTTAAATCAACCATTTCTTTGACTTTTGTCTGTCTCAGAGTTATCCAAGCCATGGACAAGAAGATTCAGGCAGACCAGCTTGTAAGTGAACACACGTAACCTGTAGATGGTCATTGACCTTTGTGAATCTTCATTTCCCTTATAGCCTGGAGTTTTCCATGTAATTAGTTGCTGAATCAATCCCTTGGCTGCTACTGTTTACAGTGCTGTTTTTGTTTGACTCAGAAATGGAAGATCATGTCCTGCAAGATGAAGATCGAACAGATGAAAGAGGCCATATCTAATGGAAACGAGGAAGTGAAGAGTGGTACTGTATTTATTTATTTTTTTAACCCTCTCTTGATAATGCAGTCTTTGTTTATCTGCCTCTGTCTGAGACACTCGCTGTATGATGATGATTTACATACTATACGTTTAAAGTGTGTCTAATAGGTTAGCACACACTCTCTCTCTCTCACTCTCTCTCTCTCTCTCTTTCTTTCTCTCACTCACTCACACACACACACACACAGGTTGCAGCACAGGAAAAGCCAAGATAAACAGACTATTGCTATTGCTGGCACCCTGCTCTTCCATAGTACATATTGGATTGTATTTTTAAACAGTCATATGGGTGTGTATTTTTACACTTGCATGTGAGTGTGCAACTAACTGTGGAAAACTGGTGTAATTATGAAGCATAATTGCAAGTTGATTTTTTTTTTTTGTGGCTCCCTAATGATATATTTTAGGACCAAAAAAAAGCAACCGTGCTATCCTTGACCAAAAATAAACACCCTTCTCTCCACCTCTCCCTCCCTCTCACATTGCGCTGGTCAGGTAAAGACCTGCAGGTGCGCTCGCAGGAGGAGAGCCAGCGTCTGCAGCGGCGGGCCAGCCGGCACCAGGAGAAGCGGGACAAGATCGAGCGGCATAACCGGCGTCTGGCGGAGCTGCTGGAGCGGAGGGGGCGTGAGCTGCAGGGCCGGCTGGAGGCGCTGGCCGAGGTGCGGCGCGGACACATCCTGGAGCTCATCACACACATCTTCTCCATGCAGGAGGAGAAGCAGGGCAGCAGGTGAGGAGGACGGACACACACACACACACACACACACACACACACACACACATCTTCTCCATGCAGGAGGAGAAGCAGGGCAGCAGGTGAGGAGGACGGACACACACACACACACACACACACACACACACACACACACACACACACACACACACTACACAAGAGTGCTAGGTGGATTATATGTTGCATTGGCTATATATAAAAAAAAAAAAGAGAGTGTATGCTCAGTCAAAGCTGAAGCCACCTGAACGGACTAAATGTAGATTTAACCAAAAATGGTAAATTCTGGGTGGACCTTTCATGTGTTTCATGTGGCTTTAAAAAGCACTTACTGCACAGACTCTGGCTCCAATATGGCTGATGTCATGCTGTCTGTTGTTATTGGTATATTCCAAGTTGAATAAGGAGGCAAGGCATAGAGAATCTGCATTAAAAGTGTGAGGTCCTTAATTAATAAAGAATATACAGTGTATTGCAAAAGTAGTCAATACACTGTATATTCTGAAATTAATCACCATTTTCACAAAAACTCACAACTCGCTCAATAAAATCCACTGTTTATCCAATGCTTGCCAAGTTGGCAGTTAAAATGTTGGCGCTGGTGTGCCTTGCAAGAGCGACAGAGCACTCATGTCGGTGCCTATTTGTGGAGCGCTGTAACAACACTGCAGCTATGACACTAGATTGGAAAACTGCAGCCTGAACCTGAAATCTGAATCCATGTTGTAGAGACCCGGCTGATGTGGCTGCAGAGAGTGACCTTGCCCTGACCTCCAGCACGGTGAGCGAGCTAGCAGAGGCGCGCCGGACCACCTACCTGTCCGGCCGCTGGATCTGGGACGACCAGAACGGAGAGACCAGCATCAGCATCACCGGCCCCCACGTCACGCTGCCCAGCAACGGAGACTGTTCCGCCTACTACGGCTGGGTAGAGGAGAAGAGCACCACCCAAGGCCCAGGTACCCACCAGAGACATCATAAAGAGAAGAATGAGAGAATGTTCCGGAAGCATGATTGTTCTATTTTATCTTGTCTGTTCATCGTGTAGAATACTGGAGAGAAAATTGGATTGGTAAGACTGGGCTCTTGAAGTCCCTGGTCTTTGAGTATTTCTCCATTGTCAAATGTATTTTGCAATAAGAATGAAAGTAAGGAACAAGCGTAGGTACTATCCAGGAAGGAACTGTGATGTAATCAGTAAATCTCAGCAAACGAGTTATTCACTTGTAATGAGAAAGGGAAGGAAACTTTTTGGGTGTACAAAAGTTAAGAAACATTTCCACAATCTTCCCTGCAGATGCTATTTTGAGAGCATTTACTCTGTGGTTAGAGGGCACTTAAGATTTGTTTGGTTTTCAGTTTCTAAACTAAACTGTGTTCAGGTTCACTAATCACGTTTAGTCGTTAAGCAGACATGTTTATGCAAAACAGTTTACCAGTTACACTACTTCTTCACTGTGTGCCCGCAGAGAAAACAGCCTTCTGCTGGTTTTCCACTTACCTCCACTAGTTCAGCCACAAGAACTCTTCTGCTTCCACACATTATACACTCGTCATGTAATGGCGGCTCAGGCATCAAAAGTGCTGTACAATTTAAATTTGCTAGGGCACAAATAAGAGTGGAAAGATGACATCCCTCTTTACTGTCATTTGGCGCCATATGACTCTGCCTATTCATGGGTTTCATCAGGTCCCTTTCCACAGGTGTATCAAATCAAGCACCTAGATTATGAATGCGGACTGCGTGGTGCTTGATTAAGAGCCTATGTCCACCAATTGCGTTGTTTTCGCTGATAGCACTCTCAACCCTCAATCAGAGCGCTTCAGTCAAGTGTTTATTGTTGCTAGGTTGCGGTTGTCGTGAGAGAAGTGACATTGGTGAGCCCATCGCTGTTCTAAAAGTTGAACAGATTTCAGCTTTCAGCGCTCTGAGTGCTGCAGGGGGGGAAAACGGTCCGCGCCGTGGGCTTTTTTCCGCCGAGGGTGCTGACCACTGTGAATGCTGAACTTTGTAGAATTTCTATAGAAAATAGCCGCCGTCGGCGCAAAAAACGTGATTCGTGTACACAGGCCCTAATACACCTGTGTAATGAGACCTGATGGAACCCATGACTGTTAAAGTAATGTACAGTAGCTATGGCTGTGGTTTACAGTGACGTATCTAACGCTGTATCCTTCGGTCCCCTGCTCCAGAGCTGGACCACATTAACCCTGCCCACACCATCAGCGCGGCCCTGTGCTACACCACCCAGCTGGCCAACATCCTCTCCCACATCCTGGACGTCAACCTGCCCAAGAAACTGTGCAACAGGTATGAGCAGAGGACATCTGTATGATTGTATTTTTCAGCCAAGAATGTATAATGTATAATTACCACAAATATGTTTATTACGTTGAAATATATTTGTGTCTTGTATACTTCTGCTTTGTGTTCTGTTCAGCGAGTTCTGTGGCGATAACCTGAGCCGCTACAGATTCACACGTGCCCTCACCAAACTCAACACCAACATCCTGCATCTCTGTTTCTCCCAGGTATTACATTACTCTCCCCATCCCTCATTTACGATTGTTATAAACCCTAATTCACATGCATTTTAGTTAGAATTCAGTCAAGTAATTAAAGTAATTTTAAATCAAGTATTTGTATGTTTTTACACATCATAAGAAGCTTGTTAGAATATAAACTGGTTCATATTGCTTCATATTGTATTAACAGTAGATTAAGGCCATGTGTCCAGAAGAAAGGCAGAAGGGTTTGTGCGTTAATAAAACACAACTCCATGTGCAGAACATTGCTGTTGCTCACCTGTTTCATATTGTTACAACATGCTGTTTGTTGTAGCATGTCGAAAGTGATCTCCTGCATCCTCATCACACCCTGAGGAATATCATGTTTCTGGTCTCCCCTGAAAATAAGAACCTCGGCAGGTGAGTGAGCCTCTGACTCCTTCTACCGCATCTTCTCTTGTCTGTTTTCGCTGCCTCAGAAAAAACAAATCCATTTTGGAAAATGCATTCATTCATGTTGTGTACCATTTTGCCCAGATTGCAAAAGTACTGTTTGCTGTATGTAAAGATAGTGCTGTCATTTTATGAAATTTGTCACTTACGTTTTACAGGGTCATACGTCATACTGCATTCTGTATTTTATGTCTTTTTTTAAAAGCATTGTTATAAAGAAAAGCACTTTTTTTAATGATTGCACTACTGGTTACATTTTAAACTGAATTTCGTTGTACTGGTTGTCCTTACTTGCTGCTGCATGCTAGCCCAGCTCCTTAACCACTACGCTACCACCGCCCCCAAGGTTTGCTTACCACAGAAAAATACCTCCCCGATGGGGTATAACTTCCTCTGTCTCTCACCCTAAAACTGGGCCATACTGTATCCTTTGTGTGTGGTGTGTCCTACAGAACGGGTCCGTTTGAGGCCAGCGCTGACCTGGAGGAGTCCATGGAGTTCGTGGAGCCGGAGGCAGCCGGGCCGGCCGAGGAGAGTGGCGACGAGGCGCCCAGCGACGAGGAGACGGACCTGGGCACGGACTGGGAGACGGTGCCCAGCCCGCGCTTCTGCGACATCCCCTCGCAGCCCATGGAACTCTCGCAGAGCACAGCCATGCAGGCGTCGCAGCCGGCGGGCAACGCCGGGGGCATGATCTCCTCGGCCGCCGCCTCCGTCACCTCCTGGTTTCGCGCCTACACCGGCCAGCGCTGAACCCGGACGGTCACCGAATCAGCTGATGCTGTAGCTATGCAAAAAAAAAAAAGACCACACACTTCTGTGTTGCGTTGCTATCTTCATCTGTCCGTCAGCCTCTCTTTCTCCTCTACTCTGTCAGCTTGCACACTGGGAGGAAAGAATGACACACAGGCCAATGATTTAAATTCGAAAAAAAGGGATGTCTTGTTTTTAACTGAGATCGCATGTTCATGTGTGGCAAGACGGAGCTTGTGTTTTGTTTTTTTTTTGTTTTTTTTTTCATAAATACCGACTGAGATGGTTCTCACCACGGTTCATGTTGACACAAAAATTATACCATTGTCAGACTTAGGCTGTACAAAGAAGCATGTGAAAGAAAGACTAGAGTTGTCATGACTGGATGCCGAGAAATGGTCACAGGAGTTTGTCGGCCCCCCCTTTGCAATCCTCCACCATCGGTCTCACCACAACAGCTGTCAGCCCTCGACTCTTCTTTCTCCTCTCTGAGTTTGCATCAGTCTGCAGCTGAGCGGAGACAATGCCTGCTATACCACAGACCCAACCCTAGAGGCTGAGGGAACGCAGGATTTCTCTAGCTGTGAGAGGACAAGGCTGCTCAACTTTCAGCCGATTTCTCACAGTCCTTACTGTACGACATCTGTTTTGAGGCTGGATGGAAAGAAATTGAATTGTGAAGATTGAATGGTGTGTGTGTGTGTGTGTATGTCTGTTTGCATTTGTGTCATCTGACAGGATGTCAAGCATAGCAAGCTTGCTCAGAGGGGTAAAGACAGATCATCTTTTAGAGATGCGCCCCTCAACTTATGACTTAAGCACCAACAGTTTTACTCTTCTATTGACCTACCACTACTGAATGTTAGGAGAAGTAAACAGCCAATGTCGGATCAGACAAGTGGACATGAGCACCTTTGGTTATTTGAGATGTGACTTGGAGAAACAAAACTGACACTAAGACATCAGTACAGTATCCACTATGCCAGCAGATGTCACATTTACTTGTTTCTTTTAGTGGTCTTAGTTAATGTGTGAGTTTCTTAACTGTTGAATACAGCATATTCAGATGTCATGTCCATGTCACTATGGAAAACTCTATTGTACTTTTGTGTGACTGTGTAAAGACCTACATCTCAGACTAGGAAGCCTGATTTATTTTTTAAGGGTTGAGGGTTTGATTGATATATATCTGTCCATATAAATGGCAGGCATTATGTGGTAATGTCATGGTTAAGTCTTTGTTGCCATAAAAAATGAGAACCTTACATGCACTGGTTGTACTTTGTTACTAACTGGATGTCAAATGGCCTACTACACTGTACTGTTTGTCAGGCGTGGGTGATTTTTTTTCCCATATTCAGTATAGTTTCTTTTCTTTTTGTAATGTTACACCACAGCTCAGCAGTGTTGACCTCCATTTTGGACTGATGTTTTGATTTTCCACACTCCTCAATAAAAAAAAAAAAGCCTGGAGATTTGAGACCACCTGAAGTGAAGACAAGATTTTCCTCATATTGGAATGTTAAATGTGACACTCCCCAAAACCACAGTCTCCTAGATAGCATCATCTCTCACAATGCAGTGAATTGCATTTTTGGGTTAAGTTAAAAAATGAATGCAAAATTTTGTTTGTCTAAAGCCGGCCTTTAGACAAACCGAACCGGCCCATTGTACGATTTTGGTGTGATTCCACAGTCTGCGACTACATTTCCAAAGTCGGACAGAAATCATGGAAGTTGTACTGGAGTCGTGGCGCACTTCCGTCAACTAGATCGTTTAGTGTAAGGTGCCGATCTTAGCGGTTTTAAGTCAGAGTCAGTCTTTTTCTAGTTTTGCCGTTACAACAATATCAAACATGTTTGATAGTATCGCAAGTCTTTGCGAAATCATAGTCTGTGACTTAAAACTCTATGACTTGTCTTTAGATGTGAGCGAGTCTAAGTCTTTCAAAAAACTTTTCCAAATCTTTGCAAAATCATACAATGGAAGACTTAAGTGATCTTGGTGCATATTTGACTCAAAATGTAACATCCTTCCCAGGTTTCCAGTAATGTACAGTAGTACCCCCCCCCCCCAGTCCTAGATCCTCCCAATACACTCCTCCCCTCTGTCTGTCTCACCCACCTGAACTCTGTGGCCTAGATTTGATAAACTAATTGTGCTCAGCCAATCAAAATCAGGAAGACACCATTACCCAAAGGCACCTGACAGCATTTATATAGGGCAGTGGTTCTCAATACTGCTGCTGTGCTCTTGATCCATGTCGGTTTCATCTTTGAGTACTTTCCACACCCAGTGGAGTTGATTAAGGGCATTTCAAGAACACTAATTTCAATCGGGTGAGTTTTAAGCCGGGATAGATCATAGATATTAAGGGCAAGGAATACTCTAGGAGCATGATGAGGTAGTAGCCAGAAAAGTTGTGGGTCTGATTCCCAGCTGCCACCATTGTAACCTTGAGCAGTATAAGTATAAGTATATATACTCTTTTGATCCTGTGAGGGAAATTTGGTCTCAGCATTTATCTTAATCCGTGAATTAGTGAAACACAGTGAAGTGAAGCACACACTAATCCCGGCGCAGTGAGCTGCCTGCATCAACAGCGGCGCTCGGGGAGCAGTGAGGGGTTAGGTGCCTTGCTCAAGGGCACTTCAGCCATGCCTACTGGTCGGGGTTCGAACCGGCAACCCTCCGGTTACAGGTCCGAAGTGCTAACCAGTAGGCCACGGCTGCCCTAAAGCAAGGCAATTAAACCCACTTGCTCCAGGGAGGCTGGTCCGGTAATAACTGTAAATTGCTTTGGATAAAAGCATCAACCAAATGAATAAATAATAATAAACAATACTTAGAATGCCCTACATCAGTAACTTATCAGAGCTAAAATGTCTTGCTACGGAGTAAGGGCCACATTCTTAAGTACAGTACGGATGTGCTACACCACAAATGTGGTATGAAGGTGTAAATCTGTGCTGTATCCATATCAAACCACGTCGGACCTTCCGTCAAAGGTCAGAGGTCATAAATAAGCTTATGCCCAGTCAGCGTGGTGGCAAGTGGTACACTCATTTAATGAATGGTGTAGTAGTTGTAGCTGACAGTTCAAGTGCTGTAATTTATAAAGGCTCATAACAAAGGACATAAGAGTTCAAGTGCCAAACTGATGAATTGTCATTGCCTTTTATGTTCATACACTTCAACCAAGTATGTTATGACTGAGGGGCATGTGAACCTGGCAGCAAATGCAAAACATTACAGCCACTTTAAAACGGGCACTGCACACTTCTCTCCTTCAAATGCATCCCACGGCATCGCATGGGGGCTCTGGAGCAAGAAGAAAGCAAGATGGGTGGGTTGATTAATATAGCATTTCGAAATGTTTTAAGGTGAACATTGCAGAACACTGGAGTTCAGGTACCACAACAGTATGAGAACAAACAATAAATAATTATACACCACTTGATGCAAAATGTGTACAAATTTAACCATTTTAAATCCAACTCATTTGTTCATTCATTTTACTTGTAAACACACTGTAAGGACACAGATGGCTTGATTTTTTTGTTTTTCATTTCTGTCTTTTATTGACATTAATACTTTTGATAAAGTCCATTAAGGCCAACATCTCCCAACTTCCATTGCAGAATATAGTCCATCTTATATACTGTACATACACTTTGTGGGAAGGATACGAGAACACTAAAGGAAAGGCAAGAGCAGCCATTGACAAATTTCTCTATGAATGCACTTTACCACAGTAAAATGTATCGAGAGGCAGATAACAGTAGAGAACTTGTATACAATATCATCCTTTAAAAAAAAAAAGAATCTGAAATACACTTACACTCCTAATTTTATTTATTTAAAGTTCTTTTAATTAATAAAAGGCAAAAAAAACAAAACAAAAAAAAAAACAGTTCGGTAAGAAATGGAAAGCACTGGGGGTCACAATCCTGCCCATTTCAGTGGCCTGTCAGCAAAGCCTACAGTAAAAGTATGGTAAACACCCATCTTTCAAATATTCTTTTAAATTTTTGTATGATTGTGTATTATGTATACAGACAGTTTACATCTGGCTTAAAAAAAAGAAAAAAAGAAAGGCTTTAAAAAGGAAACAATTTCAACCGACAGAAAAGAAAATGCATTCAAGTTATACACATGCAACCATTCTTCACCCTGTATTAGATAGATATATCTATATATGATGTGTTTGATTGATGCTTTGTACAATGTAAACAGGTGAGCTCAGAAAACCTATCCACCATCCACCCACCTCCCTCTCACAACCTAGAAAAGGGCACCCAAGCCTGTGAGGAACCGAGCAGGACAGAAAGGTGTAGGGCCTGTGTGTGTGTGTGTGTGTGTGTGTGTGTGTGTGTGTGTGTCATAACGCCACAAAGGCAAGCAGGGTGCATGGCCATACACGCTTGCCCACAGCATTCAGGGATGCCCAGTGTGTAGATGTACAGGAAACTGACTATTGAAAAAAATATATATATTAATGCTTAGCTGGGAAACAAATGGTGTCGCGTCAGGGTGCTTCAGTATGCATCAAAATGAACAGTCAGGACAAACATTACAGAGATGCTCTTTTCAAATATAACTTAGTCAATGTTCAATTAATGCTCGCTCCAAACAAAACCACAACAATTCATTCAAGCAAGCAGGCCCCACACAGCGTTTCTGTTAAGGAAACCGTTGGAGTGGGCAAGTCTTGCAGACTTTAAAGTGCAGACCGACTGCCACAACCTGAGGAAGGGTTATCATAGGCCAGCTGGTCATGATTGACAGGGGTTTGGGAGGGGAAACAGGCAGAGGGGAAGATCCAGCGATTCCTTAATGAGTTTGAGCAACCTGCTCACACATCCATCCCAGAACACATAAAAATAAAGAAAAATTTACACTCATAATATGGCAACATATTGATACAAACACACTTTGAACACACACAGCCCTCACAGATAAAAAGCATACCGATGTCATTTTTTTTGTTGCACATTGCCCATATATATTGTCCCAATCCCATTCCTCCCTCCCCAGATCACACAGACACATCCATCATACATGCACGCACTCACGCACACACCCCCACACTAGGCCTCATCATCACCCTCTCTGTTCTTATAGATTGGCATGTTCATGCGGTGAAAAGTGGGCACCCAGCGGTTGTCGTGGAGGCCCACGTTGCAGCCGGGCGCGTCCTTGTGGGCCCCCCGACAGCACATCCAGTAGCCGGGGCCGTAGGGCATGGCCTGGCAGTAGGGCTTGTGGTGCCAGCGGCAGAGCGACACGTCGCCCCGCCGGTAGTGCCTCTTGCACTGCTTGCACGGGTCGTCGCGGTACCGCGGCTCCGACACCCAGCGCGAGTCGGTGGGCCGCACGTCGTAGCTCTCGATGACCGACCTGAAGTAGCGGCAGGTGCACTTGAGCGCGGCCAGGGCCTGGGTGGGCAGCAGGCTGAAGATCTGGACCAGCACGTGGTGCGGCAGCACGGCCAGGTAAGGCTGCGGCTCCAGGAGCTGCTGGATCTTGAAGCGCATTTCCAGGAACTCGTGCGAGACCTGCCGGCGCAGGGGGAACGTTGCCGCCTCGCGGCCCGTGCTGTCGCCGTCCTCCTCCCCGTCGTCATCACCATGACAGCCTATGCCCTCGCCACCAGTCACATGATCACTGCAATCATTGTCCACACCTGTGTGCAAAGTCTGTGCCTTTCCTGCAAGAGCAGGCGACTGCGGCGCTTTTGATATCCTGGACGAGCCCCCGAATTGGGTAGAGTCTCGAGGCTTGAGGGGAATTGTGGCGTCCACAGTTGCGCATATTTTGGGGTGGGTCCTAGTCTCTGTGTGATGGGGTGTTTTCCGTTCAGACAGAGGCTGAGGTGGAGACTGTCTGAAGAACAGCATGCCTGGCATGGGCTCCTCAACCTCGATTGTGCCAGGCAGCTCGGGGGCAGGAAACTGCAGACGATCCAAGTCCTTCTCTGCTCTTTTCCTCGTATCTAGCACTCTGCTCTCCACCGGAGCTAGCTGGGCCTCGCCGGTCTTGTCCACTCTCTCCACTACCACAGGGGGCTCACAGGGGGAAGGTGAGGTCAAGGACTCAGATTGGGATTTGGGCTGGTTGTTCCCCTCCACTGACGGCCCTTCAACTAGATGCGGATTGTCCACCTGGCGGTCAGCGGGCGATTCTGGCTGCGTTGGGGCCTGATGAGGCTCGGAGCCGGCCAGCAGGACACGAGCCACGTTGCGGCGCAGGCTGTTGTTGCGGGAGAGCTCGCCTGACTCGCGAGAGCTCCGCCTTTTCAGACACTCCGACTCTAGCCGGGCCACCATGTCCAGCACCCGCACACTCTCCGACTCCTCCTGACCCTCCACCGACTCCACCGCTTTGGGCTCCGGTATGGGTGGGGGGGATTTTGGCAGCGTGACGGTGCTGGAGTTGCGGGAAACAGGCTTCGAGTCCATGTGTTGGTCGCCATTCGCCAACTGCTCCAGTAAGGCCACCATTTCCACCACAGAAACCATCCTGCCTCCTTCGTCCCCTTCCACTTGTGGCAATCCCTCTTCCGAGTCGCCGGCAGAGTGAGCTGGTGTCTCGCACAGAGGGACTGGGGGAGGCGGCCTCCCTGGATTTTGTGGTCTCTGGATGTCTGGGCTTTTCGTTTTGTCCGTTTTGCCCAGCCGCCGACGCTTGGCCAGCGAGCCACCTTCACCCCAGCAGCCCTTGCTCTTCATCGAGCACGTCACGCGAGTATCCTGTTGACCTCCCTCTCCCACCGGCGCAACGTCAACCACCCCACCGCTGCCGCCGACGTCGTTCGACCTCCCACGCTGCCGACCGGCAAAGATGGCGATCTTCTCCTTGGTGTTGCCTGGCTTGATGACCGCCCAGATGTCCAGGGGCCCGTCGCCGTCCTCGCTCTGGTATATCCGCAGCGAAGCTTCGTTCTCCAGCCCCGCAGGGGATGCCAGGAGCAGTAGGGAGCTTGTGAGGGCCACCTTTGCAGGCACCGGGGGGTTCCCTTTGCCCTTTCGTGCTGCCCAGGAGCTGCTCAATTTGTTGTTGTTGTTGTTGTTGTTGGTGGTGTTTGTGTTGTTGGTGTTGTTGGTGTTGTTGTTGGTGTTGGCGGAGGAGGAGGAACAGTGGAGCGTGTTGGTAGAGAGGACGCCGAGTGGACAGCGGCTGGCTGAGCCGCCGCCAGACGAGGGCACCAGAGGGCAGGGCGCGCGCAAGCCCCACTCAGGCTTGAGCGCCCCCTGCTGGTCCACATGCAGGCCGCAGGGGCCCTCCACCACAGACTCCTTCTTCTGGGGGTTGGGGTATGGCTTGAGGTGCATGCTTGCTAACCTGCACACAAAAGAGCAACACGGGGACATAAACACAGAATTAGGAGTCTGTAACCGTATTCATACCACATCATTAAAATAAAGACAACTCGGGGTTTCGTGGTAATGTTGTTGAAGCCTTGAGTTTACACCAAGACACAAAATCTAAAGCATAAGGCAAACTCTGGATTACTAATAAGTGACCTAAGGATTAACATATATACTGTGTGTATATGTATATATATATATATATATATATATATATATATATATATATATATATATATATATATGTATGTATGTATGTATGTATGTATGTATGTATGTATGTATGTATGTATGTATGTGTATATATATATATATATATATATATATATATATATATATATATATATATATATATACACACACACACACACACACTATTTACTTTATCAGGCCAAACAAGCTGTAGACAGTAGGTTGTCCCTTATTTTGCCAAAGTTATGCACTGTGGGCATTAAACACTTAAAGTCTTAAAGTCAGTGTTTGAACATCATTGAACACCAGAGTGTGATGGTGAGAAAATAAACTGTGGGAATGAAAAAAAATGTAGTGTGGGCTAAATCTAGTGCTATGTCTGTACAAGGAAGAGAATACTAGTGGTATTTCCATAATATAATAAGCTGCAAAACTACAGTTTATATGCCTTGCCACCCAACATCAAGCTGACTTACTGGAAACTGGTTGCAATAAGGAACCACCCACAGCTCCAACAGCCAACCACACTCTTTCACAGCAAATACTGTAATCGCTAATTATACTAAACACAGGCTGTGTGCACGCCACAGTAATTCGAAGCGAGCTTTACAAGTGTCAATCTAGCTGGTGCGCTTCGAGCAGCATGCCTATAGGAGTTGGCCGGAATATGGAGACAGATTGATGGCTTCGCCCCGGACGGAGGGGGAACAGGACTAGCGCCTGAGGGGCGCTGTGGACGCCCCCATACCCAAATGTCTCATTCTCTCCAGCCAAAAGCCATCCACTCCTCCTCCTCTTCCTCCTCCTACCCACTCACCCATTCCCTTCTGCACTTACATGCAGCTTCATGCTCAACCTACACAGTAGGATACTGGAGCTCCTAGTAAAGCTTGCGTGGAGAATTTGGAGTTGGATATGTGTGGTTTTCTACAAATTCTCTAAACGTCTCTACAGCATTTGTTTTCAAGGAGAACCGTAAAGGGCGCTCAGCTAAGGAGTCTCTGATCAGTTCCAGAGGCAGGCTGATCATTATGTAAGACATGTAGCCGGAGTGTAATGCAATATAGCATAATATGATGAAATCAGCCCTTATAAAAAAACATCCAGTTAAGGCTTGTTGAAATTTGGATTTCTACGTTACATGAGAACACAGCCAAGCTGACCACCACCCCCCCCCCCCCCCCACACACACACACACATCTTTTTTTCCTTCTTTCGCTCCTCCACTCCGAGTGTTTCCCTCTTGCACATGTCTTAGAGATGACAGAAGTCACACTAAACCTGCTAATGGCTCACAAAAGGCCCTCCTGTTCCTCACCACACACACGCCACCCAAGGCTAGACACAGCTGGGCTCTTACACAATCACTACCTTACCACGTGCATTTACACTTACACACATGGACACACACTTTCACACAGACATGCAAATGTGTGAGAATAGGAGTGAGGGCATCCAACAATGAACAAGTTCTCTTAAATGTAGTAGGGCTGTTGTGTCGTCCTGTTAATAGCCAAATCAACTATGAACTACATGAGCTATATCTGTCTGCCTTTGGTAAGGTTTATTAGAAGACTGTGCATCCCTAGTATGTTCCGGAATTGTGTAAACAAGAGTTCAATTGTGCAGTTCACATGACTTCACTCACTAGTAACAATCTATTCCTCACTGGCACACAACCTGAAGCATTCTAACAAGTACGCATCTCTGACATACACAAAGAGAGAGTGGAATAGACATCGATATACACACACTTAATTTTTCTCTCCCACACACCGTGCAACTGTACGTGTGCATAAGTGTGAGTGTGTGACACAGAGTGTATGTAAGAGTGTTTGCGAGCGAGCGAGCGAGAGAGAGAGAGAGAGCAAGAGAGAGAGAAAGAGAGAGAGAGAGCGAGAGAGCGAGCAAGAGAGAGCAAGAGAGCGAGAGAGAGAGAGAGAGAGAGAGAGAGAGCAAGAGAGAGAGAGAGAGAGAGAGAGAGAGAGAGAGAGAGAGAGAGAGAGAGAGAGAGAGAGAGCGCATGTGTCAGTGATGGAGACAGCCCTGGCTTGCAGCAGGCAGACTAAAGTGCTTATAAGGCATTCCTCCTCTGCAGATCCCAGCCTAATAATGGGGACAGTGGAGGGAGGACGGGGGGCAATCTCACGTGACCAAATCAGGGATGGCATTCTTCAAAGTGTGTGTCTGAATGTGTGTGAGGACAAGTTATTCGGGGGCAAGTCACGAGGGACACACACACACACACACACAAATTAGTGGGTGGGTGGCTTTGAGGGGCTGTGGTCTCCAATTGGGCACCCAGCACCGGTCATGGAAAATTGCATGCCACAAGCAGAGTGTGGCCAGTTGGTGTGTCCTTGGAAGGCCAACAAACAACCCTGCCACCCCCCCCCAACCCCCCAAACACACACACAGATTCACACTCACTCTCACAGAGCACACACAGAGCCAAGACACCTCTCGAATTTGCAGAATAAGCAGAAATGAGCAGTTTATTGAGCCTAGATGATATTGTCGTTTTGCCATTATTGAGGGAGAATGAATTGGAGACCAAAAACACAACAACACGAATCCCCAAAGTGGGGCAACAAGCAAGCACGCTGCGCCAGCAGTGGCCTGCGTGTCCATGGAGACAAGACTTGCATTTCCTGGCACAGGTCCTCACTCTGAGTTCCTATGCTTGCCAGCTTGCTTGAGCCTGTACAGTGTGTGTGTACACACACACACACACACACACACACACAGATTCTTTCTAGGGGCCCTCTGGGTCAAACCAGTGCTTTTCCATGCCTCAAAAGGGAATCAGAAAAAAAAAAAAGAAAAAAAAGTCAGCTTAAAGCAGTGAGAGTAATCCCTCAGACTTACCCTGTGCCATACTACAGTAGCACGTGAACACTGATCACTAGAGCTGAGCTATTAGGACTTCAAGAGTGTGTGCGTGGGTGTGATTGTGTTTTTAAGGGTCAAGATTTTTTTGCTGCCACAAGAATTCTCCCCATTTGGATGTTGGCGTGTTTGTATGCACTCAGAAGAAACACAAAAGGAGGTCAATGTGCGACACAACTGCATTTGTTAGCATATTTCCACAGCATTTAAAGGGAATTGTGTTCTCTTGACACACCATTATGCTTGACACGTTGTGTTGTTGTGACACACTAATGAACATTTAATGACCACGAATCAGCACCGGTCGGGTCAGATCACGGGCCTCGCAGGTTTTTTTTCTTCTAAGAGCGCCTGCACGCAGCACCGCTGTGCTGGACCTGGTCTCGGCACCACTGGACCCGTTCCCGTCCAGAGCTGGCCGGCCCGGCGCTGCTCCGCTTTACCCATTACTCAACCTGGCAGCCGCGAGCAGGCCCACCCAGATCACGTCTCGTCTCGTCTCTCTACCCGCCCCAGTGTTTCCCATACATTGACTTATTTGTGGCGGCCCACCACAATATCAACACTGACCACCACACAATGATTTTCCAGGTTGTACTAAAATGTGCTTAAATCTGGTTAGCATCATAACCACACTGTGCTAATTGTTAAAAACAGTTGTATTCAAGTTAATTCTGCAAACCAACCACCACAAATGGAATTCAATTCTGTGGGAAACATTGCGACCCCCCCCCCTCCATCTTTGTTTTGCTTCTGTCCGTTCAGATAGCCTTCTTAATCCCTCGTCCATTTCAAACTTGTTTATTTCTGTATTTAACTACTTCTCCATCCTGCCGCTGCCTTGCTTTCACGTGCTCACCATTCGCCTCACCCCTGTTTCTCTTCCACTAGCAGTCTCCCAATCCCTCCCCCCTCCTGTGCAGCACCCCCTAGAAACCTCGCTCACCTCACAAATAGAGACCAAAACATGTGTCAGAGCAAATAGGAATTGAAGCATAAGAGAGGGGGGGGTGCAGGGTGGGGCAAGAGGGTGGAGTTGCATGACGGGGCATTATGTAAAAGACAAACAATCAACAAGCAAAAACACAGACAGATGCTACAGCCCTGGACAAGCAAGTCAGGCGACGGAGCTAAGCAGAGATGACCTCATCAACAGACTCTGCGCTGCTTCGATTATTAACTCGATCCCTTCTCCCGATCCCTCGCCCTCTCCCTCACTCCACCCTCCATGGCTTCCTCCACCCCCCCCCCCCCCACTGTAGGAGGCCAGCCAGGGAACCTGTCCAACATGAGGGGAAAGAGGGGGGAGCAGGGAGAAGTCAGAACAAGCAAAAGAACGGAAAAAAAAAAGGATGAAGTCACTATCGCGGAGCCTCGGCTCCAATTATTCTGTAACACTGTGTTCTTCCTGCATCTGGGCCCTCGGCACGCGCCTCTACATGTGTTCCCCACACAGGCAGGCAAAGCAGCAGGCAGGCGCGGCACAGTGCAGGAGAGCGCCGTGGGGGTGGGGGGTTGTGGATGGTGTGGGGGGTAATTATGGATGAGGTAACAGCTCTGGCTCCTCATATATGTGCAAACAGAGTACAGAGGAGGAGGGGAAAATAAGGGAGGGGGGAGGGGGGGAATCAATCTAAGGTGTGTGTGTTTTTAGAATTTGTTCTCCTTCGGACCACAATGTTGCTAAGGGAACTGATAGCAGAACTGTAACACACACACACACGACAGAAGTCTTGTTCCTTGTTTTAATATAATCACCGAGTGGGGTCAGAGTCCATAGGGATGATTACTGGACAGAGAGCAAACAAGCCCAAAAGGGAAGGACAGTCTGGCAAGGAGAGGCGGAGAAGGATAGGCTGCCAGTGGAGGCAGGGGCCTGGACTCGAGACTCTGACTCAGCCTCCAACTCACCTCCAGTCTAGTTGGGCTTTGCAGGATGGCTTCCGTGGGTCCTGGTAAGGGGCTGGGCTGAAATAGCTGATTGATTCACATTTCTGGGGCATGAGGTCCCTCCCTCCAGCACAGCGGGACAGGACGCTCCCACAATGCACTTCTTCAGGGAGAGGATCGGAGACTCCAACTACTGCAAGGAAAAAAAAAAAAGAACCGTGATCAGATAATGTTATGGTGTGCATATGCAGGTGGAAGTGTGTCATCACCTCAACGGCAAGTCATAGCCAACCAATACAACACCTCCCATAATAGTAGGCTACCTGCTATGCTTTCAAATGCGATGTAACAGTCTGTAAATGTCTAAAAGTAAACGTAACCGTCTGTAAATGACAATAAACTAACATCTCTCATATAAACACACTAGCTTTGTAAAGACTAGCTGAATTTGCACACCAAACCACTCCAACCACATCTCACTGGAAACCCATTACCAACCACAGACGGCCCAAACCCCCCCCCCCCCCTCCACCACCACCAACTCCCACACACACAGAAAGTCTGCTGCTGGAGGGACCGCCACGTCCCTCTGCTGAGTCAGGATGCCCACTCCACTCAACCCTAGCAGTCCAGTCCACTCACAGCCTCGGGAAGGGATATCGAGAACATTTACTTCCAAGGATGGTTGGTGTGTGTGTGTTGGTGTGTGTGTGTGTGTGTGTGTGTGTGTGTGTGTGTGTGTGTGTGTGTGTGTCTCTCTTGGCAGAACCAGTTGGTCTGCATTTGCATGAGTTGTGAGCTGGAAAAACAGGTGAGATGGGGCAGATCAAGTCAAATCACAGTCATCAAGGTGAAGTCATTCAAATGCAGGGCCCCTCATGCTGGTCGGACAGGAATGTGCTTTAATAAAGCAACTTCTCAACACAAGGCAGCACAGGTCCATCACAGCCAGGGACAATGTAAATGGGAGCGACCCATGAATGACGGCTCCCACACACAGCTGCGTGCATCGCGTTGCTGGAGACTCATCCCATTCACTTTAAATGGGCTCACGTGATCCGTTGCCGAACTGAATTGTGGGTCCGTCGCGTCGCGTTTCTCCCGCCGCTCGCGTTGAGGAGTTCAGCTGTTGCTGCACCGACAGACGGCACCGGCCAATCAAGCCAATCTACGGATGGCACCAACCAATCACATTACGGTTTTACTTCAAGTCATTTGCATAGCTACCGTCGGGAACACCCACTGGCATGCATTGACGGAACGCAGCTGTGTGTGGGAGCCGTAACAAAGCTCTGCAGCAGACTCTTCCTCCAGCCCACCCTTTAGTTATGTAACGTGAAAGGCATGCCACTCCGAGCATCTCAGATATTTACAGTGGAATACATACTAGGAGCACCTGAACCTGTAAATCAACTAGCAGGAGGTACAGTGACATGGTAATTGATTTGAAGACTAAACATGTTGAGGCTTTCACATAGGCTGTAGACTGATGAAGACAAACTGTTTCACTGGATAGTGGAGAGAAGTGTGTGTGTGTGTGTGTGTGTGTGTGCGTGTACACGTGTCTTTCAAAACCTTGCAACCATCTGCCCAATAAATCCAACTTCTGCCAAAATTCCTTTTACAAGAGATCAAGCCACACAAAAAGCTAAATTGAGGCTAGGGCTGAGGCCAAAACAACTCATGTAAGTTACTGTATGGTGCAGTAAGAGTCTTTATAAGTGCTCTTTCCACGTAGGTGTGTGCCAGCGCTTCCTGCCTTGCCTGCCATGATATATCCCCTCAAGCAGCGTCCATATCTCTCACACACACACAAACACACACACAGGGTCCATTCTTCCCGCTAGCCCTCTCTAAAACAGCGAGGGGACAGGGGAGGAGATGAGTGGGCAGTACGGAGAGGGATACATTTTTAGTCAGTTTCACAGGCGGATGAATGCAACACATTATTTCCCTTCCCACAGAGGAATGAGAGGTGGTATTGAAAAGGGCTCGATAGAGCACTCTGGCAAACTCCCACCGAGACTATTCCTCTGCTCTCTCTCTCTCTCTCTCTCTCTCCCTCTCATACACACGAAGAGTTTTGTTTTCAAAGAGATATGCGAGCCATGAACGGCTGATAAGTCTGAACAAAAGCAGCTTTGGGCAACAGTAGCCAACAGACTAACAAGAAGAGAGTGGTGGTAGTGGCAGTGGTGGTGGGCTGATGCCTGTTAACCATCCAGTCACCCACGAGACACACACACACACACAGTGGATTCCACTGCACACAAACATGATTAGAGCGTCTCAACAAAGGGGTATTGGAATGACTAGCGGATAAGGGAACATCCTTTCTTTCTCCCTTCTCTCGCTCCCTCCCTCTCTCTCTTTTTTGCTCCCTGTCTCTTGTGCCAATCAGGCTTTATGAGAATGTTGTGCAGCAAATCCTCAGCCCCAACTCTGACATGCACATTTGGGTCACTCCGTCTAGCACACACACACACACACACACACACACACACACACACACACACACACACACACACACACACACACACACACACACACACACACACACACACACACACACACACACACACACACACACACACACACACACACACACACACACACACACACACACACACACACACACACACACACACACACACACACACACACACACACACACACACACACACACACACACACACACACACACACACACACACACACACACACACACACACACAAAGCCCTTACTGCAAAACTATACTGTAGGGGCTAACACCATATTCTCCCCTTCAGGCCACATCACGACACATTCTTAGCTCTGCCGAGAATCCAAAAAGAGCAACTATTTAACAACACAGCGAGGCATGTCGGCTCACTTTGGGCTGCCAGCCCTTAGCCTAGTTGCCCCAATGAAAGAATGTGCCCTTCTTGGTCTCTGCAGTCGCTTCACAGAACAAGCAACCCCCCCCCCACACACACACACACACACACTTCCAAAATTGTACTTACAAATTTCCTAACCATTCTTCGTCGCAGACCATTCATGTTCAAATTCCTCACAATAAAGTCTAGCACAGTGGTCCATTGTGGGGTCGCACAACCTAAGGAGTGTGTGTGGTGTGTGCTTCAGCTCAACTCTCTCTGTGTGAGTGTGTGTGAGAGAGAGAAGGTGAAAGCATGCAGATCACTCACACACAAACACACACTCTCTCTCTAGGCACGTGGTAGAACTAGTCCGACAGACACCTTGACTATTTGACCTAAACAGCTGGTCCTGGTGGCGACTGCACACACTGACACACACACACACACACACACCATTCAGGAGCACGTGTTTGTCTGCAGCAGGAACAAATAAAGGAAGTGTGAGGTTCAGCCAATGGGCAGTGCAGGGTCCGCTCATGTCTATATAAGGAAAGGATAATCAATACATCGGGCTGGGATGGGACAGAGTCTAGATTATGCAGATGAAGTGACAGACAAGCCCAAACACTCCCACAACTGCACGTGCTCACACAGTCAAACACACACACCTACTAGTGTTTACCTCAGAGCTCTCTCACACACACACACACACACCTAATGTTTCCCCAAAACCTTCACAGATTAAGAATCAGTGAAATACACAAACAACCACCAATTAGCACAACTACTCCAAAAACACACATACAAAAAAAAAACAGACAAACACACAAATAACTATAGGCTAGAGAAGCACACACTAAACAAGCAGAATGACTATCACACCTTCACAATCAACTCAGGCTTCCAGCACAACAGAACACACTGACAGGATGAGCTGCGAAACAAACACCACAACACAAAGACGCAGCATACTTGACATGTTTTGGCTTCTCACACGGTGACAGGCACCAGTCAACTGAACACACAATTGCCATTAAATCAGCACATGCTTCTCCGGTCACAGAGTCAGGACATAGCGCAAGCAGGCAAGGCATGTGCATGTTGAACATTCCCCTCAATCTCCTTGTTGGCAGGGGTGTGTGTGTGTGTGTGTGTGTGTGTGTGTGTTTGTGTGGTGTTCTCAGACTTCATGGATAACTTCCTTTTACCTGGTCTTACTCAAGCTTTCCACAAACAATGACTTTAGAAGTGTGTGTGTGTGGAGGGGTAAGGGGGATGAAGGGGTGCGGTCAGTCAAGCCACAGTCAGTTTCACAATGTCCTTCCCAAACATTCACTGGACAACTCCCCCTTACTAAACACTTCCTTACAAAATGGGAACATCCCTTTTACTGGACGCTTGTCTGAGGTTTCCATTAGGGATGGTCCGCCACAGTTTCTTAGAATCTGTGAAAAACGATAAGATTTATGAATGACTGCTAAGCGATAGCAGTGCAATAAATGATGTGAATTATAGTCTTCCCTGCTTTTCGATCATAATTTTCTCCCCCAAAGAATCTCAGAATGCAATGCATCTCTACCACAAATATGACAGACCTGGACAAAACGCTGTTTCTAAACAGCCATACTGACAAGCTCTTATCAAACCTAGCAGAGAAAACTGCTAAAGCATGATTCCTCTCGATCACAACTTTTTCAAGGCCTCCAAGAGAAAAGCCACTTATCAAAACATTCCCAAACAAGTCCTAAACAATACACACTCCACTTCGTCCCGCTCTTCCCAAGGCTCTTCCCGGGCAACGCTGCACAGAGCCCTAAAATAAGCCCTGGCTAAACACTTCAGGGCCAGCCAGCAGAACGCCTTCTATGGCACCACTCTGGGAAACACCCCAAAACCACTCAGCCCTGAAGGACTCCATCCCAGACGTTTCCTGTGAAAAGGCCCTCTGACACTAAACTGACATGAATGACATGAGTGACTTGACACAGTTCTCCTAAGCTTGAGAACGGGCCCTGTGAGCCACTCCTGATATGAGCTTGCCTAGCTAGCTGCCTTCCCCTGGAGAATATGAGATGTGCCTTTAAAAAATAAGGCACTTAAATAAGGCACTCAAAATCACCACAGCTGAGGTCTCTCGACAGCTCATTCCCAGCAACCTGGACCCGTTCCGACGACCCACCCCTACTAATCGGCCAAAGACACAGGCCACGTGTTCAGACAGTCAGACAGAGAGAGACAGACAGACAAGAGACAGACAGACAGACGAGAGAGACAGACAGACGAGAGAGACAGACAAGAGACAGACAGACAGACGAGAGACAGACAGACAGACAGACAGACAAGAGAGAGAGAGACAGACAGACAGACAGACGAGAGAGACAGACAGACAAACAAGAGAGAGAGAGAGAGACAGACAGACAGACAGACAGACAGACAGACAAACAAGAGAGAGACAGACAGACAGAGACAGACAGACAAGAGAGAGACAGACAGACAAGAGACAGACAGACAGACAAGAGACAGACAGACAAGACAGAGACAGACAGACAGAGACAGACAGACAAGAGAGAGACAGACAGACAAGAGACTAGGGCTGGGCGATATGGACCAAAACTGATATCCCGATATTTTGGGGCTGATTGGCGATATACGATATCGATACGATATTGATATTTAAAACAGAAAGAGCGAAGTGCTTCATATATTCACTCAACACAACAATTATGACAACACAGCCAGTTTTAATTATATTAATTTCAGACTGCTCTAACAGAGCTGTGCAAAAAAGTGTAAACAATAACATAGGCCTACAATAGGCATAGGCTACAGTTGCTCTGATAAAGCTGCGCAAATAACAAAAGACCAAAAGTTGACCCTGACTGACAACGCAGGCCTACATTGTACTGCAATTTGCAATAGGCTATTTTGGGCACAACAATATTGAAAAAACCTGCAGTTTTGTCACACAATGCAGTTTTTTTTTACCTGTAAGGGTTTGATAGGGCCTAGATGACAAGCAAATGTAGACTATGATGGCCTAGACATGTTGCTATCAACAACAAAAAAAGTTTTTAAAAATTAGGTTACTTAAACAACGTAACTGAGTCACTCATCAAGAGTGTGATAGACGCTACCGTCGTTTTGTATGCGTTCATTTTTGCATGTTCCGGTTCGTAAGAAAAATCCCTATGCACGATTGAATGGGGTTTCAGGAATCATAAAAAATGATGCCCTAACTGCTCGCGAGTCGCGTGCATATCGTTGTCTCCCTTAAAACTTTAGATCTGCTACTGTCGCTAAACGCAAGCATTCATCAGTGTATTTAAATTAGCTAGGCTATGTACCAAAAATGACATTTTACCGTGAGTCGAAGAGCTGTAGCTGCTAAAGTGTTGTAACTTAAATCTGTGTGTACAAAACCGCTTGGAGCTCCAGTGGAATTTTGATTTCACAACGAGAATTCTCGGTCTAGCCGTTGATGTGCCGACGGAATAGGCATCAGCACCAACCTCTGATCAAGGTAAACAAAATCTGACTCGGTGTCCGTCATGTTTGAAAGTTTGTAGTGCTGCGAGGGAGAACGTGCACACGCAAGGGGCGCAGTTGAGCAGAGCTGCGGCTATCTGAATGGTCTGAACACAGAAGAGCAAGTGGCTTTGATAAAATGGCCCATTATTTGACATAATACCGCAGGGTATATGCAGGAATCATAGAGTTGAATTTACTACCTTTTTTACTACCTCCACAATATTTTTTACTACCAACACGACATCAAGCAGCAGCCCTTTTTTTTTTTTTGGGGGGGGGGGGGGGGTATGCAAAGCGCGACTTACTACTTGCTATAAGGTATAAATCATATATACTTATGCTATTATTAGGTACACTAATACCTATATACACTAATTTCTAATTGTGATCATTAAGTATGGTGATTGTCAATGACAATGTTTTTTTGTAGTGTCGAGTTCAGTTTCAGTTGTCCTTACCTTAACCCTAGCCCTTGAGTTATCCTAACCAGCCCTTAGCCCTAATAAGGTGAATGATAACCTTGGCACAAATTACGCTAAAACACCAAACATGTGTGGTGAAAAATGAAGAACAAACACCACCGACTACCCCCCCCCCCCAAAAAAAAAAAAAAAACCCAACAACTCCAGTCTAAGGATAGGCCCAGAAATCTATTTCTATGGATATATAAAGCCATTATTATTGGTATGGTATTGTTGTTGCACATTTGACACTAAAGCAGTCCGTGAAAACATGCACATCAGTGGACTGCTTTACTAATGCAAAATTGAAAACTATGATTTCATTGCATTACTCAGCATGGATGCACGATGCTTGCATGATAAATACTAGTGATGGGGACGAGACCGCCTATGCCGAGTCCGAGTCAAGACCGAGTCTTTGAAGGGTCGAGACCGAGTCGAGACCGAGTCTGTTGGTTTTCAAATACAGTCGAGTCCGAGTCAAGACCGAGTCTTTGAGGAAGCAAGTCCGAGTCGAGACCGAGTCCTTTAGTCTTAACGTCTTAATATGGACTATGCTGACCTACAGACTCTCACCGGCAAGCAGAGCCATAGAGATAAATAAACGGCTCTGACGGCAGTATCTTTGCATTGCACCATGGGATGTCATTTTCAAATAATGCCGGTCAACATTGCATTTTATTATTATTGTTGTTATGTGTTGTCTGTTTTTTTATAAGAACATAAAAAAATGCGTTGGTCTCGAGGACTCGGTCTGAAATTACGAGTCCTTCTCCTCCCACTGTGGTCCGAGACAGAGTCAAGACCGAGTCTTTGAAGGAACGAGTCCGAGACGAGACCGAGAAAGCAGAAATTGGTCTCGAGACCGGACTCGAGTACTACATCACTAATAAATACTTCCCAAAACAACAGTTAGGTAGGTAGGTAAGGATGCCATTTAGGAGTGTAAATCAAGTTTAATCACAATTTGATACAATATAGATTCTTTAAGCCAATGATTTGATTCCTCTCAATACTTCAAAATGTGTAGCAATGCGATTCGATGCGTTACTGGGGTCTGTTGTCGATAGGAAATTATAGATTTTGGCTAGTTTTCATGGATTCAAATGCCAATATTATAGGCTAAATTATAGGCCAAATACTGAACATTGACTGTGGAATCAAGTAGGTTACAGAGTTTCTTTTCCCCCCTAAACCCTCCTGTCACTAGCTAGATGCTTTCAAATTTAACATGGTTTTAAAACTCATATGTTGCAGTTTTCTGTCACTGCAATAAAACTAGCCTATTTGGAATATTTTGTAGGCCTGCTGTTCCTTTTATGAGAACAATTTAACTGATCAAGTTTTCATAGGCTATTGCATGATTTAAATGTGAATGCCATAAACTTAATTCGCCATTAACTAGATTAGCGTGGTTCTTCACGCAGTTGTTTATAGGCTATTCAAAGAATGTCACGTTCATCGCTCAGTTGTGTAGGTCTGTCTTGAGTGATCGCTGTCTCTTTAAATAACGGGACTTTTAAACTGCATGCTGTTTTTGTTGATGGACAGTGCCGTCTTTGATTCAGTTTTCTACCGTTTTAATAAATGACACGCGCACTTGCGCGGTTAAAAGTAAGGAATTGTTTTCACTCGTTTTCTTGCAATTCCGTAACATTAGATACTAGGTCTAGGTTACGTTAAAAAAATGTTGTCGAACTAGTATGTCAGTGACTAGTTCGAACTTTGTTACTGATGGGCTAGGTGGAATTTTATTGCACGGTTCTGGATGATCACAGTCAGATGGCAGCGCTACCGTCAGCTGAACGAAAGCTTACACTAGTCAAGTCCACAGTTGTTAAAACAGCTGAAGTAGCCTAGTGTAAACTGAGAGTTGCCTCCTAACGGAGTGAGTGTAGCCTATATTTTCTTAGCTGCTATCAGAGTGATAGGCTAGCCTAGGCCTACATCTACCGCTCCTTTGCTACATGAAGAAATATTATCAGATGAGTGACAGAAGCACCGGACAACAAGCAGGCCCATATGATAAACGCTGCTCTGGTAGCCTGCGGTAGGGCCTAGATGACGTGAAAACGTGAGAGTCCCCGAAAAGCATCCCTGCATCCCCGGCCCCTAAAAAACTCTTCGGATCTGCACGATTCATATAAGTCGCCCAAAGCAACTTGAAGGAGACACCGAAAAGCGCGTTGTTTGTATCCCTGTAAAACAACTGAAAAAGGCGAAAATGTTGTTTGTTGGCGTCGCTGATAGGCTGTCAACCACGGAACTCTACACAGTTTACTTCTACGTCATTGCTATCGACTCCGACTCACTCAGGTCCTGTTAGCACGTATATATTTTTTAATTAGGCAAGATGAAGTTAAAACATGTAGACACAAATATTAAGCAAAAAATGTAAACTCATTATATATTGAGGTGGTGATGAAAAATGTACTACCAAGTCAAATTGCATTTATTACCTTTTACTACCTTTCAAGGGCCTTAATTTTGGTAGATTCTATTTAGATTTAGATTCTGGTTTACTACCTTTTACTACCGCGCGGACACCCTGTACCGGTATTACGATATTGTCTCAACTACATATCGTTTTCAAAAATATATCGGTCGTAGTCGTAATACCGATATATCGCCCAGCCCTACAAGAGACAGACAGACAGACAAGACAGACAAGACAGACAGACAGAGACACCCACACAAACTCCTTAAGGATGATCTGGAAACTGCTAGGGGAGAAGAGACAGACGAAGCCCCCCGCTACTTGGTGTGGCCAAAACGGAAACTTGTGGAAGTGTGGGAGATGATGTGCAGTCTTGGGTGACTAACCCTGGCCGACGGGCTGAGATCATGGCTCCGCCGGGCCTGGCCCGCGGTAAACAGAGCACAGAGTGCAGATCAAAGGCCCACCATGACACACAGCCACAGAGCACAACAGCCCCATGTGGCGCGCCATAGCAAGCAAGCACAGTGTTGCCACGGGAGTCATAGCCACCGTCCCAAACACATGCATCTCACTGACACGGATGGCGCCCAGTCTAAAGGCTAGTCCTGCTCTGTCCAACTCAGCAGTCAGTTGCTTCAGAGCAGCCAATGGCAAACAGACAATATGCTCCCCACTTGCGTGCATGGATGATGTCGAGCAAAGCATGAACACGAGCAAAACGGGCAGTGTGCCAACGAACATTACACTACTCTCAAGGGAGTCCACAGGTTCTCGTAACATGCAACACACACCAGCCTCTTATGCAGAACAACAGGCACCTCCGGGCATTTGCGCGTTGCCAGATGGGTTGCTTGTTTTAGGAAGATGCCCCGTCCCACTCGCTCGCTCACACGGGAAAGGCTCAGGTCACTCCCCAGAGCTCGAGTGAATATTAAATGACACGACGGCTGCCAGCGCTGTCGCAAGGAAGCGAGCCAAGCATTTCCCCATCCGACCGTGTTAACACTGTAAAGGAAAACGTAATCAGAAAGCAGAGATTGGGGGCATGTGCAGCGTGTAGGGTTGCAGAAGGGCTGTTACGCAACGCAACTCAGCTCAAGCACAGCATCACACTACACTATGCTGGCAAGGGATAAACTTGGGACAAGCATGGATCCAGTCGTGAGCACGTTTCAGTTTTCACACAAGCCTCTCTCTGATCTCCGACAGGCGAGTTACAGCATCCATGGCAGCTGCACCCATTCAGAGCCCGCGAGTGTTCCCTCCCTACCCCCAACCCCTCCTTCGGTTGCATGGCTCCCATCGCTTGTTAGCCAGCACAGTTAAAAAAAAAAAAACTTTAAAAAAAAAAAAACTCCTGACCATTCAACGATTGCGTAACAGCACTCTGGCACTCATAAAACTCTGATCTCGCTCGGTGCCACTTAAAAAAGTACAAATATGACTTAACTGTTCACTAGCTGTCAACCGACAGGAACACTCGAGTGATGTCACTCCCCAAAACGAAGGCCTTTATCTGAAGAGGGCCTTTGTTGTGTACGGCCATAAATCACCACCAGATCGGGTTACGTATGGCGCACCATGTGCAATCTGACATAAGCGTAGGCAGCTGAAATTTAAAGCACATGTTGGGAAGCACACTGGAGGAGGCGTATGTATGGCCCAGGCAGTGTGTTTTGTATGTTATGTCATAGAAGAGGGACAGCACCTGTGTGCAAGTGCTGGTTTCCAGTAACCGAAGAGCTCTGTTATACTGAATGACAATTATTTCTTCTCTGGGAACACTCACTGCCCTTTGTGAGCACTTATGATGCATAAATCATTTGCCACTTTTAAAAGTTCACCTTGACAAACAAACAAACAATAAAAAGGTGCATTTCCTAGGCAAAAGTGCTCAGCATGGTTCCCATCCAGCTGCTAATGTTCAGTTGCACGCCTTTGGCCGCTGCTGTGCCGTTCTGTGGAAATGCTGCATGCATTACACAACAGCGTAGATGCCAGAGCACAACACGAATCAGGTATCGGCATAGAGCCGCAGAGCTCTCTGGAAGAGAATGGCCGTCACCAGGGCAACCGGCTCCCAGTAAAAAAAACCTGTCTGGTGGCCAGCAATTAAGCCGCCCAGCAATTCGGCCCTCAAAAACTATATCAAAATCGATCAGTCATATCGTAGCAGAAGTGAGACTGTTCCATACCGCTGATCCAAGTTCCAATGGTCCCCTCAATTCCCCCCCGACACCTTACAGAAGAATTCCACATCTCTGCAGAGAACTTCACACTTGTTCAGTAATTGCTTCTTGGAAAGGAGTTGACAGTGGTGGTGGTGGTAGTGGTGGTGGTGGGGGTGGGGGTAGTGGTGGTGGTGGTGGTGGTGGGGGTAGTGGTGGTGGTGGTGGTGGTGGTGGGGGCAAGTTGAGTTTGGAGAGCTGAAGGTGAGTGGTTACCCCTGCTGCTGCTGCTGAGCTATGTGTGTGTGCGCACTCCATCTTTGTCAAGCACAAATCAGAGTTGCCCAACACCAAACCAAGAATAGCAAAGGCAGGTCAAAGAGATGCGTGCGCCCTCGCCCACCCACACAAGACACAGACAATACATCCGATCCAGCTGCCCATCTAAAACAGTATTTTTCGCCATGCTGGATTTCTATGATGGCTACGCCGCAAATCCCACAACACACACAGATGTGTTTTGGTCTGTGTTTCTGTGAGAGAGAATGAGTGTGAGTGAGTGTGAGTGAGTGTGTGTGTGTGGGGGGGGGTTAATGTCAAACCTGTTGGGCTGCATCAAGACCAGGCAACTTTCTTCTCCCTTGCTGAAATTGGATATGTGAGCACACCTTGTGCAAACAGGCAGAGGAGATCGTTTTCCGGGGCAAATTCCTTGCTGCCCCCCCCCCCCCCAACCTGCCCTTGCTGCCCCTCCATCTTCTCGATCTCCATCTCAAGTCAAGACAATAATGCACATTTTGCTGTGACTGGGTTTCTAATGTGTTCCATTTAGAGTGTGAGTCTAAAATGTATCAACACGAGAGGGATCCAATCGCTCTCGTCCTTTCCCTGGAATGCATCGAAGCTCTGCTGAACACACCCTGGAACAAAGAGCATGTGGCTGCGTGCGTGCGCGTGTGTGTGTGTGTGTGTGCGCGTGTGTGTGTACTGAATTGGTAAGTTTTCACCCTGGAAGGTATGAAACCTTGGCAGAGGCATTATGTCAAACGGTGAAATACTTTAAGCACCAACACTTGTGTTAATAGGAACGCTTTTCATCGTGACTTGGTAAGCAGCACTTGGTAAAGAAGTTGGGTGTGGTGGGTGGGGGAACTTCAAAAATGACTTCACAAAAACTCAAAACAGCTTCACATCCGAAACATCACTTTGGCCAAGCCAACGCAGACAGTCTCAACAAGTCGGAAGTGCAGCGTTTAAAGAATCTCTTATCTGGAGAACGAGGGGCTTGTCACGACACGTCGCACATCTCTCTCATTTCCACCCTGACCACCACGCCAAGCGCCTCTCAAAGGCAATCAAACGGCCCATTCGGCACTGGGGGGGGGGGGGGCTGCACCTTCAGTGTCGACTCCCATGCAGTCTGCTGGGAAAGGAAAGGGCCTCACTGGCAGCAGAGGGGCCAAACAGGTTTCCCATGGCTGGGCGGTCCAGCTGTCAGACGGGGAAGGATCAGGCAGCACCAGAAACAGGTGGTGGGATCAGGCAGGCAGGCGGTTCGACAGCCGCAAATAAGTAACCTCACTGGGGGCCGCAATTTACCGACTGTGCGGAAATGCAAAGCCGCCGCCATGTGTATTTAAAGGCTGAAAACAGGAGACATCCCTAAAACAAGGGACCAAAACAAAACAATTGTGTGTTGGCAGGCTGATTTGAACAATCAATAGTTACCACAAACAAAGTTCTGATTAGCCAGAAAGGCCTAGTGGCATTAGTAGATAGATACTACATGACCACAAACAAAGTTCTGATTAGCCAAAAAGGCCTAATGGCATTAGTAGATGGATACTACATGACCACAAATGTCAATTAAATGGTGCAATGACTAATGTTTGCAGTAGATGAGTAAACACTGATTAAAAACAATGTTTGGCAACTACTGATGAGAAGTTGACTAAGAGCAGCAGTTCATGCTTTTCAATTCAGTTCATGAATCACGAGAGATGCTAAATGTATGACCTCAAAACATCTGCAAAGGTGACTCACCACAATGCTTACACATGCACTATTGTGGAAAATGGTCAGTTATTGGAACAGCTATTACCACAAATTATAATCACAGAAATTAGATAAAATGATCAAGTCATCTTTATACTAGGCTACTCTAAGTAAGTAGCCTAGTATAAAGTACTAGTAAATCCTTAAAGAGTGCTGTTTGTTACCGAGCCTAAGTTCCTAGCCTAAGTTAAGAACGTTTAGTCAATTGACTTGATAATCACAGGCACATTTAAGTTCAAAGTTTGGCTAAAGACCAACAAAGTGTGACTCAGACTCCGTGTACCATATCTATGCCGTGTACAATGACGTTTGGCTGTCCACAACAAGCAGCTGTTTTGATTTTCAAAACATCTGTCACCTCTAAAGCCAATCACTCACTGGGCGTGTTCGCAAGGTAATTTCAGTCACCGCGCCAGACTGGGGAGGTAAACGCACACAAAGTCCAGGCCCAATGGACGGTAAACAAAGGTGTCTGTGTGAAAGCGTGACTTTGAAGTGCCATAAACTCATTTTGGCTACGTGTGAACCGACTGGGTGGCGCATGATGGCTGGCCCGAGCTAGAACGAGGAGGAAGTGCACGAAGAACACTGCGGCTTAAACTCTCACGGGAGAGCAGCACACACCGCGGTCTGTGCACTGACCTGATTCAACTGACTGCAAAGCCTACAGAGCAACAGCAGTATGATTACATGAGAAACGGGGCTCAGTGAGACTTCTCAAAGCTGGGAAATCCTGTGTAATGGTCTCAACTTAGTAAAGCTAACAACCATAGCCATACCCCCACCCCCATTGCCCCGACTAATCATTCATTTGCATTTCTGAGGCTGAAAATGGAAGTTACTTCAAGTAAGGAAGTCAGCGCACTGCTTGTTGGCGTCAAGACAAACTTGGCTTGCTACCAGACCAGCAACAACCCTTAGGTGAAGGAAGCAATACAGCTGCATTTAGCTTAAAAATAGTTCAAAGCACACTACACAAACAAAAGTCTTTGCATGCACATCTCAAACACCAGCAGTCATCATATCTATGCAATATTTCGATAAACACTCATCAAAGCTTGTCGAAATACAGTGTAAAGACGCTCGCTCCCTGCCTCGGTTGTAACGAGTAGTCTAACGTTAAACTGATCCAGGCAGACAACCATGATATGGTGGAATGCTCTGACTAGCATTAATCGCGTTGAGCCACAACAAGTCAACTAAAGCACCCTAGACACAGTCTTATAATGTTACTGTTAATTATAACGTTAAAGCCATTTGCCAGCGCTAGTCTTACCGCGCCCTGCAATTTGAACAGCTGACCACCTTGCTAACTAGCTTATAGGCTAGCTTTTCAGCTCCAACTTGGCCGAGTTTTTCTGTGGTCCTGAGGCTAGACTTGGCTAAGACTGCTTAGCTCGCTAGCAAACAAACCATTAAAACCTGAACGGCCAAGCCTGTCATCATGGACCTGTCGCTAGGATTAATAATTACATTCCATATATCCGACAAGATAAAGATTTAAAGGATGACATTCAAAATCGATTATTACACCTAGAGCGTGCTAATTAGCCAAGGGTCTTTTCACAGATGAAGAAATGGTAGCCAACGTTAGCTATAAGCAATGATGTTTAAGTCAAGCTGACCTGAGCGAAGAGTAGGACAAACTGAATGTTCACAGTCTTCTTGACGAATAGGTTCGCGCAACACTGCAGACGTCCTCTTTTATCCTGGCCATTTAAAAGAAAAATAATGTGTTCATAGTATTTTAAGTGTCTGTCAACGACTTTGAGCTGTCTAACGTTACTAGTGTATCGCTCGGCGTTAACTTGCTCCTTGGATTGCAAACAGCTCTCGCTGTACGTAGCTAGGCTTCATATAAAGCGCAGCGTAATGACGTACACCATAGGGGCACGTTCATTGGCGAAAAGACACGAATATGAATACTGACAGTAGAATCATTTATAGGCTACTGTCTGAGACGGTTGCAGTGAAAATGGCCCAAATGTATAGAGTCCGTTGTTTAGATTATATATATATTTTTTTATCATATTTAGCTTTTGATACTAAGAAAAGCATTAAATGCCTATTACTCAAGACTCTATTAGGCCTACATGATCAGGGACAACTGGGTCAAGTTTTTCTAGAGTATGTCAGAATTGTTTTAGTGTTGTTAGGCCAATGCTTGTTCTATGAGTTTTCTTATTCTGTTCACAGGTATGATTGTATCCAAGGTGAAGGTCCTGTAAATAATTGAAGGTAAGGATCAGTTTCCCTCAAACTCTTTGTAGGCTGCCAACTGTTTCCATCGTTAAAAATGCATAATTGCCCAACTGGCTGGTGGAGAGTTAGTTTATATGCTTCCCTTGATTGAATGTCGGCAAAAGCTTCAGAATAATAAGGAAAATAGAGTAGACTATGATCCCTGTGATAAAAACGGCAGAGTACGTCCACATAAGAGCCTTTTTTCTATAGTCCTACTTTCATGTCCACTCATTTCAGTCCCATCACAAAGAGATGAGATCCTAAACAAACTTAGCACACTCTTTATAACAACCAACTGACAAAGACCAGCCATGCCCAGTTAGGGAATGTTGGACTTAGCCTATGGGATAAAGAGGCATTGTCCTCTTGTAGAGGTTCTCCTTAGGCTACCTTTATTTAGTCTGAGTTTTCTGTATAGAGATGTTAAGACGGTTACACTTGGGGCATGTAAGGAAAAGAGATCCACCTGGAAAATCCCTGACTGCTTGAATGGCAGGCCTTTGGTCCCTTTAATAAGCAGCTTGAATGGTGCATGGCTAAACCCTTATGTGTGTCTATTCTGCACTTTTACAAACAAAACTGCAGTCAGAGTGTGCCGACTAGACTGAGAATAAAGAGAATAAAGGCAGTGTTTATTTACTCTGTTCATTTATTAGCCCATGTCCGTAAAAATATTGTTGACACACAGAAGTATAAACATGCCACAAAATGTGTTTATGTTTATTATTTTACAGATATTTGGTGGAATATTCACACAAAAATCACAACATGGCAGATACTAACACTCTACTTGTCAAACCTGTTGCCTGTGGGATAACACCACCATCTAGTGGTGATGGGTCATACGACTTGATGCTGTCACTGAGTAGCCTAGGCCTAAATCATGTACTGAAATGGAGCACATCAGTCTTTATGTCTTAATGTGGTATTTATGTCATTTATCTATAAATGAACTTTGAAACTTTGTCATAAATGAGATGTAGAATGTATATGAAAATATGTAAAACATGACATCCAACAAAAGGATGACTGAGGTTACTTAGAAATAGTATAAATGGACAAACAATTGTAAATAACGACCCTTAAATGGCTCATTTTAGATTTTAAAGAATAGTTTGCATTATCCCCACATTATGAGTTGTAGAAACCCCTTGTCATGCGGATAATCCTCAGGGCAGAGTTTCAATGTTAACGGATGTGAGGGTGACGTCATCATAGATGCTGAGGCTATTGATCATGTTGAGCTCCTTGACTCTGTGCCTGAACTCCAGCAGATGGGACTTGTTCACAGCCACCTTATACTCGTTATGGCTGCAGAGGATCTTCAGCTGAAACAGTAAAGGAAAATATTACCTTACATTTTTTTTATAAAAAAAAAGGATTTTAGTTGGAAAACAGTTTGATCAGCAATTAGCAATGTGCTGTAAATCAGTGGGGGTTTTTGGTGAGGAATTACATCTTATGCTAGGTAACTGGTGGCGTATTACCTTTGTTTGGTGTGTGTTTAATATTCTCATTTATTTTTAAATATCATAGTGGCTTCTTAATTTAGACAAATTTCTGTAATTGATAGTTGGACTGTATCAGGTATAACTGGGTCTAGTATATGACTTCCAAAAGAATATTTTTTTAGGTCACCTCACTTCTCTCACCTCAAAAGGTTGCCCAGCAACAAAAGGGAATCTAGGACAGTCTCTCTCTTCTTTGCCCCACTGACTTCCAATCAGGGAGTTCCTCACAATCACTTTCTTCCCATACTCATCGAATCTTGGGTTGAAGTGAAAAGCAATATCCTGTCCTTTGCCCAGGTTTACTGTAATCCTGTTGTGAAATACATGAGTGGGGATAAGGAGGAAGATTAGATATGAAGTAAATATAATGCAATGAAGATGATATGCAAAAGCCCAAGGATAACATGGTACTTTGGAAACACAACAACCAAAGAATCAGGAAGCACCCTGAAGATTGCTTATTGTGTAGAATGCACTGAGATGTGTTTAGATTTAAATATTTATGGTCAATTGGTTCAGACATGTCAGTCCTAATGTTTGGCTGGTATCTACTTCATCGATGATTGTGTGTGTATGTGTGTGTGTGTGTGTGTGTGTGTGTGTGTGTGTGTGTTGGGGTGTCTGTGTCTCTCAAGCTCTACTGATTAAAGGTACAGTCCATCAGACAGCTGATTAAAGGCACAATATGATTCTGGTGAAAGGTCTTTGTCTTTCTGCTTTTTCAAGAGTATCCCTGTCTTATTATTAGGCTATGTGCAGGCTGCACTTGTTTCCTTCCTGACTATTGTTGATAAGGTGCTCCAGACACAGATTATGTGTTAAGCAAATTAATTACACGGTCAAGATTGTTTTTTTCCCCCAGGATTATGCCATTCCTCAATTCAGAGGTTGATTGATTGCTGTTTCAGAGGGTAAACTAATATTTTGGCTATATAACATGGTTAGCATTAGGGTTGCAAAATTCCGGGAATTTTCAAAGTTGGAAACTTTCCATGGGAATTAACGGGAATATATGGAAATTAACGGGAATAAACAGGAAATAAACTGGGAATTTTTAATATGGCAAGTTAGTCTATAACAGGGAACTTAAATGTAGTGGACAAAAACCCATCTTGCAGCATAATATTAGTTAAAACAACCTGATTTAATGCAATTTCAGTCAAATTTCTACCCTGCACATACGTCAATCACATGCACACAGCAATCAGCATAGGCTACTAGACATAAAGGAAACCTATAGTGTGTTCATGTGCATGGGGAAAATAAAATCCCAGTGAAAATGTCATCTCATGTGGGATTAACTGGTGTGAAACTGGGGGAAGTTTGCAAACAGAGTTGCCCAGTTATGGGCTTGTCGTCACTTTTGTCCTCATTCAAATGGGTGTACGTCATTTTGCATGAACTGTAATGGGACGATTAATCTGTCTGATTAAGCTTGACAACTTATATATATATATAACTTCAATAATCTATAAGGTTTGGTTGGGGAGGACCGTGTCATTATATATTTTTTAATTTGTTTTAGCATTTTCTGGGATTCTAATTGAACAAACTGATAGTCAGTTAATGTTCCAACCAATCGGATTTTGTTGTTGAGTGGCGTGGTGTATCTTGGGCAGTTCAGTGGTTTCAGAGTTGCTAGCTTAGCACGCTAGTAAACCATAGGCAGAGAATGGGATTCCCGCTAGCATGGTATCTAGCTTTGTATGCTAAGCGAAAATACGAACAAACAAATCATATTACTTATTACGAAACAAAATTTTAATATTTGTATATGAAACAGTTTGTATGAATTACCAAAAATTCCCAGTTAATTCCCGTAAATTCCCATAATTTCCTTTAATTCCATGAAAGTTTTCAATTTGGAATATTCCCAAAATTCCCCATCTTAACTTCCCATGGAAAGTTTCCGGTAAGTTTCCGGAAATTTTCCGCCCCTTTGCAACCCTAGTTAGCATAAGCATCAGTGATTAGTTTAATTAAAGGCCTTCCAATGAGCTGATAAATATTAGGCTATGCTCAATGAGTTTGTCAATGCATACAATAACAAACAACAACAACAACAACAAATAATTTCAAGGGTTTTAGGAAAGGATGAGGGAAGAAGAAATCTCTATGGCTTTCTTTTCTTTTATCAGAGTTGATAAAACAGTCTTTAGTTATTACAGTAAGAGAACTACTAGGTAACAGTTCTAACCATTCATAAATTCATATTATGTGTCAGCAATTATTCATCTGTCATCAGTTAGTTAAATAATAGTAGCCTAGTAAGGCATAACAAATAAACCTTTAATCAATAATTCTCAGCATCAGTGCTATGAATATACTCACCTTTTGGCATGGGGCTTGGCATTTCCAGTGATGGTGATGAGCAGTTTGTCATACACACCGCTCGGCAAAGTCTGGTCATATGGCACAGTCTATCAAGGGAGATATGAACCAGACTAATTGAGACTGAAACAGCAACACTGTTTAAAAACGAACAATAAAATAGGTATTTTAAATGAAATTGACTTTGATTCGAGTTCAAAAGAACTGAATAGAAAAACAGCAATGCCAATTGTGTTGATATACAGTAGGATGCTGTGAAACGATTTAACTGTTTGACAGACCTCCTCTTATGAGGTGGTGTATTGCTCATCCACTGCCCTGTCTGTGAGTCTGTGGAGTGTCCTTCCTTACCAGTGGTCTCTGCGGTAACACCTGAGGAGCGGTGGGAGGACTTGGGCCCGGCCAGGCAGGTGCATTCGGCTGCGCAGGCCAGGTAGGCTGGCTGGGTTGGTTTGGCTGGCCAGGCCAGGTAGGCTGGCCAGGCCAAGTGGGCTGGCCGGGTTGGTTTGGCTGTCCGGGCCATGTTGGCTGGCTGGGTTGGCCCGGCCATGTGGGCTGGCTGGGTTGCCCGGGCCAGAGGGGTCCTCCGGACTGCTGCTGGTTGTTCTGGCCGGGCCAAGGGCCACCTAGTGCATCTGAAAGCTATCAGAGACAGCAAGGAGTGCAAATAGAAAGAGAATGCCACAAAAAAATTACATGGACACTAAGCACATTTCTATGTCTAGTATACTGCACAGCAAAATGCTTGATACGTATCAGAAGCTCCATAGAGGGTTTACTCACATCCATGTCACCTGCCAATTAAACAGAGAAAAAGAGGATTATGAGAATGATGTTTTACTAAGGTTTAGGCTATGTTTACATCACATCTTCATTTGACACTTGATACTGGGAGTTGCGCTGTCTCTACTGGATTCCCATGATCATGAGTCAGAGTGGAATATTTCAACTCCACCCAAACTGAGTGAGTGAGAGGTGGAGCGAGAGAGAGATTTGGTGCTAACGGAGCAGTCAAACGCATGAATTTCACAATGTCTACTCTCTTAACAGTGAAATTTTAGATTGTGTTACATAATTCTATGCAACGATTCCCTGTTAATAAGTTCAAGTATACAGTGTTTAAGTAAACAATGACGAAAAGGGATGCATGTGTAAATATGACTTGGCATCTCATGCAGAAAATGGTGGTGAATCTTCATAGCTTTGTTGAGCTATTAATTTAAGCTCAAGGGAATACATATTTTAAAAACAAGTAAGCTTTTCACATTCCCCATGCAGCAAACAAAGATATAAAAACAAAGAAAGCAGTATGGAAAGCTATGGCAATCAAATTATGCATTAGTAACAAACAACTCAATCTTTCCTCGGACATAACAGCACACATATAGACAATATACACAAACGAGTCAGTAGTTCCCAGGAAAGGTTGAATAGTTCTGTACAACGCCATAGTTCTCTCATCTGTTCCTCAGTTGTATCACTTCCTATATTTAAACGGTCTTATAAACATGGCCACCATACTTCCTGTATCTCTGACATTATTTGAGTATCCTGTGAGGCAGATAGCAGCTATCAGCTAATGTTCTGGTCCTAGAGAATGGCTGTCCTGTGAATAGTATTAGATTATTATAGAAGTATTGCTTCAGATGCCACCGACATGGAACTACCGCAGCCTTACCTGGTCTTTAATGTGGAAGTCCTGTATGTGTTCTCCTCAGGTGGCAGACACAGACAGAAAGAAATTTAGGGTGGGGCTGTCTTATACACTCGGACTCCCTAAACTCAATGCCACCGCCCCTTGCCTTAACTGTTTTACATACAGTAATATGTACCTTTCCCTGCTAAAGTGCCCTTGAAAGGCCACACCTCTGTAGGTGTACAAGCAAACAGCACACCTATCTGTGTCAGAATACACAGGACATATTGGGCCATAAGATAACAAGTAGTTGTTAAAAGACAATCCTTGATTCCTTGAGTGAGGGGATGTTATGGAAGATTTTGTATGGAAGTGTACCTTTGCACTGAGAAAGGAAGTTGGAAAAACCTTGGGAGTGGGGTAACTAAAATCATATACACAGTATATCTTCCCATTTCAACTACAGCAGTAAGATAGTGTAGCTGGGTGTGGTTGTGGGGAACAGAAGAATGCAGTCAGGCATGCCTTAAGCACCCCTTTTGTACACATTCCCACCCAAACAACAGACGTCCTGACATTCACAGGGTAGAGTTGCCATGACAACTAGGTAAGGTCTGAGTTTGAAAGCATGTCCCATTGTCTCATAGCAACCACTGTGTTTTCACCAAAGATCTTAGAGCGTAGCGCTCTAAGATCTTTGGTTTTCACTCAAGTGTCCACTGACCATATCTTTTTGACAAACACAGAAGCAGACAGTTGAAAATGTGATGTCAGTGATGGTTTCTTAATCCTAAGTCAGAAATGGTTTCTAAATGACTGTTACTCACCTCACAGAGAGTTGAGGTTGGGATAATTACTGTGGAATATGACACTTGTGTACGTGTGTTATTCCCTTTTGGAAGGCAAACATATTTGATGAATAGCCAAGATGTTGACTGGACATTGATAGGGAAAATTCTTGTTATACAGAAAAAGTCTTTCCCTCCGAGTCAATAAAAGCACACACCTTATGCATTCCATATGGATATTTTTGAAGAATGAGTCAAGAACTCATTTTTTGTCCCTTCAGATAACATAGAGAAACATGATGAATTTGTCTGTTTGAGGGAATTGTAAAGAGTCACAATCACAGTCAGTTGCTAACCTGACGGATTGTTATTTATCAGAGTATTATGAACGTAAAATGTACACATTTGCTAGGCAGTTACAGTTAGTCAAATATTAGCCTATGATCTCCTCCAGAACTGTATTTTCCTCCATCCATAAAGACTGAGTTTTATTACAGTGCATGCAAATGCATTGTAGTTATCCCTATATTACAGTACATACAAATGTAGTGTACCGTTATCCCTATAGGCTTCTTATTTCTTCTGTTTCTTGTCATTTTTGTTCTTCCAACCAATGTTGTGCTCAAACCATTTTATGTTAACTTTGTGCAAACATTGTTGCATAGGTCTTGGCAAAGACACTTGGGCAATGTATTTTTCATTTTTGTTAACAAGAAAAAACAAGAACAAAAACAAGAACAAAACATTAACAAAAACAAGGGTTTTTCCTCCCATAGACTTTGTCATCAAAGCAACCAACATGATATAATAGCAACCAACCAACCTGATTATCGTAGCAGCCAGAATGGCAAACACTATATTGATCATAGCAACCACCATGTCTACCCCAGCAATACCCTAACAACAATATCAATTACCCTAGCAACCACTACCATAATGTCAACCTCAACCTGCCAAAGCCAACCTGATTATCCTAGCAACCAGTATCCCAACCACAATAAACAGCAACATCCTAGCAACAATTTTGCATCCACTAGCATTTCCTTCAGGAAAGTTTAACACAAATAGCTTTATACACTACAATTACAAGATAGACCTCACATACATTCAGGAAACAATAATGTACACAAAGACAGAAACGCACACCTATATACATGTTTATTCTTTTCATGGCCATACGTTCATTTTTAGAATAAAAATGTCTTCCACATTAATATTTAAAAAGCCTGTCTGTAAAGGTAAAACTGCAACCCTATATGTATTGATGCCTTTTGTAATTCACTGTTACAAATACTGTATAAGATATTGTGTCTATTGGCTGTGCCTTTGCATGTTTTCTCAAAGAGACTGACTACAAAGGCAACTGCAGGTGATTATGACATTCTTTTGATGGTCTTCTCTAGCTTTCTTGAGTAAGTGGTGGTATGATAGTGTTGAATGGTATTATTTTTACAATATAATTGTATTACTTATTTAGATTTAATGACAAAGGTAAAGTTCTGTGGGATGTATCAGGCACCATATCCAAAGTGACAGGGATCTGCAATGTAGTTACACAATTTAGTTATACATAGGAATGTTAAAGCGATGGTTCGGAGTAATTTCACCCTTGGGTCCTTTGCACCATGATCCCGAGCCAAACACCTTCCCAGAACCTGTTTTCCCTTGGTCGAACCCTGGTCGAGTAGCGCTGTCAGAAACTAATGAGTTTCTGCAGTTGTAATGGTACCAACTTTTATCTTATAAATTACCCCACTAATAATGCCCTGAATGGTACGAAACTTCTACAGTAGTACAACTTTGTTCTTTACTCATAAAACGAGGCATTGAAAAGTTAGTAAATACACCAGTTGTTTATTTAAATAACACATGCCAGATTATCTGCTACTATACCGCTGCGTCGACGTTACTTCTGTGATTTGGGAAAAGCCCGTAAAAGTCCTGGCAGGAAGCATGCATAAGGATGTAGATCCAGGAATGCACTAATATTTTGTTCGTAGTACCAGTTTGCAACAATTATTAGTTAACACTAAGTTGTAAACACTTAGGAAAAAAAATATTAAAAACTGGATACCAAAAAACATTGATGTAATCGCTTTGTGATTATTTGTGCTGTTGGTTGGGGACTTCCTGCAGTGGCAGATCTAACAATCAAGCCAATACTATACAACATTGTTATTTACATTGAACATTCACATTTGGGTTTATATACTAGCACTTTGGATAATTATTAGATATTAGTCTATTATTAGGATTTTTATGTAGACTATATAACTGCTTTGAACTGTTCATTCGTGGTGATAATGTTTATTGTTATTGTTGTTCCGTGGCAAGCATCTACAAACAACCATAACCATAACTTTGGATTTTTACATATGAGGGTAAACCCATGTTAAATAAATTAATGTTCGAGTAACTCAAAATAATTAAATTCTGTATTTTAAACATGAAAATACTTAAGTACGGCAATGTATTGTAGAATAACTGCACTGTGAAAACAGCAGTTTTTTTGTAAATTACGTTATTTGGTAGGAAAGGTAGATGCTGCAGATGCACAAATCTACGTAATATAAATAAAGTTACTTTTAAGTGACTAGGGCTAGTTTACAGCTTGACATTTATTGTGCATATTAATCAATTTGCACTTAAAGCAAAATATATTTTACCAAATAAATACATTAAATATTTTGTTACTCGATGAAATTATCACTAGAATACTCTATTCCAAAAAGACTCATAGCTGCAACCCTAGTTTATTTGAAGAGAGAAACCAGAAGCACTCACTGTCTTTCTTCATTTAAAAAAATATGAACTGAATGAGTCAATTGAAAATAACTATGAAGGTTAATTTATGCATTTTCTAATCACATCACGACCTGAAGAGCGATTTCAAATGACATTCCCCGAACACAGGAGATGGACAAAGGAGATGCATGAAAAAGGCAAGTCATTTTCCTCACCTCTAGACGAAGATAGATATTTACTGAACAAATGGTTGTAATGCATTTGATGGTATTGCCTTCCATTGCTTAGGTGCTAGGTCAACCTAACCCACTAAGTTAGCAAAGGCAGAGGTGTAGCCCGTTTCAATTCAGCGAAATGATGGGGGAATAAATTGAAGAGTTCCGTGCCATGTGAGCACTTCACTTACCAGATTATTTAACAGAATACTGCACATTTAAAAGTCGTGTGCTTGCCAACCAGCCCCAACTACCAACAATCTGCGCAGACGTTGGTGGTGATAACGACAAGGGACAATCTTTGTTGTGTAAAGATAGATATATAGATAGTAGAGATGCACCGATATGGAATTTTAGGGCCGATAACGATAACCGATATGTATTGGTTTGTTGTGGCTGGTGGTTTAGTTTCAACTGAGGGTAACTGAATAAAGCTGCAACTCCTCAGACTGTATCTTATGTCCGTCTACTCTGTTGCGCACAACCTGCTGCAGCAGAAATGAAAGGCGTTAGCCCCGAAGGTTTTACAGTTTTTTCTGAATGCTTAAACACATTTTTTGTAACTATGGCTTTTTTTGCAAAACTCTACACACAAATGGCAAAACCACTCACTGAGTTCGCAAAACTAAAAGCACAAACACTGCTTTGCACTCAGTTTGCAATTTTGTAACACACACTTTGCACAACTGTAGGCACAATGGCTATTATTTACACTATTTTGCCAACTCTCTGGCACACTTTCTCATGTGAAAACTGTTTTAGATAATTAGTTCACTTTGCAATCAGCCTAAGCACTATAAATAAGCCACAGGTAATGTACAATGGAGTAAGCAGGAAGAGGGAGAAGAGAAAGAAATAGCCCTTTTACAGACAAAAAATCAGTCTACATGTGGGGATATTGTCATGTCAGGCCTGGATACGTCATTCCAGAATATATTTTTCCCGGTGCCTTGGACTAGGACATTGCATGTGATGTAGACAGAATTTTGAGAGAGACGACTCGATGTAGACTGATTTGTTTTGTCTCAGTGAAATGCTATTTTGTGTTTTGACTTGGAAAAACACACTTGTGTTTGTTTTGATGTGTGTAAATAAACACTAATACTTGAAGTTTGGATCCCTGTATGTTTACAGAACTATGACAAAAGTATGACCTCAAACTGACATAATCTACCTTGTGCACAGAGAAAGCAAAAGCCAGATGTGTTTTTTTATTCATACCATCAGTGTGTTGTTGGCACATTGTGTGCTTACTATTGTGATGGCTTGTGTTTACTGTTAGATATGAAAGCACCATTTTTACGAAGGTGTGAAGAGTTAAGCAAGGTGTGTTAGCTTTTGCAAGAGAACTACAATGTTTTGCTGATTGGGTGAGAGGTTTTGCCATTTGTGTGTAGAGTTTTGCAAAAAAAGCCATAGTTACAAAAAATGTGCTTAAGCAATCAGAAAAAACTGTAATAACTTATTATAATGACCTGTCTGGAACTGAAGCACGAATGGTTAGTATATGTCTAGGTAATAATACAAAACCCAAGCTAAAGCAATGCAAATATAATACTAAAACACAACTTAGAACTAGGCCTACTTATGTACTCGTCCCATAACGAGTTTGTTTATTTGTTTCCCCGACCAGCGCGGTAAAGTGCAAACACACCAGCACAAGACGGCTCTAGATAGGGCTGAGCTCCGCTCTGGTAAGGTTTAATGGCGGATCATTCACGAGAGGATTTTGAGATGCACAGATTCCCAAATGAACGCATATCCACAGATTTTGTTAGAGTGGTGAAATACATTCACACCGCTGACATTATATTGAGGAAAAAGTATAGCCAACCAAGCTCAAGTAGCTCAGTGTAGCCAGACGGACCTTACATAGGCCTAAATTAGGACTTTAAAAAATATCGGCGCAAATTATCGGCCAGAATTCACCCTTCGCTAAGCCACACCCGAAAACCGCCACAGGCCAATCGTGGCTTAGCAACCCGTCACTAGGCACGGGAGGTCTGACAAGCTTTTCGAGTTTTGCCATGTTAACCTGTGGAGACTGAAGGCCTGTGGGTCATGAAGGGCACTTATTTGGATGTGTGGTGCCCTAACCCACGTAAAGACACTGTGAAATAACATGTTACACTATAGAAACACATATTGTTCTAACTATAAAAAATGGCATATTGCATGATATTTCCATAACCGCGAGATACACGCTTCACGATAACGGCAAGTTGTTAACAGACGTTCACCAAGACGTATAGCCCATCATCAATCTATTTAAAATAACACCTATTTGAAGTACCATTCATGATATGTTGTCAAATATTGAAGTTGTGGGAAGTACATAGCTTAAATTGTATGTTTCTTTTGTCCCCCATGCCTGTTCCATTCATTCTGGCCAGGAGAGTCGAATGAAACAAAACGCACATTCGACTTCTGCTTAAATAACTCATGAACGGTTTTGTTCAGTGATGAAATTCTAACTGTAGGACAGATGTAGATGTAGGTTGCTAGTGACAAAATATTAGCTTTCAGTGTGGTACGATGTCTTTGTAAATTACATTTCATTGAAAAGTCCCGGTTCTCCCCCTATGTAATAGACGTGCAGGGTGCTAAAGCTTGTCAGGCATAGCAACAGTAACTAAGGAGGGCGGGACTTAGCGAAGGGTGAATTCCAGGGGGTCAGGATTTGAAGGGTTAGCTTCAGCCACTTAGCATGGCATTTGGCCGCCGACATTTTTGAAAACATGGCGTTACATGGTTGCAACTTCCGGCACCAGTTTTTACATGCTGATTGGTAGATGACAGCTCATGCACGAGTTTAGTGTTGGGCACGAGCGTCCTCGCGCGTCCATGTTGGTTTGCATTTCTGGAAGACGACAAATAAAACAACTAACTACTTGGATTAAGCTACTGATACTTGACTTAATGCCTACATGGTTTAGGCTGTATTACCGGACTTTGTGGTAAATAAAAGAAAAATGTTAATGTTGTCATATTAGGCTATTATTGTAAGGGACCGTTCGTTATTTATAAACGGGGTCACCGGAGGGATTTTGAGTGCTTCAATCAAAAGTTGCATGACCCTCCCCTGCCTGCAAGAAAATTTTCAACGACCCTCCAGCAGTTTTTCCAAAAATGACCCTCCCCAACCAATCGTCGATACCTAGCGCTATGGAGCGCTGTGAAAACACATCGACTTATGCAATCGTTCTATACTCACCCTCTGCTTTCTGATCTTACACATCACACTTCACCAAGATGGTGGCCATTTCTGTAGATTTACTCACTAACATTGTTGTGGAAACACAATAAGCATGGAAACTAAATGCACACTTCCTGCAACTGCATTAGCCTACTTGAAATAATTGACTCCTCTAGTAAGTATTCACATGAAATAAAACAATAAAACATTGAGACCATTCAACAAAGCACACTGGGTAATAACAAATTCAACACATGAACTTGTTGCTATGGACTCGTCTCATAGGCTTCCTTAGTCATTGTAAAGCTGCCGAAGCTGAACATTATCCAAAACTCAATTTCTCAGACGAGCGTCAATTTGGGAGCTTGCTACACTCCTTCCTTCTCAAATGACTTGAAAAGACCGTTTGCACAATTTCACAAATAATCACAGGGACCGAAAAATACCTAACAAGCCAACTTTTTCCGGGTTTAGGCCTATCATTTTAACTTTTCCCCGCTGTCTTGCCGTTTTAATATTTTCCCGTAGAATATCCCATATTACTGTAATACTCTCATAACATTAGTCCTGCATTCTGGCCTGTCTCTGTGTTGTCCTGTTGTTACCCCTTGCCCTTCCAGAGAAACAGATATATTCAAATCATCGTTTTGCTTGCTTGAATACGAACTCAGAGTGATGTTAACCTACAGTAGGCCTATTTAAGTTAACGACGTGGTTGTTGTGAGAGCACGATTCATTGGCGCTTGCAGTGTTCGGCCGTAGGCTATGTCTACGTGCGCACCTGCCAGGCTAAGAGCCAAAGAAATCCCCCTGTATATTCACTCCAAGTTGGCCTACCATAACTTACCAACTCTAGCCTACACTGTAGACCATAAACTGGCTATTTATATGACCAATGTATTTGTATTCTGTATTCTGCTTTATGAAGCAGAATTACGCACTACTTGGAACGTAACACATTTTTGTTGGCAGGAGAGAGAATGACAGCGATTAACAAATTGCACTTGTTGCTGGTTAGCAATAAATAGGGCCTACTATATATTTTTTTGCAAACAACAAAAACAGAAAGGATGGAGACAGCAAAGCTAGAGATGGGCAGGAACAAGGTCAATTGGTAGAAATGCTTGTCAAAACGTTAGGAGCTGGATATGTGGATGAATGAAGCACAAGTATGCTTTATAAGCATGCACACTGTTTAAAGTTAGGCTAGGCTACACGGTAAACTACAAGTAAACCAAAGTTGGCTTTTTTAGGGCTGGATAAAGTTGACCAAATGGATATAGGCTGTTAGGCGTGAATAAAGTAGCCTAGGCTACTTTGTTGCTCCAACCCTTCCAACGTTAATGGGGACGGATGTTGACATTTTCCGTATTTTGCGTGAGAAACCCGGGAAATCTCCCTTATTTTCATTGTTCAATATTGACAGAGCTATGGAACGAAAGAGAACGTTATATGGCGACAGAAATCAACTATCAAACAAGCCACTTTGATTTTTTGCTGTTTTCATTAATACAAAAGATGGGTGACCCCCCCCCCCCCCCCCCCCTCCTAGACAAAAAAAGTTAGGTGACCCTCCCCTCAACAAAGAATAAAAAGACATGACCCTCCCCTATTTTCCTCCGGTGACCCCGTTTATAAATAACGAACGGTCCCTAATTACCTTAAAGTAACTGACTACCATACACTTTGGCAGATGCATAGCAATGACCTATATCCAATTATTAGCCTACTCATTGCGTTGTGTATGAAGACTATTTTAAAACGCACAGGCTGTAGTTCTGTAGAACGCAACGTCTGGATCATATAACCTGTCAAGTGATTTAAAACGAAACAAATGTCAATGACTTATTTCGTTTGCTTTCTTGCAACATTGACATGATTAGGCTATGCATTTGATTTAAATGTTCAGGCTGCCAGTCGAGGCAAAAGCCAAATGTCCAACAACAGTTGCAGACTCTATGCCTGCTCGAACCACAATACCCGAGGGATGTGTGCTTCTATCGGAAGTTTAACTTGCGTTGGCTTCATTTCGTCTGCCTGCAAATGTAGCCTAGGCTTAACAAGCTGCAAATTCACACTGGGTGCAGCAAAAATCCCAGCTATCCACACGTTTCTTACATACCATGTCTACTTAATTAATAGTCATTTTCGTTGGATAGCCTATTGCGTAATAGGCTACAACCTTGTCCAAATATAGTATTTAGGGATCATTATTTGTGAAGCCTAAAGTGACACAATATTGATTCGCATCGTTTATCATCACATATGATCATCACATTAAATAACCTAGGACTTCAGAGACAGGGCAAACTTTACCACCATTCCCAAAATGTTATCCCAACCAATTAAATGAATTTGCGCTTATATCGAGGTGAAGCGCGTTTCCGAACAACTTCTTTTCCTCTGAGGGAATGTCCAATCTTCATCAACGACATACCGTTGTACCTTACGTTGTCTCCGTCTGTAACGTGGAATCTAATAGGCTAATTCCATAGATATATACACTAGATGTCGCCTTGACTACTGCTGTTCATTGGAACGAATGCGTCAATCGAGACGCCATCTTGCTTCAGTGATCCACTCCTCTATAATGCATTAGCGTCAATCTGGGCAAAGATCTAGCGAAAATAAAATCACCATAAATCGTCAAAATCTCAAGCAATTATCTAATTTTTTGGGTTGTTCCAACTGACAGGCATGTATTTATGGTTGAGTCTACAGAAAACTAAGCTTAAGACGATAATAAAGATACATTTTACCCGTCTAGCCCCATAGACTCCCATTCATTCTGCACTAGCTAGCGGCGGCCCCTAGAGGAACAATGAGTAAACTGCAACCAGGTTCGATACAATGAAAGTAAACAGGCTCTTCGTAGACAGGCTCTGGTTGAGGCCACATACCCCTCGTCTCGTTTACTCATGTAAGTTGTAATCTCACCAGAAGTTGCTGTAGATCTGTAGAACATTTACCTCTGCTACTACATAGGCTACGCCAGTCGTTACTTTTATAATCATGGGTCAGTGCCATGGGCAAACGAGATGTAGCTGAATTCATAAATGACAAAGCCATGAGAAAGGTGATTTTCTTACGTTTCAACAACAAAGAAGCCGATCTGCTATCATTGTGAGAAGTTCCCAAATTTGTCGCTAATCGCTAAAAAGGTTTTCTATCGCTGGGGATGGCCAAACGTCGCTAAATAGGTAACGCTGACAATACAGGAGAACTAGTTTAGCGATTCAGATCCCTGTACAAAGATGGCGGCGGTGTTGACGCATGCTGAGAAGCAGAAGGCGACATCTAGTGTATATATCTATGGGCTAATTCTAGCTGGTGCCGGAAACGAACACCCATGAAACGCCATTTTCGTAAAGATGGCTGCCCTTATTAGACATTCTCTGGCTGCGGTCAATTTCATGCTTTTTTGGCTGAAGTAGCTAGCCTAGCATGGGCCATTGAAATGAATGGGGGCGGGACTTAGTCACTCTCTCCAGTTATATATAATACCTCCATGGTGAATTCTGTTATCGGACCGATAATAATATTTAATTTTTTTCACTTATCGGCTAATAATATATCGGCCGCCGATATATCGTGCATCCCTAATAGATAGCTTTTTAGATTAATTCAGATAATATTAGATAGCGTTAGATAGTTTAAGCCAATTTTCCCTCCTTGAGCTGTTGAAAAGGTAAGTGTAATGATAGTGACTACAAAGTTATAGTCACTTTAGTGTGGTAACGTTAAAGCTAGCATGCTAACGTTAATGTTATTAGCCAACGGCAACAGTGACGTTAACCTTTAGAACGCAAGCGCCTTTGATCTCCATTGATAATGTCATAGGGAGGGAAAGTGAAAACCAGCGCCCCAAGTGGTTGCTCGAAGAGCAGCTCCAATGTTAAGTCCCATAGACCTATTTTAAAAAAAAATACTGTGAAGCCAAATCAGCGATCTTATCCACCAAAAATATTTTTCAGTGTCTATACAGTAATAATCTTCTAACTGTGAAAATGTCAGACCCTATTTTGCCTTATTTAAAAAAATCGAAATTGCTCCTTTTTGTTTCATAAACGAACTACAAAAAAGCCACGTGACTTTACCCTTCGACGTTACTCATGGTAGCATGGTTTGTTTATTAGCATGGTTAGCATTGCCACTTAACACTTACTGCCAGCTCTTCATGTGAGTAGAAGCACAACACCAGTTATCCAGACATAAAGGTTATCACCACGCGGTTTACATCACCTTCCGTTATTACAAAAATATGTAAGCCAGTTAAGCAAATTGGCGTATTGATCAGTTAGAGATTAAGCGCCCAAACCTGTGACGTCACATGCAACTGTAGTTTGTTATCACCATGTTACGACAAAAACTCAAAACAATTCAACTGATCCTAAAAATAAGGTATGACCACTTGAAGCAATAGAGGTGACCCCAGTGCCTAACATATGGAAGGCATTAAATTAAAATCCCCTCCGCTAAACTCTAGGAACGCAACCACTAGATGGCGATGAGATTACTTTCCCTCCCTATGGACTGTATATATACAGTCTATGGATAATGTCAACAACTTCACCTGTCATTAACGTTATCCAATAACACGACATGTAGATAAATGTCATGAATAAGTAAATGTTGTGCTTAAACTCATCTACACTAAAATAAATTTAAGTCATTAAAAGGGTCGATTTACTATGGGAAATCGACCGGTGGACATGTCGGTCCATTCTACATAATATTGTACCCTGCAACTCAATTTTTTACATTACGCTTAGGAAAACAATTCTGCTAACCTTGCTGTGCCACGTGAAAATCCATCGACCACCAACTGCATCCACCAGCTGGCAAATCCGCGGCGCAGCAACTGAGCACTGTGCATGGCACTGTGTCGCCCTCCCTTCGTTTTAAAGGCATTAAACCGGAAGTGAATTACAGGCAGCCTCTGGCCTTTCTTTAAAGGCCGTGTTGCAGGGTTCATTTTTCAACGAATTTGCACAATTTGCTTGTTGGTAATAAACATTTAAACTGTTATCCATTGTATTTGATGTTGTTGGGTATCACAAAATGGAATAGAATACGAAAAAGCAGGTACTATTTCACAGAGTTTGAAGTGATTCTCCTTTCCCCCACAATGCATTGCATTACGTCCCCTTGGGGAGGCTACAGACCAAAGCCCACCTTGAGACCCTTGAGAGTAACGAGAGAGGAGTAAAGAGAGACGAGTAAGGGATTGTTCAGCAGTAGATAGCGCAGATTATAGATAAATAGATAGGCTATAGATAGCCTAGATATGTATCCACAACTTTCCCGAACTTTGACCTTTCCATGAATCGCTATGGTAACGTAGAATGTTTAGAACAAGCCGGTAACAAACTTCCTGTTTACATTAGCCTGTAACTGCTGCTATCAGCTAAACGCTATTAGTATTTAGGAGTATATTCTTACAACAACACCGCTGGAAAAATGAGCACATCTCACAGATGGTCCCATGGACCTGACTATCTTTCGAGTACTGGCGATAGAACAGTTAAATGGTGCATTCAGAGCACCTCGGAATGACAAAGACCGCCCCCATGGCTACTTTGTTTTTCCGACAGCAAGTGTTCAAGTGCTTTGCCATCGAATGTGTGACAAACACGGATGCCACAACAAAGGTTAAAACATATACTCACTAATCCTAAACAAACAACTGTATTTGCTTAAAATATAGTGTAAGATGCTCGTGAAAGAAAGATATGCAGCTTTTCAAGTGATAAAAAGGGCAAATTCCCAAGTTCACATTAAAACTGTTGGACATGAAAGGCCACATGGACTACAAACGAACTACAACGTGACGACAAAAGTGATGACGAGCCCCTAACTGGGCAACTCTGTTAGCAAAATCTAGCCCCAGTTTCCGACCTCTGACCAAGGGGGCAGGCGAATTCCCGGAAGTAGAAGAATCGACGTAGGCTGGAGGGACCACCTCTCTGCTAACTCCCATAGAAGTACATTCATTCTATGATTTTTTTGAAATACCATAACTTCATATAACATATATCCTGTGCCGATATTGTAGCTTCTGTGTAATCTACATAAACACTACAAAGGCAAAACAGACTCCACTACCTCGTCCGTAACGTTGGTTACCCGTAAGAAGAATGGTTAGCTTGTTCGGTTGGAGGGAAGCTAGCTTTGACGTAATCTCTCTTTCGCGCCGTAGGGAGATAACCGTATTGTTTGGATAAGAAGCTCAGTCCACCTTACTGTCTATGACGGTAACTCATAAACAAAACCTAGCATACACGACCGTATGTAAGGTAAAGCATTACACAGAGGCAACCTAATAATAATAAAAAAGTAAACCTATTTTTTTTTTAAAACGGCACTAATCATTTCAGAGGTTTTAGATGGATTGACCGTAGGTCGGAAAAGTGGAAAGAAGATTAGCTTCAAGGCTATAACTTTTTTGTTTTGTTTTAGCATGACTGTTTTTGAAGATGATCATGTGTGGTAGCTTCAACATTAACACGACTTGGTGAGGATGATATTAATAATACATACATTTTGAAGGCGAAGGAAGTGTGAGAAGAATTTCTGTGTATCTATCATATGAGTTACAAGATTCAGTTTGATGGCTAACGTCACGAAGTTAAGTGTGAGTCTGCGCTGTACTGGGGGGACCAACTGAAAAATCATTCTATTTGACTCAGTGCCCTCCCATTGAAAACGACGGAACCTGTTCGTCCATTTCTTTTACTGTCTATGCCTCTGACTCACATTAAGTGACGTGAATGACGCGGAATGATGATGTTTTCACTCGGAGAAAGGTTTTTACGAAGCCCATGAACGCTAGGAAAGTGCCCCATCCGTCTACCTTAATGGAATGGGTAGACGATATGAAATTGTGGCCAGACATTAGCTATGTGGATATCGTTAACTATTTCGTGCTTAGTGAGGGTGTTGATGGTGAGACACTACGAAATTATAAGAGCACAGAGGCTTACAACTATCTAAACAGCAACAAAATTGGAAAAATACTGTGTACAAAACACAAGTTCATCTTCGGACGAGGCGGAGGCAGAGAACTCCCGACGCGCAGCACCCGAGTTTGTAGGCTAACTAGTAAACAGCATCAGTAACGTGCATCAATCGGGAATTCGCTAAATGAAAGAAGTGGGTGCTTTACTTATTGAACCGGATCAAAGAGACAATAGCTTACAAAGTGGTGTTTTTGTAACTTCAGTGTAGATTATTGTGATTCATTGCAACTTCAGCAATGGAAGGTAGGCTCTTCCTTACCTTCGAAAAATAGCTCCGTACAGCTGAAGTCCAGTCTACAGTCTGCCTCAGTGAGAAACTTTCTCTATGTTCAGTCTTCGCTCCTTATTGGCTGCATTCGTGCTAACAAATCAGACGGTGTAGTGGGCGGGACAATGCTCTTGACCACAGAGTAGCAAATGCAGGGAGTGAGAGACGCTTTACAGACAAAGTAGCGCGTTTCATTGTTTATCCATTTCAATATCGGCTTATCGGTGGAAAAAATGGCCGATACCGATTATTATAAAAATGCTAAATATCGACCATAGATATATACACTAGATGTCGCCTTGACTATTGCTGTTCATTGGAACGAATGCGTCAATCGAGACGCCATCTTGCTTCAGTGATCCACTCCTCTATAATGCATTAGCGTCAATCTGGGCAAAGATCTAGCGAAAATAAAATCACCATAAATCGTCAAAATCTCAAGCAATTATCTAGTTTTTTGGGTTGTTCCAACTGACAGGCATGTATTTATGGTTGAGTCTAGAGAAAACTAAGCTTAAGACGATAATAAAGATACATTTTACCCGTCTAGCCCCATAGACTCCCATTCATTCTGCACTAGCTAGCGGCGGCCCCTAGAGGAACAATGAGTAAACTGCAACCAGGTTCGATACAATGAAAGTAAACAGGCTCTTTGTAGACAGGCTCTGGTTGAGGCCACATACCCCTCGTCTCGTTTACTCATGTAAGTTGTAATCTCACCAGAAGTTGCTGTAGATCTAGTTTGAAACTCTTTAGCAAAAGTTATTGACAAAGATGGCGGAGTCTTTTACTGCATACTGCGAAAATCTTCATGTGAATAAAAACTTTCTAGACGAACATTGGTACTTGTATCAACAATGATTGTGGTTTATATATCACACGAACTTAGTCAGGGCCAATACACCATCAAATAGGACACTGTAAATGCTAGTTTAAACACTTAACTTTTCAGGTAGCCGATAGGCTAATCATTAGCCTTTCAGACATTTAGAATGTCATTATAATGCTGCTAACATTAGCATACATGCTGCAACACAGGTATGACATATATTATGTTTTAGTGACCTTGTTGTTTCTATGAACATGAATTGTTGTTTATAGGAAACAACAACTTAGTCGAGGCATAAAAAGCCCTGTATATCCTCATCAAGTACTTAAACGTTTGAACTAGCTAGCTAGCTAGCTGATAGCACAAGCTGGATGCTACCACCGGCTAGAAACTGCAGTAGCAGCTACCTGCTAAAATGGTTAGCAAACCATCCATGCCCCCGTGAATATTTCACTGTTTCAAGGACGAAATCAAGAGTGTCTAAAGGGGTGAAAACCACTTTAAATCGGGTCACATTATTGACTGTTGTGTGTCCGAGGGTCAGTTTGTGGGTTTTGTAAGGGCCAGCATGAGGGACTTATACTAGACCTACAAAGTTGTGTGGTGAGTTTTGCAGGGAGGTTGGTAATGCTAGATCTAGTCAAAGATCCTTAATATACATTTATCAACCATCTCTGATCTAGTTAACATTAGCTAGGCTACTGTAGCCTTCATACTGTACTGTACGAGTCATATCATTAATCATTAACCTAGAAATACTTCTTCGTACATTTAATGAACATTTTGTGTAATAATTCACAGCAAGTTAATAAACTGAAAATGTCCAAGGGCAAAGATGACCCGCGTGAAAACTGCGCACAGCTGTGTCCTCACGATGCAACACCAACAAAGTTCTTTATAACTGACCAACCCGGAGAATTCACTGGCAGTCTGGAGAGCACTGGAAGGACAAGACAGTCCGAATTTGTGATGGGCGACCCTGCGGATTATCACCTCGGTGGTCCTAGACAGTGACCGTTTGTTGTTTCATGATTGACGCTGTCATCAGAGTTTCTTAGCACTCAATCCAGACTCCAGGCACCGGTAGATGTTAGCATGGCAGCTCGCAAGTCAGCCGCAGCTCGGTGGTCGTGGCAGCTGCAGATCTCTTGCAGATTGACGTTGGCACCCTTGCTGAGCAATCCCTCCGTCCAGACATTGAATGTGCATCGTCACGGATGGATGAGGGACTTCAGAGACATAAGGCAGGCTAGCCAAGGCCTAGGAAGGGGTCGACCACAACTGGAGAAAGACTCCTTTTCACTTCCCCTTCAGACGATGGAGGACCTTGACAGGCTTGAGGACAACCTCCAAAACCCTGACAACAAAAAGAAGATGGTAAGACTGAATAATTAAGAAATTACACTTGATAATTAAAGGAGACATTACATTAGATATTCTAAATTATTCTGTCTATTTCAATACTTTATGTTCATATAATATTGGGCAACTAAAGTGTGTATTATAATATTGGGCAACTAAACTAAAGTCCTCTGAGTCCACAGAACGGTGTTCCTGTGTGTCTGAATGCATCTTTTGTAGCCTAAAAAACAACCTCCTTGCCCTCATTTGTTTTAAAGCGATTTCTTTAACCTTCTTTTTTCAGATCAATGTCCTGTTCCAGAGTGGAGGTCACACAATCAAAAAAACAGTGTGGCGTATGGCCAAAAGTCTTGGCAAATGACTTGGCTAAGCAGCTGAACTGGGGCGGCAGAGGAGACAAGAGGGGCCTGAAAGGCACGCTCTGCGCAGCAGTGTTAATTGGTAGGTGTCAAAAACACAGCCTGGACAGAATCTCCCTTCAGTTATAAGTAATATAAATTTCAGACACTGTTCACTTTGTCACGGTCCATTCTGTTGCAATTTGCTGCAGGCAGAGGTCCTCAAGCACCCCTGATGGTAAAGCCCTAGATTTGGAAAGAATGATAGCATTATAAGCATTTTTCGGTGATGTTCATAGGACTAAAATGGTGTGTGGGTAATAGGAAACACGAAAATCAACATGGGAATAGCTCAGCTTATAGCAATTTGGTGTATAAAGTGTCAATTATGTATGATTTATGTTTCATTCAATATATGATATGTTTCATTCAATATAAAAATACACTTACTTGGGTTTTCATTCTTGGCCCTGGGGGGGGGGGCTACAACAGCTACAACATTGGCACTTTGTACACTCATTGCCCATACACTGAGCTACTTTCACACAGATGATACAGTCGGTTAAGACGTTCGGAAAGGTTACCGCCCCCCACGAGGGGGAAAGCACGCTAACCTCACACTAATGCCGTGGATGAGGTAGTTAGTAATATCCAAGTAAGATGTTGGAGGTAGCAATGCAGGATCAGCGCTCCAGCTTTTTCCTGTCAGATCGTATGGATCAATGTTATTAATAGACAACAATTTCTCGAAATAACGGTCTCTGGCATCTTTGCTGAGTTTGTCTCTATATGGTATCCTCTCGCGCTGTCTGTTTTTGTCCATTTCCCTTTTCTTATTTTTTATTTTTTTGCTGTATACAGTAGTAGATAGCCTTGGCTACTCTTTGCTACTAGGCCTACGCTTTGCCTCAGAGTTGCCGCCCACTGTCACAGTGTATCGTTCTGTCTGCAATACCTGCAAAATGGCACACAATAATTTGAAGGAATTGTGTTTACTTAACTGCCCAGTGTATGCTAACAACTTAATTCACCCTCGATTGCCCAATGTTGACGACAAATTTCTCTGGAAGCAATGGTAGCATCATTAGGTTGCTAACTGGCTAACTTTATATCGTCAGTGTAACATAACCAACTGGTACACATTACTTGTTAAAACTATACCCACAGCCATTGTATGAAATGTGCATTCATGTGAGAATAAATTCAGATGCAACTTACGAGTATGTGATGTTAAGGCAAAAGGGTTAGCTTGCTAAACCGAGCTACACAGTCCGGCCATTGAAAGCAATTCTACAATGAGTAGATAGTAGTGATGTTTGCTAAAAGATTTAATATTTTTATAGGTGCTTTCTGTACTCAAGCCGGTGAACCTCCATTAGATTACATGCAATCAAAACGAATGTTTTCCCCCTCAGGGGCTTTTCAGCCATGGTAACCACGGCAACTGGGGGCGGTAACCACGATTATGACTAGTTGCCGACTGTATGTATAGCTAGCCCACATACCATTTCACTCTTATGAAAATATGTATTAAAATATTCAAGCCCATCATATGTGGAGAGCTCAAATAGTAGAACAAGAACCAATATTTGAACATGTAAACGAAAAAAAAATAATGACAATTCACATTGTGCTAGGTAGGCCTAGTTGCAAAATGTATGCTAATTTAAAGGAACCGTATGTAAGAAATGTATTTCAATTAATCATGAAATGGCCCTGATATGTCACTAGACATTAGGAAATCATGTTCATTTCAAGTACTTATATCACTGACAACAGTAGTCTGGCCAGGATATTGTCATTTAAAAAGTGAAATTGCAGCCCTCAACTGATGTTGATGTTGTGTTTTGTCATGTCATGTCATGTTGTGTTTTGGCCTGATGCGCCACCCTCCACTTATCTACTAATCACAAAGTCAGTAGTTTTTCGGCATCCGGGTTGGCAACCTCGAGTCAGGGGGGAGGGGGAGGGGATACACTGCTCTACAGTAATTTCAAAGTGATTGCAGTTCCAGTTTTGGCCACAATCTTACATATGGTTCCTTTAAGATTATGTTATTTAGGAAACACGCCAAACCAATTTACAAAACAATAAGCAAGTATCAAGAAACAAGTGAGAATATCAATTAATCAAGCATTGCAGTTGGTCTAACACACAAAATAATCAGTTTACAGTAAATCGCTATACAGTAAACTAGTGCACATGCAGGCAATATAGAAGTACATGGCCACGTGGGCGATTGTAGCCTAAGCGGCAGCTGTCTTTCAAATAATTATTAAATACATAAATATGTTTTTTTTTAAACATATTTATTTTGTAAACTATGTTTTTTTTTTTTTTTTAAACGCGTCGAAATTGTGAATTTCCAGAGCGTGTTACTCCACACTCAGCAATCGACTCCTACGGACTTTCCCCTGAAGATGGCAGCAAAGATGGCAACATTTCCGGAAAGGTACTGGCTTGATGAAATTCATTCTGGACTCTCTATCCGACCACATAAAGACCTCGGGATACTTCGGTTTGGCTTTAGGGACCCTCTACTCACTACAACATAAGTGTAATGTTGTTTGGAACTGTAGAAGAGGTATAAAAATAGCATTTTGTAGCTGTGATGAATAGTATCTTAGTTTGATCAGCCACCTGATTGGTTCATGTGTGAACATGTATGAGACATGCGCAAATACGAATAGTTAATAAACTAACAGTTCAGCAACATGGTTGTCCAGCGTGCTTTATGACAAGGTGTCAGAAGCGGTTTAGTGCTCAGTCATATCGTCAAAGTTATTGTGAAACGCCTGTCTTGAGTGAAGATGCTCAAGTTCACGCCGCCGGAAAGTTTCCCGTTTGACCAGGACGATGATAAGGATAATTATGAGGTTGTGATACAGAAGTTTGATGAGCACTTCATTCCTCGGAGAAATGTGATATATGAACGTGCGCGATTTCATCAACGCCGTCAGGATGAAGGGGAGACAGTGGAGGCGTTCGTGAGAGGGCTCTACGAGCTCTCTGAACATTGTAATTTTGGCGAATTGAAAGATGAATACATCAGGGACAGAATTGTTATCGGATTAAGAGACAAATCTCTATCAGAAAAGTTGCAGTTACAAGGAGCACTGACGTTGGCCAGAGCAATTGAGATGGCACGGAGCCACAAGCTCATTAAGACTCAAAATTACGAGCAAAACGGAACTAAACTGGAGGAGGTTAAATTCTCCCAACGAAATCGCGGCAGAGGCAGAGGAATGAAAAATAATGCTGATAGCCAGAGGAAAAGACAAGGCAAAGACAATGAATAAAGTGAAAGAAAGAAATGCACAAGATGTAACAATCCACACGAGTTTAAAGAATACTGCCCTGCTAAAAAAAAGCTGAGTGTCGTAAATGCAACAAGATTGGCCATTTTGCAGTGGTTTGCCACACAAAAGTGGTTCAAGAAGTAACATCTTATGAAGATGAGGGTTCAGAGTTGTTCCTTGGTTCAGTCCAGTGTCAAAGTGCACCAGTTCCACCGTGGATGGCCGATATCATATTTGATGGGCAAATTATCAGTTTTAAAATTGATTCAGGTGCAGATGCTACTGTAATGTCTGAAATAAGCTACAAAGGACTGAGAAGTAAAATACCACTGAACAAAACCAATGTCATTCTCAACAGTCCAGGAGGCAAGCTGGAATGTCTAGGCCAACTGAAAACAAAAGTGAGCGCAAATGGAAAGCCTTATGTGATTGATGCCAATGTAGTGAGATGGGCCCATGTAGGAAATTTGCTTGGACGCAGCACTGCCATACAGATGGGGCTAATTAAAAGAATAGAGGAAGTAAGTGAGAATGTGTTTGGCTCATTGGGATTGCTAGCATGCAAACCAGTTAAAATAATGCTCAAAAGCACAGTTGAGCCATATAGCATCCATGTAGCTCGCAGAGTACCGATCCCATTGCTAACAAAAGTCAAACAAGAACTGGATCGGATGGAGCGGTTGGGCGTGATTGAAGAAGTTTCAGAGCCCACTCCATGGTGTGCCCCAATGGTACCTGTTGCCAAAAAGAATGGGGAAATCAGAATATGTGTGGATCTTAAGCGACTAAACGAGGCTGTCATTCGCGAGAAGTATGTGCTGCCAACGCTAGAAGACATTATCTCTAAGCTGTCTGGGGCAACAGTCTTCTCCAGTTTGGATGCTGCAAGCGGATTTTGGCAGATCCCAATAGACGATGACAGTAGGAAATTGACCACCTTTAAAAACTCCCTTTAAGAGGTACTGCTTCCGCAGATTACCATTTGGAATCACAAGTGCTCCCGAAATTTTTCAGAAACTCATGACGGAGCTGCTTCGGGACACGGAGGGGGTTTGCTGCTTCATGGACGATGTCCTGGTATATGGCCGCACACGTGAGGAACACGACCGCAGGCCAATTGAAGCCTCGGGGCTAAAGTTGAAGAAGGAAAAGTGCTTCTTCGGTCAAAAGGAGTTGAGCTTTGTAGGCCATCGGCTAAGCGATACTGGGCATGATAATACTGGGCATGATAAACTACCTTTGCCGCTACCTGCCTCACAGTGCTACTGTGCTTCAGCCACTGAACGAGCTGCTAAGAGCTGACTCAGTATGGCGTTGGGACAGGACTCAAGAGGCGGCATTTGCTAAGGTGAAAGACATGTTGGTCACAGCACCAGCATTAGCTTATTATGATGTGAACAAGCTGACCGTCGTCACAGCGGATGCTAGTAGTTACGGGATAGGCCTTGCTCCAGGAGCATGATGGAAAGATGCTCCCAGTGGCTTTCTGTTCACGTACTCTCACCGGAGCGGAGAAACGCTACGCTCAAATAGAAAAGGAGTGTCTGGCTTCGGTGTGGACGTGTGAGAAACTGTCACGATATCTCTGTGGCCTGGAGTCGTTCAAGGTGCTAACGGACCATAAACCTTTGGTTCCCTTGATTAATCTGAAAAACCTTGATGAAGTTCCCATCCGCTGTCAGCGACTCTTAATTAGGATGATGCGTTTCAATCCTGTGGCAGTGTATACCCCAGGAAAGTCTTTACTTATCGCGGATACACTGTCCAGGCACCCCTTGACAGAGACAGAGCGGTCCGACTTCGAAGAGGAAGTTGAGGCTTACATAGCCAGCGTGGAAGATGATCTGCCTGCTTCCCCACAAATGTTACTGGAAATAGTGCAGGCTACCAGCACTGATGAGGAAATGAAAAGAGTTCTCAAATATGTCCAGCAGGGGTGGCCTAAACATTTCAAAATGTTACCTGTCCATTTGCGTGCCTACTTTAACCAGCAGGGGCTCTTGAGCGAGTCCAAAGGTCTTCTCTTACATGGAACAAGAATTGTGATTCCAACCAAAATGAGAGATGAAGTATTGGATCGCATCCACGAAGGCCACCAAGGCCTCAGTAAGTGCCGTGAGAGGGCACGCCTCTCTGTGTGGTGGCCAGGCATTGGTGCCGATCTAAAACGCAAAGTGAGTGAATGCCAGACATACCAGATCAATAGGCCAACGCAATGCAAAGAGCCGCTGTTAACCACAGACTTACCACCAGGCCCTTGGAGACATCTTGGAGCTGATATCTGTGAAACAAATGGCCAGCAATACCTTGTTGTCGTGGATTATTATTCAAGATTTATTGAAATCTCCCATTTGATGGACATGACGAGTAGGAGAGTGATTGGCAAACTGAAGAGCATGTTTGCGCGGTTTGGCATTCCGGAACGACTATGTTCTGACAACGCACGCCAGTTTACATCTGCCGAGTTTAAGGCATTTGCAAGACAGTATGGCTTTGTCCATGTGACATCTAGTCCTCACTATCCGCAATCAAATGGTGAGCCGAACGGGCTGTTCAGACAGCTAAGAAAATACTGAAGCTGAATGACCCTTTCTTAGCTCTCCTCGCATACCGAGCAACTCCAATTGCATCCACAGGCTGCAGTCAATCACAGCTGCTTATGGAGAGACACCTGAGGACAACGGTTCCAACAATAGCAAGCAACTTGGTCCCTGCATGGCCCGATTTGAGAAGTGTGGAAGAAAAGGATCGTAAAGCAAAAAAATCTTACCAGTACTTCTACAATCGCCGTCATGGTGCCAGGTCCTTGTCGCCATTGCATCCAGGTGACCCTGTGAGGATAAAGCTCGATGGTGAAAAGGGGTGGACAACAAAAGGAACGGTCAGTTGTCAGGCCGAACAGCCAAGGTCTTACTACATCACAACTGACCAAGGAGAGTTCCGGAGGAATCGTAAACATCTACAAGCCATACCGGGGCAGAGTCAACACGAACCGGTATCACCTGATTGTGCGATGGACGCTGAGGAAGAGGGCCCACCCGTGGTTCTGAGTGAGCCACTACTTGTGAAGAGCAAAGGGACACCCTCTCCCAGAGCCGAGGCTACCATGGCCATTCCCCATACCCCAGAACAGGCTTCGCCCAAGACCACACGCTGTGGACGTGTGATAAGGAAACCACTACGCTTCCAGCCGTAAACAGGACAATGGGAAATCTTTAGAAAGTCTTTATTGAGCTATCCTTAGTTGTAGCCTAGTTTCTTTTATTTTTCATAAGAATAAGACTGGGGAATAGGTTGCATAAGAAGTGATGTTTAACATATTTGCAGTAAAGCACTCCAATGTGTTGCTTCTTTTGTTTTGTCAGAGGTGACAGCTGATCCTTAAAAGGGGGGAGATGTGATGAATAGTATCTTAGTTTGATCAGCCATCTGATTGGGTCATGTGTGAACATGTATGAGACATGCGCAAATACGAATAGTTAATAAACTAACAGTTCAGCAACATGGTTGTCCAGCGTGCTTTATGACAGTAGCTGCGAAATGATATGCCCGCGTCACTTCCAGGCTAACAAGTTTTGACTAAAAACGGTAACATTGAACTTTCTCAAAACACATCCGAATGACATGTTTTGGATGTCAACTCAACGTATGTACTCCCAATCATCCATAAATTGATCTAAAGTGCATTTTACTCCGGATAATTCCTTTAAAGATAATTAGGCTAGGCTAAGGCGGCTGAATGTCACCAAAGATTATGCAAGACGAAATTAGTATAACATCTGATATACAGCGGGTAAAGGGAAAAAAATGATGTGTGCAAGACGTAAAAACGGCATATTTAATACCGTTATAAGATCTTTGTAAGACGTTAGGGAGATGGATGTCCTATTATGACGTATTCATGAGCATCTGGAATACGGCTGCTAAACGCTGTTTGAAGATCTTAACAAGACGTCTCAGATACGTCTGCCAGATGAGCAAACGCTCTCTAGAATACATCTTACAGCTGTCCAGCAGACCTTTCGAACACATCTCCAAGACGTCTTGCAGACATTCTTTTGCTGACTGGGTAGTCTAAGTCTAACATTAACTTGTTTGAGTTTTCTCTCCAACGTTTTCTCTGGTAGTTCTTCACTGATCTGGGCCCAGTTTCCCGAAAGCATCTTAAGCCTAAGAGTGTCGTAAAGTCCCTCTTACGAACGTCTTAAGATTTGCCGACTGTTTCCCGAAACCATCGTAGCTTAAGAACGTCGTGAAAACACTCGTAGATCTACGAGTGCTCCAGAGTTCTCATTACCGGCTAAGAGCGTCTTAACAGTACTTCTCACTGAGGTCACCAACAGGACATACAGAGGAATTACAATACATAATCTAATTTATGTTCCCATTCTTTATTGTGTTTACCTGATGAATCAGATTTTAGCGTGCAAAATAGTATAGCCTACATTTAATGGTCATAATAATGTGATGAAAAGCGGACAAAAATGCAATCCAGTTATGAAACGAGACGTTGCCAGAATAGTTTGCCATTATCTTTGCTAAGTGAGGGATATATTTTATTAGGCCTATGAGGTAAAAGCAGAGAAAAGAACATGTGGTTTAGTCTGTAGGCCTAGTACTGCATCAAAATCTAAGCCTACACATTTCCTCACTTTCTTACTCAACTTCTTTCTTATCTTCAAACATGTTCTTAAGTGACACAGCGAAAAATTATTGCATGGTGCAGCAATCTAATCTTAAATAATTACAATTATTTATGTCTGTGTATGGTATATAACCTACTTGGGATGCTTACATGCAGATGTCAAAGTGTTTCTATTTTCGTATTGATGTGAATTAATGTGTAGATCCGAAGTTTAAACGGTAGGCCTATAACTGTGACGTGCAGTCACCTGACATCACCATCAAATCAGAGGATATTTCAGAACTATTAACGTGGACAGCTCCCCTTAAGAGCATCTTAAGAGCAGTGCACGCGCGTTCACGCTACGAGAATGTTCGGGAAACAGTCGGAAAAACCAAACGAATGATCATAAGATGAATCGTAGAAAACCCTCTTAAGAGCGTGTCTCCGTCGTTATCGGGAAACTGGGCCCTGAGATAATGAGCGAACTACCTTAAGTAGCTAGCGTCTCGGGAGAATAAAAAAAAGTTTTAAAGTTTTCTAACATCTCTCCAGTGTAATGGTGGGCATGTTAAGTTAACCGTAGCATTACCTACACAGTAACCCCATGGTAATGTGATGCCACATCCAATTACCTTTGACAGTGAACAACAAGGAAGGTGGCTATGGCGAACGAAGAGCGGTTGTTTGAATCGGCGTTGGCGTCAAATTTGGAGAAGTTGGACTTTTTTTTTTGTTTGAAAGTTTAGCAACACAATGCACTTAAGTCATTCCTTTCGAAGAAGGATGTATTTGCCGTTTTGCCGACCGGATACGGATGTGGTCGTAGCGCTGGCCTATTGCATGCCTAGGCAGTTTGAAAGACAATTCTTTGCCCGCCCCTTGGATTAAGCGAGGTGAATGGTTCGATTCCAGACTATACATTTCAATTATATAGGATGGCCTGCCAGGCTAGCTAACAGCTGCAGCTCCCTCAAATCTATATAGGTTCTCATGCATATTAGGCTAGCTTTTGCCAATGAAAATGAATGCAACATAAAGGCTACTGCTCCTAACTGAAGAAACGTTTACGTTACTGTAAGGAAATGATTATTATGACCGCCACTAGCGAAGCTAGCGAAGCGGTCATATAATGATTGTCAAAGTTTTTTTTTTTTTTTTTTCGTCATCTACTTCCTTAATTTTTGGTCAACGATACCCGGAACACCGAAACACCGGTGCACATGAAATTTGGTGGGTATGTAGCCCCACTAGACTTTTACGGAAAATTTTCGTTTCGTCCCCGGGGGCCACTCCCCCCCCCGTGCTGGGCCCCCGAACCGCAAAAAAAAGCAGTTTTTCCTAAATAACTACCTGAACCATGGCACTGAGGATGAAGAATCTTTTATGGTATGTTGGTCTCAAGGGCCTTCATCAACCTGGCCCATAATCACTCATTTGTGATTTGCACCCCCCCCCCCCCCCCCCGATAAAAAATGAAAATGCAATATCATTCTGCTTTAATCGCCCCTATCTTCAGTTAAGATGTTCAGAACTGCACCAAATTTTATGTGTATGATTGACCTGGCATTCTCTGGGGGTATGCCAAGTTTCGTAGAAATTCATCCATGGGGGGGTCTAAAAAATTAAGTTATGTGTACATTTAGTGACTGTACACTCATTGGCCTGTAGATGGTGGCGCACACATATCCACATGCACACACACACACAGGCACCCACATACTATCGGTATTAGAACGGCCGATACATAATTACAAATTCAGTAGGATTAAAAGAAAGCCAAATATTCATCATCATCATCATGGCTGCATTTCCAGTATTGGCGATAAGTAGTCGTTTGTCCACTAGATGGCGCATCGCTGCAGTGAGACGTAATTTTGTTGGAAGTTAAAAGTGGGTTGGAAAAACAATGGACGCTTCCTACAACGACTGTAGTTTAAGTATACTTTTTTGATCCCGTGAGGGAATCAAAACCGCAGAGAACGTCTAATAAGGATAGGACGATGTTCACATGAAATGTAATTCCCATTTCTTCTTGAAGCCGAAATAAATCTGAGAATGTTTATCGGACATGCTTGTTTTTTACTGCAGGTACGTTAATCTTATAATATCAATACAATAATGTTACCGTTAGCGTTGGTTGACTGATGGAGGCCAATTTGATTGCATTTGTAGAAAACTATAAATGCGGTTATACCAAGCAAATTGATAGCAGCACTGTAATTGTATCTTTCGACTGTCATTTGTTGCACGTGCTACAAAAATCATTCTGTGCAATGGAAGATTTACCAACGTTACACCGGTCTGATACAGTTTTGCCTATACATGCGTGAGACTGAGACGCCTGTTTATTTGTTTGAAGTGCGTGCAGGGTGTGAGAGGGGAATCGATGTGCTTTGATTCCAGCTTGGTAGTTGTAGTCTGTCAGATTAAAAAGCATGTGTGTGTGAAGTATCCAAACAATGACACCTTCATTTCATTATGGCTGCTTTAGCAACACACCTTAACCTACTGTGTAGTGGGTCCCATTTAGAAGTGGCTACTTCATTCGCGCTATCCTTGACTCATGGAGCTGCGTGAATTTTATTACAACTTTTCGAACGATATGGCAGTTTAAGTCCGCTTGATACTGTTAGATTTTAGTGGTTTTCTGTATGTCATTTTTTTGGTTCTTTGTTTAATACTGCAGAAACTGCGGGGACAGGATGTTTATTGTAAGCAGACAGAATGTTGTCACCTTACAAAAGCAAATGGTGTACCTAACTAATTGTTCCCCCACAAAACATCTTAATTGAATAAGGCTGATATATCACTGCCTGTTTCCCCTCCTCCAATTTTAACCCAGACGTGAATGTATATTCTGGTATTATAATTATCCAGGAGTTTCCCAGATCTTTGCTTCAGTTCATTACCTTGGCTTCACCTTGCAACACTGTGCTGTGCTGTGCGTACAACAGGGCTACCAGAACTCTGTTGTTACATCCAGAATAAAGAACTATTCTTCGCAAGCCAGCCTCAAGTTTTACCTGCTCTTAACTACACTGGAATCTACTCGGTCAACCGTGTCTCCATTTGGAATTAAGGAGACAATTTCAATAGCATTCTTCAATACTGTAAGGCGTAAGCCATTGGTTTCCAAAGGAGATTTTATTTGTGTCGCCAGCATAGCCTATTGACAATTTATGTTGTAAATAGGCCTACCTTATAGGCCTACCTTGTAGCTTAGGGAAGCTTTCTAACAGCTTTCTATTAGGATCTAGTTTGTTAGTTACAGTTTTGTCATAACTCCCTGATGCATTTTTGCATTTAGAATAGCCAGAGCGTGGATATCTCAATCGGAAAATTAAACAATATCGGGCGCCTATGGACTATAGTGAACCCAGCCTGATCTGACCGCTATTTATGACCGCCGCTAGCAAAGCTAGCGAAGCGGTCATATAGGGATTGTCAAAGTTTTTTTTTTTTTTTTTTCCCCCGTCATCTACTTCCTGAAATTTTGGTCAACGATACCCGGGGCACCGAAACACCGGGGCACATGAAATTTGGTGGGTATGTAGCCCCACTAGACTTTTACGGAACATTTTCGTTTGGTCCCCGGGGGCCACTCCCCCTCCGCGCTGGGCCCCCCGAAACCCAAAAAATTCAGTTTTCCTAAACTACCTGAACCGTGGCACCGAGGATGAAGAAATTTTTATGGTATGTTGGTCTCAAGGGCCCACATCAACCTAGCCCATAATCACTCATTTGTGATTTGCACCCCCCCGGTAAAAAATGAAAATGCAATATCATTCTGCTTTAATCGCCCCTCTCTTCAGTAAAGACGTTCAGAACTTCACCAAATTTTATGTGTATGATTAACCTGACATTCTCTGGGGGTATGCCAAGTTTCGTAGAAATTCATCCATGGGGGGGTCTAAAAAATTAAGTTATGTGTACATTTAGTGACTGTACACTCATTGGCCTGTAGATGGTGGCGCACACATATCCACATGCACACACACACACAGGCACCCACATACTATCGGTATTAGAACGGCCGATACATAATTACAAATTCAGTAGGATTAAAAGAAAGCAAAAATAAATATTCATCATCATCATCATGGCTGCATTTCCAGTATTGGCGATAAGTAGTCGTTTGTCCACTAGATGGCGCATCGTTGCAGTGAGACCTAATTTTTTTGGAAGTTAATCTAAAGTGGGTTGGAAAGACACTACGCTTCCTACAAGGACAAGACTGTAGGCTACAGTAGTTTACCGCAGAGAACGTGTAAGGGTAGGATGATTTCTGCATGACATGTAATTCCCATTTCCTCTTGAAGCCGAAATAAATCTGAGAATGTTTATCGGACATGCTTGTTTTTTACTGCAGGTAGGCTACGTTAATCCTATCAATAGCAGAACGTAGGTAAAATAATGTTACCGTTAGCATGGTTGAGTGATGGAGGCCAATTTGATTATTGATGTATTTGTAGAAAACCATAAATGCGTTTATAGGCTACCAAGCAAATCGATAACAGCACTAATTGTATCTTTCGACTGTCATCTCATTTGCTTATGACCATAACCTAGGCTACTAACAGGAGCTAAGTGAGTTAGCCACAACACGTTCGCTACGTGATGGTTTTTTAATGGAAAATATATAGGCTACCTGAAAGATAACCTGTCTATGATGCACCCTAAACACCGGGCTGGGACATTTCTGCTCAAGGTCTCAAAAAGCATCTGAGTCAACGTTCATTCCCAAACACCCATATAGGCTACTTCAATCCTCTATTTTCAAAGGTGATTCAAGTAAGGAAGAGTAAAGTAACTGAAACTACATAAATTTGTCAAAGTGAATAATTTGTGTCAACTCGCCGCAATGTAGATTTATTAACGCACCCATGATGATCTACATCTCCATTTAAACCAGATGTTTTAGAGCGCACGTTGAGATGTATTCAGGGCAGGGCTGTACCTACACATATTTGTTGCACGTGCTACAAAAATCATTCTTTGCGATGGATGATTTAGTACTAACGTTACACCGGTCAGATACAGTTTTGCCTATGGCTATTCCGTGAGACAGAGGCGCTTTTTGTTTGTTCGAAGTGCGTGTTAGGGTGTGAGAGGGGAGTCGATGTGCTTTGATTCCAGCTTGGTAGTTGTAGTCTATGCGATTAAAAAACACGTGTGTGTGTGAAGTATCCAAACAATGATAACGCTTTCATTATGGCTGCTTTAGCCACAGACCTTGAGCTACTGTACAGTGGGTTGGGTTCCATTTAGAAGTGTCCACTTCATTCGCCCTTTCCATGATTCACAGCTACGTGAAATGTATTAAACTGATATGCAAAACTATTAACTTTTCGCCAAGAGGTGGCAGCTTGATACTGTAAGGTGTAAGCCATTGGTTCCAAAGGAGATTTTATTTGGGTCGCCAGCATATAGCCTAGTGACAATTTGTGTTGTGTAATAGGCCTAGCATAGGGCCTACCTTATATAGCTTATAGTTTGTTAACAGTCACGGTTTTGTCATAACTCCCTCTATGCATTTTTGCATTTAGAATAGCTCTAAAACCGGGGGGCGAACACGTCGCAGGGGGGGCGCCAGTGCGTGGATATCTCAATCGCAAAATTAAACAATATTTCTATCGGGCGCCTACCATGGACTAGGCTGGGTGAAAATCAAAAGATTGCGTCAAAAGATTGAGCTTAACCATGGACCTCATGGTTGCAAAATGTAAGGGAACATGAATCAGCATATTATTTGCACAAACAATAACGGACAGTAGCTCTTCAACTTTGCCCGTTGAACTAAAGATGACTAAAATCTTATGCAGAAGAAGAAACATTCACAAAAAATCCTTCTATCCAAAAATGACCTTTGTTTTTGATAGCTGTTGAAAACGGCATGGAACTGACAGAGATGTTTTTGTTTATTAATAAATAAATAAATAAATAAATACATAAATAAATAAAAATATAACATTTTGCTGATACCTTTTGCTTTTCCCAAATACAATGTAGCATACAGGTGTAAGTGACTTTTCATCAATCCAGTTGCAATGAATGAACTGTGATGAACTGCCCTACTTGTGATTGTTTAGAGATTTTAAAGGTTTTATAACAATGCTACAACTTCTTTGGCTATTCTACAATCTATTCACCTTTTCAGCACCAGTAGGCTACTTTCTGTGCAGCCGCACACACACACACACACAGGCACGCCAAACAAGCATACACAAAAGTTTCAAGAGTGGGGGATGGAGTAAAAGATGGAGAAAAATTGATTAGTGTGATTTATTTTCGCGGAAAGGATGTACAGGACTGAGCTGCGGTCATATTTTGTACCGCTATGCGGTACATCTAGTTATCATTGTATAACCATTTGTGTAAGCAGAAATATTGTTGTACTGAGATCTAAGAACAGAGAGTTCAAGTTAAATGTTGTTGTGCTGAGTTCTAAGAACAAAGAGTACAAGTTAAGTGTGCACCCAGACAGACAGGAACTGCACCCTGTCTGTGTGTGTGTGTGGGTGAGATAAGAGTATGTCACAATGAAGTGCATCTGTAGAATAAAAGACACAGCTTTTGGGCTGCAGAGTCAGAGACTGATGGTGTGAGGAATTCTTCCTTACATTAGCAGGCTCTCCTCTTGGTACCAGAGTTTGTGGGCAAAGCCATACTACGTGTTGTGGTTCTTGTATCTATATGTTGGGGTTAAATTCCCTGACAGTTACCAACAATGTTAACAACAAACTCAGCTTCACTGCTGCAAACAAAGTTGGCTATATGCTTCGCCATATGTTATATCATTCACGCTTTTTATGAGACTTGCATTGCTACCAAGTTACCCTTCTAGGTTGTTTAATTTGTGGACATAACACGGTAATAACACAGGCTAGTCATGCTGTAGTCTAGCTTTCGTTCTTCTCTCAATACTAGCAAGCTAACGTACTCTGATCCACGTTATCCTACTTAGTTTTAATTTCTGGACGTTTTTTTATCTGGGATTCTTCTTTGGGAATAACTCCTAATCGCCATGTCTGTCTGTAAATGGTCTACATGATTACAGGTAGGGATGTAACGGTATGAAAATTTAACCTCACGGTTATAGTGACCAAAAGTATCACGGTTTTCGGTATTATCACGGTATTTTTAAAAGTGTGTTAAATATGTTCAGAAAGCACTGATAGGCCTACACAAGCTGAAATAGTTTCAAAAAGTGTCCCGTTCAGTTTTTCATGTTTAATTGGCTATGTGCTTATCGCTTAACTTACCCTACCATGACTTGGAGGTTGCTATTACTGTTATTTGGATCCAATGAGTGAGACCAGGCTTGGAATTTCACCATTCTGGGGGCAAGGCCACTTGGCCTTCAGTTGGGCATATTTGGTGGAGGGCACAAAGGCCACATAGGCTATAAAAAATATCAAAGTTGTATAGCCTATTCACTGCAGTAGACCTGCATCACTGTATGAAACATTACAAAAACATGAAACATGACATATTATATAGAACTGCAAATCATCTGAACATCTAATATTTACAGATATCTAGGCTATATTTAACATTTATTTTATATTTGGCCTGTTAAGGAAATCATGTATTGAACAATTTAAGCACAGTTCAGCTTTAAGAAACTCAAATAGAACTAGATGCATGCTTAGCATTTTGTGATCTACTTTCACAAACTCTTAGTCAGCTGTCCTCTGATTTACCGATATATAGGCGATATTTGTAACATTTATTTTGTATTTGTCCCGTTATGAAATCATGTGGAACAATTTAAACACATTGTAAAACTTAAAGCCCAAATTTGGAGACATCCATGCATGTCGAAATGTAGGCCTACTGCCAATTCAAAAGTGGATTACTCTAGAACGGCTAACTGTACAGGGGACTGCTTTACACCTTTATGTTCGGTAAGGTCTGCTGTTTATTCTGATATATGGTTTGTCGTGTGTTAAACGAAAGGTTCGTGAAGTATTGCACCGAGAGGAATGGGTAGGGAGATGGACTAAAACATTCAGTAGAATTTATGATTAAATTTAATTATATTATTTACGTTTCTCGCGAACCGTTCACCACAGCAATTCGCGGCTAACATCGTTTAAAAGCTGAGAAAAAGCTCTTTCATGTGATACTTGTGATGTCTGTGTGATGAGTAGGCTACTTCGCGAATAGTTCAACTGAGAAGAATAGGTGAATTTAGACGCACTTTCTTTCTTGCGCGGTCACTTTCTCCACTGCGTAAAAGAAATTAATTTGCGCTGTGAATGCTAAGATTATTTTGACAGGCCATAGGCTAAATAAAATTTGCTATTAGTAGGATGCAAAGCAGAATATTGAAAGAAGGGCACCAAGGGCACCGTGGCCTGTAAACCAAAAGGGACATCACGGCCAACGCAAGGGGCAAAAACTTGGCCGCCGTGAAATTCCTACCCTGAGTGAGACCAAAGTAAGTGTTCGAAATAAAACTTTAGGCTACTGTGTTCTTCTGATAACGTGAGTGGAATGGATTTAATGTGCACACGCGAACATAAAAAGACGCAGAGTGCAAATGATACAGTGCAAGTTTTGCGGTGAAAATGTTCCGCCTTTTAAAATCAGTTGTAGCCTAATCCAATTCGCAGTTAAAACCATCAATTAGACAACAGAATCAGTAGGGTACCAATTTTGCTTCATTGTACCAGGCCTACTGTATGTCAAAAGCAGGCTCGGATGAAGCTGGGAAGGATTAAACACACGGTTTCAACACCGTGATAATCAACCGTGATAATTATGATATTTCAAAAGAAAACGGTAATTGTTATCGTCAACATTTTTATCACGGTTTATCATTATACCGGTAATCGTTACATCCCTAATTACAGGACAGGATTAAGTATCTATCATGAACTTTATTTACTAGCCAGAACCATGCTATCTCCATGGTATGCATGGATGGAGAGATATATTATCTGTACTTATGGGTAATAACATTATCTACCACACTGTTACTGCGATATAATGCCAGATGCAAAAACCTTTAGTGCATGTGATGAGTTTACAAAACAGGCTATATTTCTATTGACCAACATTTAAAAATCAGCTAATCTAATTTTGTTTGGGCTTGGCTTGCTGTAGGCCTACTTGATAGTAACATTTTTGATTGTCATAGATGAAAATGCTTAAAAATGAAACTTAAAATTGGCCTATTTTTGGCATAGCTTTTAGAGGGCTTTGCATTGTTCATTGTTTTCTCCAGATGGCAGTGGCAGTCAGCAACAAGGTGCAAGGGGAGCTGGAGAGGACCTTGACACTGAGATGGTGGACCAGCAGGAGCAAGTAGGAACTTCAAGAGCTGGAGAGGGTATTTGATGATTATTGGGGGCCAAGCAGCGAAGCTGCGAAGGCACCCATTGAGTTACTAGCTTTTCCTATTATTACACTTCTGCCATTGGAGTCTATGGCAGCCCATAGAACGCCTGGCTAAAAAGTGCAGATTTTTTGGCAGAAAGTTTCGGGACACTCCACTGACCACTCACACTCATTTACGGACCTCTAAACCCAGCAGTCTAGCGCCACCAACAGGTCAAAGTTTGGCCAAAAGTTGAAAAGCTGGGTTGAAAGGTATTTGCAAGTCATTATTATTATGAAATTTAGCGCCCTGATTCAGGACCGTCCCATGATCACTCTCACCAATTTACAGAACTCTATGCCGAACACTCTAGCGCCACCAATGGGTCGAATCTGGACTCACATTCACGCATGTAACAATTATACGGTGTGTTCGATTTTCACAAATCAAGCACCGTTGGAATCCCTGGACTGAACTGAGTTGAATGACCCCTACTACGTCACTTTCCGCCATACTGGACCTCCGCCATATTGGATTTAGTCCAAACTCTACGAAAAGTTTCAGCGTTCGTAAATTTCTTCCGATTTTCATGACACTTGGCTGAGATGATCATCAGACCGAGCCGCACAAAAGATACTTGCCAGATTTTTCAATTTCAAGTTTGTTTGCCCGTGACAGCCAATCAAATATGGTGACAAAGCCGCCAAACAGGAAGTGGACAAACATCTAGGTGCCGCTTTGAGTTAACATAACAAAACTCGAGACCATTAGTAAGGACACTGTCCCAATCACTCACACCAATTTTCATGCATATACATTGAACACACTAGCGCCACCACCAGTTTAAGGCTGGACATGCGTTCATGCGCGTGATCCTTGACTCTTTTGTCTGATTTTCACAATTGAGGTAGCGTCTGAATCCTTGGACCATCCCGAGTTCATCGACCCCTATCCCGTCACTTTCTGCCATATTGGACCTCCGCCATATTGGATTTAGTCCAAACTCTACGAAAAGTTTCAGCGTTCACAAATTTCATCCGATTTTCCTGGAACTTGACGGAGATGATCTTCTGCCCGAGCCGCACAAAAGATACTTGTCAGATTTTTCAATTTCATTTTTGTTTGCCTGTGACAGCCAATCAAATATGGCGATGAAGCCGCCAAACAGGAAGTGGACAAACATCTAGGTTACGCTTTGAGTTAACATAACAAAACTCGATACCATTAGTCAGGACACTGTCCCAATCACTCACAGCAATTTTTATGCATATACATTGAACACTCTAGCGCCACCACCAGTTCAACGCTGGACATGTGTTCAAGTGCGTGATCCTTGACTCTTTTGTCTGATTTTCACAATAGAGGTAGCGTCTGAATCCTTGGACAATTTCGAGTTCATCGACCCCTATCCCGTCACTTTCCGCCATATTGGACCTCCGCCATATTGGATTTAGTCCAAACTCTACGAAAAGTTTCAGCGGTTACAAATTTCATCCGATTTTCACAGAACTTGACGGAGATGATCTTCAGACCGAGCCGCACAAACGATACTTGTCAGATTTTTTATTTTCAAGTTTGTTTGCCCGTGACAGCCAATCACACATGGCGACGATGCCACCTAACAGGAAGTGGGCTAACATCTCGGCTACACTTTAATGTATGAAGTCCAAACTTGATACAAGGACTTGGTATCTGAATGTGAGGAAGCACTAGGAAATTGGCATAATTTGGCCTCTATAGGGGGCGCTGCAATACAGGAAGTGAGCTTGTATCTCAGCAATGCTTTGATGTACGAAGTCCAAACTTGTTATAGAGACTTGGTACCTGATTGTGGGGTTGCACTAGGAAATTGGCATCATTTGGCCTCTACAGGGGGCGCTGCAATACAGGAAGTGAGCTTGTATCTCAGCAACGCTTTGATGTATGAAGTCCAAACTTGGTACAGGGACTTTGTATCTGATTGTGAGGACACAGTAAGAAATTGGCATCATTTGGCCTCTATAGAGGGCGCTGTAATACAGGAAGTGGGCTCGTATCTCAGCAACTCTTCGATGTATGAAGTCCAAACTTGGTACAGGGACATATTAGCTGATTGTGAGGACATGCAAGGAAAGCGGTCTCATTTGGCCTCTAGGGGTGCTGTAATAAAGAAAGTGAGCTCACATCTCAGAAACACTTTGGTGTATGAAGTCCAAACTTGGTAGAGGGACATGGTAGCTGATTGTGAGAACGCACAAGGACATTGGTGTAATTTGGCCTCTTGCTGTGAGTGCTTGCTCATGCCATGGCAACGCCATTCCTGCTATAGCGCTCTGCTAGGCCCCCGCATTGCTGCTTGCAGCTATATTTTACTATTGGTTTTATTTTTCATTTATGAAATAAATTGACATGTCGAAGACACACAACCTGTCTCAAAATGTGATGGTGTTCTGCTGCTTTAAAACAATCACTCTGTTAGGCCTTGCTCTATGAGAGATGAGTACAAAGATTAAGTGCCACATGGAGTTCCATTGCTTTTGAGATACACAGTACACAGTCCACACAATGAAAGTGAATTTATGCTGTCCCTCACGCATGCAAGGGGCAGGTAAGTGCAAATCTGCGACCCCCACAAACATTTTTGTCCCTTAAAGGAGAATTCCGGTGTGATTTTGACCTAAAGTGTTTTGAAACATGATACCGAGTGTGAACGTATGTCTCATAGCCCATCTCAGCTTCCCCTGCACTCCGAAATCTGGCGCAGTTAGCCGATGCTACCAACAAGGCGGTCAATGGTGGTGCCATGCAAATAAATCACTGTTTTACACCATTTACGAGGCTCAATGTATCTCCACACTTCATTGGTAGACTTCCGAGGGCCCTGACATTTAAAACGAGACATTGAGAACTTTGAAAAAGCACTGGTAGTTTACTTACAAGACGATTTATACAGACAGTATATTCTCGAAGTTTAGCGTTTGCAGCCATCTTGAATTTAGTCACAATAAGTCGAGCGAGGAGTAAGAATGAACAGGTATGATAAGGGATCAGATTCCAAAAATAATTCTGTGGAAATGCATGGATTACAGTTTCTTCCAGTAGCAGCAACTGGAATCCATGCATTTCCACGGAATTCTTTTTGGAATCTGATCCCTTATCATACCTGTTCATTCTTACTCGTCGCTCGACTTGCAAACGCTAAACTTCGAGAAGATACTGGGCCCTATCATGACATTCTAAAGTGCATCGTCACTCGTCAAAAGTCTATTCAAATTTAGTAGGATGTCCAGTTCACATTGGGAGGGGTTTCGTTCTCAAAAGTGGAGCGCATGGCGTAACAAGGTGTTCCTAGGTCTTTTAATCAGTCATATGGGTGTGTTTGGGGCGTAACATCATTTTAAACCAATGAGAATGACATCTGTCATTCCCTTTAACGGCGCAACGCGCGATATGTCAAATAAATGCATCGGTATTTTGGCATTCAAAGGCGCATTTGAAGGAGGCTGCTTGCGAGACCATATGGAATAGTCATTCTTAAACCATGCTTTACTAAAACCTAGCATAGCCTTCACGCATTTGCACTCGTCTATTATTTGAACTCATTGGCAAAGTGAAACTAACTTCACCAAGGAGTCCGTCAACGACAAGACAGTTATATGCAGTTACTTTCACTATTGACTGACAATGGGTTACCATCGAAAACATAGGCTGGAAAAAGCAACACTTACCCTAATGTTGCTCAAATGACTGAATAAAACAACATTTATCCTGCAGAGGAGTTGCTTATATCTCAGTGGCAATGACAGTGCGTCTTCAGCTGTGCTCCATACGTGTCTCTCGCCTCTCCCCTAATCACTTTTAACCGTCATTACAAATTTGCAAATTATGGTGAATAACTACTCATCATGAGATGTACAGTATTTCGTAATATCTTTATTCTAATTATGTTTCCCATTGTAATCGTGCAATTTAATGCTTTGCATGGACGTGCGCTGGTGTGCGTTCATGAATGATAGAAGGATGGTGCGTGCACCTGCCAATATGACTGTTGACATGCGCTCTTAAAATAGCATATGAACAACTAGCCATTGACTTCTGACCAGGTTTAGGTGGTGTATGATAGCGATTTTTAGACAATGCGCGAGTCCCCTCCCTAGGTTGTTAATTGCCACACCCCTGGGCGCAATGCTTAAAAAATAAACGTGCAAAATACCGAATTCAACTTTCCGCGGGTGAATAACGAGTATTACGCCATGCGCTGGTGACCCAAAATTCAGCCCACTGTCTGTATAAATCGTCTTGTAAGTAAACTACCAGTGCTTTTTCAAAGTTCTCAATGTCTCGTTTTAAATGTCAGGGCCCTCGGAAGTCTACCAATGAAGTGTGGAGATACATTGAGCCTCGTAAATGGTGTAAAACAGTAATTTATTTGCATGGCTATGCCGACCGCCTTGTTGGTAGCATCGGCTAACTAGCGCCAGATTTCGGAGTGCAGGGGACAAGCCGAGATGGGCTATGAGACATACGTTCACACTCGGTATCATGTTTCAAAACACTTTAGGTCAAAATCATTGGTCCCGAGGGGTCCCGAGGGGTCGAGTCCCGACCCCTAGTTTGATAACCACTGAGCCTGCACTGGCCAAATAGACAGTATGCCCACCTCAAAAAAGTAGGCTACACCACTGCATGTATGGCATACAGTACATACATGTCATTTAATACATTTGGTGTAGTGTAGTCAAAGCAGACAACACTATGTCATGAACCAAAGTGACATGCACCTGCAGTCTCAAGTACTGTTATAGTAAGTGTATTGTTAGGGGTAAATAAGTGTGTTTGTTTCATACTGTGATGTACAGGTAGGCTGAGAGACAGACAAATCCCAACACTTTCTTACGGAGTGTTCTTTCAGATACATCTTCATGATGCAATGCTAGGGCACATCATCAGTGATGTTACCTGAGGTCTTTGGGTGTTTCGGGTCTTTCAAACATCATACACCCTCACTCAGGCGACCCGACCGGGGCTGATCAAATCCCGGCCTGTGCCCTAGCAGCAAACCACGAATTTGCTTTGAATCTTGACGCTTTCTCTGCTGCGTCTGTGGTGGTAATGGCTCTTCTTTGTCTCTCTCCCATTATGCCAAGTGCGGTGTATGCCCTGCATAGTGACTGGCCTGCAAAGCCTCGACACCTATGAGGACATGCTTTGATTATCTATAGATAGATAGATAGATACTTTATTGATTCCCCTTGAGGATCAATAAAGTATCTATCTATCTATCTATCTATCTATCTATGAGTCGGACCACAGAACGTTGTCTGGTTGCAACCTCGTCTCTGTGATGTGGCATGGGAAGCGCAGCTGTCTGCCTCTGCCTCCATCCTCCAGTCCTGTGTGTTGAAGAACAGCACCGTTGTCTTCTGATATTGTTTTGCATTTTCTCCCTCTTTGGTGTTCCTGACTGGCCCTGTCTTCCGGCAGATGTTGATGTTGCTGCAGATTGTCTCAGCAATCGGCCAGATGACCTGGTCATGCCGCCACCGATAGCGGCCATCGGAGAGGGCTCTTGGGCAGCAGCTCAGGATGTGTTCCAGGGAGCCAGTTTTTCCACAGAGGATGCAGGCTGGTCCCCAGTGGTGCAAATTGGATGGACTAGGAAGGATGTCATAAACAGCTTGATGCTGTGTGGATGCATCTTCCAGAGATCATTCCACGTGACCTTGCGCTCCATCACTTGCTCGCATTTGGTCCGGGCACCTTGTTGTCTCATCGCTACTGCTCTCCCCGTCCTCTTATCTTCCACTGCTGCTCTGATCCCCTCTTGGATCAACTGTCTTCGCTCCTTTCCTTGTGCTGTCAAATCTGGGAACTTCCAGGCTTCCAAGGCCAGCTCTTCCCCTGGTGATAGCTCCCATCAACACTTTGTGGCGCAACCGCGCCTCAGCTCCTTCCACTACGGCCTCTGCTCTCCATTTTCTTCCTGTTCTCACTGCTACTCTTGTCCCGGATTCCCGGTATTGAAGCACTTCTCTTACTCGCAAGACCTTGAACTCCTCCTCAATTGATTTGAGGGGGAGCCTCAGTTTGCAGCTGTTCCCATACAGAGCAATGCTGCTGATGTTTCTCAGTAGTCCCAGCCATCTTTTCAGGAACCGGCTGACCACCCTCTCCAGTTCAGCGACCGTAGAAATTGGGAATTCATAGAGCAGCAGTGGCCAGAGGATCCTTGGTAGTATGCCGTGCTGGTATATCCATGCTTTGAACCGCCCTGGGAGGCCAGTCCTGTCGACCTCTTTTTAACCATTGCTCACACTCCCCACAGGTGTTTCTGATTGCTGCCTTGTCCCTGACTGGCTTCAAATGTTTTCCCGAGACTTTTTTTAAAAAGTGTAATTGCACCTCATTTGCCACTAGATGGGGCACTAGGCCTGTTTGATGCCATGACGCTTCACAAGACATTCTTTAAAATTTGGAGTTTGTTGCACTAAAAATCATGTAATGCAATTGCTCCCTCACTCAGCAGACAATTTCAACATTTCTTCCAAATATCATAGATCACAATTAAACTGTGGCATAAAGTCATAGTCTCTTGAAGGTTTCCATTCTCTCAGTGATACATGCAAATTGCACATGTATCTGAATGTGTATAGTGCTGAAGACACTTTACATAATCACTAATTACCATGCATAAACATAGCCTAACTAACACACTAGCACAAATTAAATGGTCTAGTGAATCTTTGTGGCAGACACATCCTTGTCTTGCAGTGGTGTTAAGCAGCGGCTATGTAGGACAATGGATGGTATATCAACAGCTTAAACAATAGCAGAGCTGTAGAACAATAGAATGTCATTACGCAGATTATTTACCCTGTAAAGTCCCCGACCTATATGGAACCATTCACTAAACAGCCCAAATCCTGATGAATGATGCCCCAGACCAGAGCTGTAATCTTAGGGGTGTCTGATCAACTCCCCACCCTCCCACCCACCATACCATACTGTCACACACACACACACACACACACACACACACACAAACGTATATCACACAGACGCACACAGATACACATGGCATGCTCACACCCACTCACAATTTCACCACCAGACACAGCAGGGAGTGAAGAAGATAGTTCTTGACACTGGCCAAGGATAGACTGAAGACAAGAAGACAAAGGTGTTTAAGCTCTTTTAATTGCAATGTCTATGTTTGGTGCCGGTTCTTTGGGGCACTCAGGCCATTCTTATATTAGGTTAGAGAGAGAGAGAGAGAGAGAGAGAGAGAGAGAGATAATGATTCTAAGAGAGTCTAGTTTGGTTTAGTTTGACTTATGGAAAAGAGACAGGAATGATTCTTTACAAAACATTTTCATGATACACATTCACTCTATTTTCTTTTCCCCCTGCTCATTCACACACACACACACTCGCACACTCACACACATTCATGCACACACACATACACACACACACACACACAAACGCGTACTCAAACTTAAACACGCAAATGGACCATGGATCATAGATGAATGACTTGTTTCACAGCCGGCATATTGACCTTTGGTTGAACTGCTCCTCCATATACCATATGGGACTTGTGGAACAGTGCAGCGTGTTCATTTAGCCATTCAGAAGTTCAAGGCGAGAATGCAGCGCGCACCTTCACGGCTAACACCGCGGCTCACCTCTCTTCCTCTCCCCCAAAATCCCTTTTATCAGCAGAGCAGGGCAGCCCATATCTCATGCTGTCTCGAAACGGTTCTCTTCTCCCTTCAGCTGGGGTACTGTGGATTTGCTCCAGATAGCATAGCATGTAATCTGTAAAAGAGATTGATGCAGTCTGGGAATGGTACGCCGTATAGTCTTATGGACTCTGTCAGAGCCCCTTGTCATAGCAGGAAAGGGCACAGCCAGCAATGGGGGCTCGTTTATGCAGGGAAAACTCAAACTAGTTTGGCCGCCCAGCTCGAATGCTTTGTCTGCACCAGTAGGCAACTTTTCACGATGGAACAGCGTCCTGTTGTAAATGCAACACACAAGCTTGTGGCGTATGCTGTGACTAGTCTGGAGATGTTGAAATTCGCAGGGTTTGTGTATATAATAAAACTGCATTTTTTTGCTGGATATATTTCACATAACACAAATAATGGTCAATTAACTGGAATTTTCTGTAGAATTTCCCTATGCATGGGGAATATCAACATGTTTATTTATCATAATGTGACTGGCTGCATATTTTCATTTTGCTGGGTCTGCACACAAAGGCACAACAAACTCCCACTAATTGTTTTGTGAGATCTCCAGCTATCTGCCCCAGAGGAATCAAAACAAAAACAATCTCTTCATTTCCATCTCCTCTGCTCAGATTGGGGACCCGATAAACTAGGGGCCTCATGAGAGCGTCTGAGGGGCCAGGGGCACAGACTACTGCTTCTCTCTCTCTTTTCTCTTTTGCTTTCCTTCCTTTTCTGTCTTCTCTCTCGACTCTCTCTAATATCAGAATCTCTCTTGCTATCTCTATCTAGTTGTCAATGTCTGTCTAATGTCTATTTTGGCTCTCTTGCTGGACTTTGCTTTCTTTCTCTCTCTCTCTCTCTCTCTCTCTCTCTCTCTCTGTTTCTCAACTGTACTGTCTCCCTTGCTATCTCTATCTGGTTCTGCATGTCTCCTTTACAAACTCTCTCTTTCTCTCCGTCCTTCTCTCTCTCTTTCCCTCTCTCTCACTCTGTGTCTCTCCTCTGGATTGCACAAAAGCTCCTTGTATACATCTCGCCCTGCTCCTGCAACCACTGCTTTCACTGCTCTGCCGCACCCTGGAATTCCACCATGTTTTGCTTGGAGGTCATTCAAGGGAGTCACGTATCCCATAGGTCATCATCATCCCGATTCGCTCCTGCTGCTGTCTGCTCAAACAGGAAGTGCATCTTGAGCCCCCCCACCCCAACCCCCTACCCCTCAACTCTGGAGATAGAAGTCCCAAATATCTGTTATCCCACAACTTAACCCTTTCAGCATTTTACAATCTCACAGTCAAAAAGGCTTCACTCTTAGCCAGGAGTAACTAATAGAAAAGTTATAGGTCCAATTCTAGCAGTGCATCCATCCAGACAGCTGTGTTCACCTTGCTCGAGGTCACAGAGAGAAAAAAGCATTAGCTAAATGGCTAAATTGAAATGTTCATTGAACTGCTGGGTGTATAAATCCATACATTCCAGCTGAAAGCCTCATTACGTTCCAGTCTTTTATTCTCTGTAATGTTAGAACAGCATTCATCTGGCCTGGTCGCAGTCGAGGAGCGCCAATACTAAGAGAGATGAATGGAGATCGTAATAGAGATTGCCGGGTTAATAATAAAGGCATTCTCCTCCCTAACAGTCCTTCTTGATGGGATAGCTTTTCTCTGCCCGCAAAAGATAGCGAGATATAATTTTTGTGGATCGCTGCTCATTTCATCAGTAGAGAGAAAAAAAAGTCCTAACCAGAAAACCTCAGAGGTTAAGCATACGACAGAGGCTTATTCAAGTGCTTCAGTGGTTTAGCCAGTTCTGCGCTTTCCTGTTGGCAGCCCAAGGCTGTAATGGCAAAAGCAGCCTGCGTAGCATAGAGTCCGCGTTGGAGCACAGCGAGAGGCAGACCAAGGGCGCATGATGAAACGAAGAAGGACTTTATGTAGCTGAGGAGACCAAGACTAACAAACAGCAAGGTCAGACGCTGCAGCCGCCACTGGCGCGCGCCAATTAGCCATTCCTGGGGCCGCAGATCGCACTGAATTATTCACTCGTCGGGCATTCACCTCGACCACTCTGACGCATAAATATTTTTGCCTTCAGTGTCGAGGTCAGCAGAGTCCCACAGTCTACAGGACAATGACTCGTCAACAGAGGATTTACTGTCACTTAAACAGAGGATAAAAACTAAACTGAGTGCCAGATACAGCATTAGCAAAAAAAAGCCAGGGAAATCCTTTATTGTTTCATTAGCTAACGAATGAAATAGCTAACAAATGAAATAACAGACCTAATGGCGGGAAGTGGGGTATCTAGGAAACTGATTTACAGTCATCTGCAACTATCTCTGTTCCCAAAAGGTTAATGCATCAAAGTGAATCAGACAGACTGACTGACATGGCATAGTTCTATAGGCCTACTTATGAACATACAGAGAGAGAGAGAGATTAAAAATTAAAAGAGAGAGATAGAGAGAGAGAAAGATTTACTTCCATATAACCTCTGCCTTCCTTCTAGTAGGTTAGTGTGTGAGTGTGGGGGTTTATGAGGGAGGGAGACCTCACCTCATTTTCTACATGTGACAGCAGAAACATACAGTGACAAACTGCCCTGGGCCCCTCCTGAGGCCTCTCCACAACACACAGACTGGATGTGTCAGCAGAATCACGTTCCTCCACCACCACCACCCTTTCCCCCGTGTTGCTCCGTCCTCCGCCAAATCATTCAATTATTCAGCATTGCATGAACCTTCACATGAACCTTTTCACCAGCATGAACCGCAGAACCCTTCTGAGGTCAAACCAAGCGTGCAGTCCAGATCCCTTACCCTGTACTTAAGCTAAGACGGGCCAAGGGTAAAATCATAATCTTGCATTTCCAGGAGAATTATTACACAATTAAAATGAGAGGGAGGCGGCTGAAAAAAAAACAATTAAGCGATACTTAAAATGTTTCTGGTAAGACCTGCCTTGGTGTTCAGAGGAACTTCAATAGATGAAGTTAGAGGGTGGAAAAATGTATGCTAGCACTGGAAGAAGGCTGTGGTCTGGATGAGAGAGTGCATTCGGTTGATACATATGAAATGTTCATTAATGAAAGCAACCGCTGACATCACAGGAAAGTAGCTGATCCTTTGCTGGTCTATCTATAACTCACATCACAGTTTACCAGATGGCCGCATGGAGACGAGAGTAAACAGAGAAACACCACAGTTTCAAGGGGAGACATGTTATAGGAAAAGCCGAACATATAAAAAAAAAGGCACTTCCACGACCATTGAATACATATTTTTTCTAGATTGTTTAAAAGTTCATTAAAAATGTAAGACTTTATATAGAATTAATACAAATTATTGTTTGTATCAGAGAGATGTTTTTAACAGGACAATGGAAATGCATTGAATGACCCATATAGAGTACAGGAACCTTCAGTTAAAAAAACTGCACACCAATAGAATAGTTGTTCTGCAGTAGCATAATGCTCAAAATACCACTGTCTCCCGAAATGTGATTCTCTCTCTCTCTCTCTCTCTTTCTTTCTCCCTCTCTCTCTCCACAATTTAGAGCGTTCTGAGGGTCATTACCGAGGGTAATTTTGACTCTGTGACTCTTGTGTATGGTTTTATTTAGCAACTAGGCTGCTCAGACAAACTATGCCTACATGTTTGGGGTTGCATGCAGTTAGTTCCATTTGTTTAGATCTTTTGGTTCCCTGTCAAGTGCGGTCCACCCACGTCATATTTGACATGCACACATTAGTTTAATTGTGTGGATATCATTGTTTACTGCACCAGTGTAAAACTGCTGATTGAACTGTAAGTGTTGGGCTTGGCGAATGAACAACATTGACTCGCTAATGAGCTTCACTGTTTTACATATGAATTAGGCAGCCTTTCGCATCAATACACAAGAACACTGGAAACAAGCTGTCTAGGAAAAACAATAGAGCTGGGACAATTATGGTATAAGTCTACAGAGCTGGAAATCCTCTCCCCACCCCACCCTCGTGCATGCTTGTGTGTACTGAAAGGGGGTTTTTTTGGGGGGGGGGGGGGGGGGGGACTGTGAATTAAGGCCCCCAGATTAAATTTCTCTGCATGCAAGAGGATTTTAGCACCCCCTCACCCCCCAGACAAAAAAGAAAACCTCTTCTTCCCCATCGCCGGTGCCCCCGTGGAGATTTCACGTTTTAATTAAAGCCATCTTCACGTTGGCACGCCATTCAGGTTGGTGGGGTGGTGCATCAGCGTGGGCGGAGATGGGGGCAGCAATTATGATGTCATATTCTTGGTTTCACTCCTGCCCTGGCTTCCACGTCAGTGAGCAGTCAGCCAAGACATTAGCTGACTCGGGCGAATCAGGGGGCCCAGCCACGGGCCTGCCTGCCTGCCTTCCTGCCTCACTCACAGGGGGAAAATGTAGGATGGAGCCAGGGAGAGCCAGGGAGATGGTGGGTTTGGTTCTCACTCCCTATCTCTTGATTTCCCTTCTCTTTCTTTCAGTGTCTGTCTCCTTTAGGCTTTTTGTCTGTCTCTTTGTTTTATTTCTGAGCCTCCTTTACTTCCTTTCTCTCCCATGGCCCTTATCTCTATTGTATCCTTTCATTTCCTTTTTGTTAGTTCCTCTCTTCTGTCCTCTTCTGTTCTGTTTTCTCTGCTTTTCTTATCTGTGCTTATATTACTTTGTATTCTTTTCCTCCCTTCTCTCTGATTCTCCAATCCTTTTCAGGGTCTCTCTACTCCCCATCTTCCCTCTCCCTCTGTCCTCTCCCTCCCTCTCTCTCTCTCTCTCCCTCTCTCCCTCTCTCTCTCTCTCTCTCTAACAGCCAACCCCCCCAGCCTGCTCCTCAGATCGCCTCAGCAGATAAGCTTTGAGGCTGACTCCTGCCATTGGCGGTGAATGAAGTGTCAATCAAGGCCGGCAGAGGCCTTGACATCGCCCATTATGCCGCCATCACATCAAATGCGCTCCCCGAAACACGCCGCCACACTGTGGCTTGCGCAGAGCAGGCACTCGGCAGCAGAGGCCTTTCATGCGGACACAATAATGGCTGGATGGATGCATGAAAGGGGAGAGATAAATGGTGATTATAATTCCGCCCTGAGACAAAAGGACAGAAGATACGAGAGGGTGTCTGTGGTGGTTTGGTCCGCATCATATCTGCTGTTGTTTTTTATTCCATTATCTTTTTTTAAACTCTATACGCTCATCTATGTAGGCAGAGCATTGTTCTCTCAAGCCCTGATAACATCTGTCTTCCTTCTAATTTTGAACCCTTTAGAGAGTTTCACCACTTATGAAATTGTATTTAGTGTCGAATGCAATCTTTTTCTAAATCACTGTATAATACAAGAACACAAGCAGACTGGTTCTTTCATAGTATAATGCCAGAACACCTGTGGTTTACCATTACGTCATCCCGGCTAGTTCTCCCCTACTGTACAGCAGAGTTGAATTATAGAAAATCCATGCATTGTCACTTAGCATCAATGTTTTGCTCCGAGGACTGACAGAGCAGCGACACCCACCCATCCACTCTGCCACCCAGCCCAGACCCCCTGTAGTGTTTTTGGAAATGGCGTTTCGATTGAATCGGGGCCCTGTCCTACAAATGAACCCTAATCCCCATGGAACAGAGGAGCCACCGAAATGTGCAGCGTGGGCTTGCCTCACTGCACACAACCAACCATGCACACAATCACACACAGGCACGTACACACACGCTCTGCCACACACACAACAGCACACATTCACACACACACATACACACACACACACACACACACACACACACACACACACACACACACATATTCACACACACATTCATGCACACACACACACACACACATATTCACACACACATTCATGCACACACACACACATTCACGCACACACACACACAAACTGCCATGTGCGCAAACATGTTCTGTCACACGTGAACAAATACACACATGTGTACTCACATTCACAAAAAGAGATGCACACAAAAACACATTTATGCACCCACACAAATATACAGTTCACACACATTGGCTACTCACATACACAAATACACACACACATACACACACAGACATATGCCAAGAGACACATTCACACACGTATATTTTCACAAAGATACACACACACTCACAGAGACACACTGACATGCCACCACCACCCTTCACTGCTCTGATCCATGAGACTAAGACGGCAGGCGGGGATCTTCTCTCACCCGTGACCACATGGTGACAGGGAGTCAACCCAACGCTGGGAGTGACAGGGCCATCTCTGGCAGGGACTGTGTGTGTGTGTGTGTGTGTGTGTGTGTGAGAGAGAGAGAGAGATAGAAAAGGGGACGAGTGTCTCATCAATACGTCTTGCCTGAGGGAGGACACAAATGGCACATTTGTCCTGGAGCATGTGCATCCCGCACTCTGTTATTAATACTGAAATGAATCCCCCCTGTGGAAGCTGGTCAAGATGTGCAATGCGTATGCTTGAGTGACTGTGTGGTTGTGTGCCTGTGTGTGTGTATGTGTGAGTGTGTGTGTCTATGTATGCATGTATGGGGGTGTCAGAGTCTGTGTTGTATATGAGTGTGGAGTGGGTGTGAGGGTGTTAGTCTATGGAACACCTATCCACAGATTTTTGGAGCCACTGCCTGTAGGGAACATGTCTGTCTGTGTGTGCGTGCATGTGTGTGTCTGTGTGTGTGTGTGAGAGAATTGGTGATGTGGGGGCAGGTGGATTTCGCACAGCGCTTTGTCACACTCTCCACATTCGTGCCCGTGAGCTTCAGTGCGGGTCTTGAGCAAGGTCAGCGCTCCCCAAAGCGCCCTACACATGAGCACGCACACACACACACACACACACACACACACAGAGACAGCACTCTCATCCAGATAGCTCTCCCTGCTTTGAAAGATTACCCACAACCCCCCTTCTTGCTCTCCCGTACTCACCCCCTCTTTCCTTCCAGCTAACACCCCCCCCCCCCCCACACACACACACACACCTTCCTTTTTTCCTGTCCATTTATTCTGATTGCAAGGCTGTAATTTATATGAGGAAATACTGGGCATGTAGTCCTGCAGTTTATGGCTCTCTCTGCTCCACTGCCATTAGGAAGGACTGTCGGATTACCATGGCAACATCACCTGTGATTGCCGAGCAGACTGTCAATGAGGCTGGAAGTGTGTGTGTGTGTGTGTGTGTGTGTTGGTTACGTGTGTGTGTGTCTGTGTGCGTGTGTCTGTGTGCTTGTGTGTGTGTGTGTGTCTGTGTGTGTGTGTGTGTGTGTGTGTGTGTGTGCCTGTGTGTGTGTGTGACTGTGTGTGTGTGTGTGTGTGTGTGTGTGTATCTTCCCCCACTCTTGCTCCTGGAGAAATGTTGCTTCACATGTTCAAATGCCATACAAAAAGCCCACGCAATGGAGTTGCAAGGTGCAACCTGCTTGTGTGTGTGTTTGTGTGGGCGGCATATAGTCTCTGCTGAGATGGAGTGCATAAAAAAGAGAGAAAGAGAGAGAGAGGGAGAGATGTCTCCCTGAGTGAATTGGATCTCTGCTTGTGGCGATTTTCTCTGGGGGTGGGTGTGCAGCACTTCTAATTGGTGACTGAAGATTTGCGGCACTGTGCAGTGGAAAACTGCCAGAGTAACAGGCACCTATTGAACACACCTAACTGTGGTGTGGTAGGTGACAAAAAAACACAAACTAATTGAGCACATGAGATTGTGCAGCGCAGAAATGGACACAGAAAAAACAACTAGATATTTCCAGTAATTAGCACATAAATACTCTGTGTGGTCAACAAGCACACATTTGTCCCCAGGCACACAGAGGTCATTATATCTGTGTCTACCTCTGTGGCAAACAATGACCCAGGTGCATTTTAGCTTTGGTGCAAACAAGAGTTATGATCTTTGAGAACAAAATAGACAACAACATTTGCTTTTGATTGTTGACAATATCAAAGGTTATGGGATTTCTTTTCATCTAATGCCGTTATAACTCAGCACATACTGTATCTAACGGAAACTGATATACAGAGAAATATAAACAGAATTGTGGTTAAACTTGAAATACTGTAAGTGAACTGACATGGTGTTGAAGAGTATTTGCCATTTGGGGGAATGAATCTTCATTACTTCATTACATGGAACCACAACCATACCCTGACTCATATAAACAGTAGGTATTTCATAGCAAAATGCATTTTTTTCATTTTGTCATCCGATGAGAACCTCATGGTCACCACAAACAATTGCGGTCAAAGATCACATGCTATGCTGGGGGAACTGGGTCAGTTTACACTGAGGCTCTACGGAAGGTCGGGGACCGATGATAGTGTTTATGTGAGAAACGTGCGCCACCCAGCCTAGGCGCAGGCATGGGGCTGAATGGGGCTCCCCTGGGGTGAGTTAAGGTGATAAGTTTTTGGGTAAGACCTTGACTCCAGAGAGTCTGCTGTGGGACACACGACCTTTCACCCCCCCCCCCCCCGTGGCATTCCTCCATTCCGGGGCGCATCGAAGGCAGCTGATGTTTCAGGCGTGGCACAAAAGAAGGCCAGGCTGGGAGCCCGACTCGGGGATTAAACACTTAACCTTATCTGGAGGGCTCTTTCTTCAGAGGTGGATTTAAGATCCATTAGCCAAATGAGAAAACTCTCCCAAAGGGCTTTTATACAGTGGACAGGCATCACTGTCTACCTACACAGACCTGAAGGTGCCATTGACTGTGAGGACTACAGGTGTGTGTGTGTGTGTGTGTGTATGCTCATGTGAGTGTGCATGTGAGTGTGTATGAATGTGAGAGAGATTAGAAACCAAATCCATAACATGCTCAAACTACATGCTTATTTGTGTGTCTGCTCACTGCTGGAGCTGTTGGATCTGTAATTGGTAACACACGGCTTGTTTTAAATGGGAGACACACTCCGGAGGATTAAGCCAGACAAATCTGATGAAGGTCTCACTGCCTGAAGTGTTGGAAGATTTAAACATTATAAACGAATAAAGACTATTTTGCCACTGAGAAGACACTGGACCTCTGCTGCCCTTATCTGGTCATAGTTGTTCAGGTGGCAGGCTAGCCGCTCCAGTGTTCTTTAAATGCATAGATTCACCCCTGTGCTCCTTACAGAGGAAAAAACCTCAGAAATTTGGGCCACACCAGGTCATTTTTCAAACTGAATAATTTCGTACACTTTAGTTTCCTGCCCTCTGAAAGTGTTGAGGCTGAACACATTTGGGTTGCGCGAGACTGATGCTTACAACCAAAGACTGGCTGAAAAGTTCACACGAACATGTCCGTGGGAGATGGATTGAGCTAATGACATCCCCTTCACAGTATGCCTCCACTTTTCTGTTTCTCTTATTTGAAATCGGGACTTTATATGATGCGTGGTGCTGAGTAGAGAAACAATGAGTGATGTAGTATTCTGCAAGTTTATATTTCACACACCACATGGGCCCTCTGGATGATTGTTAATACTGGGTGTTACAGTCCATTTCTGCTGGCTTGCATCGCTTGACAAAAGCTCTTTAGTCTTCATTGTTCGCTCTGCAGTTTCACAGAACAGTGCTGAGTACAATATTTGATGACAAGATTGAATTTATGAGGAGAATTTATACCGCTGCCAGAGACCAGAGTAGATGACCATACCAGCTGCAGACTGCAGACTTAGAGTCAGCCGGCTTGATAGGCAACAGGTCGCCCCGGTAATCGATCATGAGAGAACACTTTAGCTCGGTGAGCAGAAGCTAGAGGAGGTAAAACAAGAAGTGGGGGGAAACTTTTCTGGCCAAAAAACTCCTCTCATTACCAGGCTGCCTCATTTCCTCATATTGCCCCCCCCCCCCATTCACTCTCCCGCAAACACCCCAACGTCACAGCGGCGAGATCCTTTCGGCAGCGTCAGCTGAAATCTATCATATTTTATCAGACGGTGAAACGTGTGTCGACTCAATTAGGGATTGAAGCGGGTGGGGGTGGGGTGGTTGGGGGTTAGCCCGCCCCAGTGGCTTGGAGCGCTGGTTTGGCATGAATGCAGATTGGCTTTCCATATGCGACGGGCGCTAACCTCACCCTGTGTAATTTGAGCGTTTCACCTGGCTCCCGCCCATGAGGGCTTACATCATTACAGTGCTTACAGGAGCTCCACTGCAGCAGAACCACCAGGTCTGGAAGGCTCCGACCGTGCAGTCTAAAAAAGAACCCGTTTCTATGGGTGTGTGTGTTGTATTTTTAGAACACAAACAACATTTTATTTGAAATAACTTGACTGATACTAATTGGTCACCACTTGTGTTCTCCTTTTCTCTCTCTTTATATATATCTCTCTCTCCTTCTCTCTCTCTCTCTTGCTTGCGCATTTGTTAGGCCTTTTTCGGAAGGGGCTATTCTGTCTCCCAGGCAACCAGAACCACAGTTTACTCAATCTAATTGACTATGAATATGATCATTCTTTCTCATAGAGTTCTTTTCAGAATTTTGGGAAACACTAAACTAATCAGCTGGCTTGTTTCATAAAATCGACATTACCTTCAGAAAAATAAAAACATTGGCGATGGTTGGCATGCATCCTTATAAACGAAGCGTTGCCATGAATGCAGGTTTGTTTACTGCACTGCTGACGTCACATTCTAAAACGGGATGAAGTTGTGTATTCACCTCGAGAGACATGTGCTTCTAATTGCATCTGAATATAGTAATGTAATTCATGAAAAGATCACTTGCCATCTGACTGAGTGGTGAGAGAGAGAGAGAGAGATTGAGAGAGAGGGAGAGAGAGAAAGAGAGAGAGAACAGCGAGAGCACCAGTCAAAACCAGTCTCACTCTTTTGCTTGGGTACAACTACAAACAATGTCAGCTGACCTCTGTTAACCTCCCTCCAGTTCATCCAAACAACTGTCTCGGATCGTCTTCTTGCTCCGTTTCATTGGCTGGCTTTGTTGCCTGGCCCAGACTACTTCAGTGAGTTGTTGTGACACATCTGGCTCCTGATGTTGGCCTGTCGGGACAGCTTCTCCATATCAGTAGACAGCTTCTTCTCTTTTTCCCTCCCTTTACTCCAAACAAAAGAGAATATCATGCTAACGCTAACAGTTCACTTTCAATTTGGAAAGACAAATGGTGCCTTTCATAATAGCCCAACTAGACATTGATGAAAGCCTCTTTCTGGGAAAAAGAGAGACAGGCTCAGTGGTTATTCAGTACACAATCAACAGGTATATTTAATGGGAGCCAACCCATAGTTCTCTGGTGCAATTAGCATCTCTGTGTGAATTACCTCAAATTAGCACAAATTGGTTCCACACCGACGCCAAGGCCCAGCTACTAATTCACTTAAGCGTGAATGGCCAAATGGTGGATGGAGATTTGTATAAGATTTTTTTTTTTGGTGGCTATTATTTGCATGGTCTGCTACCATATTTTATTAAGCCAGACAGAAAGACAGACATGTGACTTCCTTCACTTCAAAGTTGTTTGCACATAGATATGGGCTCCTTTGTTTTTGTTTATTCAGGGACAAGGCAATGGCCCGTGTCAGTGTGTCTTTGTCTCTTTCAAGGCCCCATTTGAGACACCCTGAAATATCAACAGCTTTTATAGCCAATGTTAACAATGCATTAAAAGTCTCAGACAGGCTCGAAAGTACAATCAGCCTGCAGTCTCCGTGTCTGAAACTGGGCTTAGGAGCCACGCAATAAACAAAAAGGAGCCTTGTTAAAAATAAACCATTTCCAACGGGCCTAGGAGAAGTCAAAGTCAATGACTGGAAAATTATGGGTAATTTTAATTTGTATTTGCTTATAATAAAACAGAAACAGGTTAAGCAGAGAAAATCGAGTGAAAATAATTGAGCTTCACGGACAGGGCTCAGACTGCATCAACAAACACTGGAAGGCCACGTTTGACAACCGAGAGACAGCCAAATAGGCCTCCGTCCTTTAGATCGACTTTTCTGTGTGCGAGTGGACCATCTGGTTGTCAGGCCCCTTCAAACACAAACTGGCTGTGAACCACTGGCTCAAAAGTCAAGTGATTGACACAGACATTGAATTCTGTCCCTATTTGCAGAGACAATGGTTTTCTTAGGGCGGACACAATAAGTCATTTGTCTGAAGTTCAGGACCGGCGTATAGGGAGGCCTCCCTCCGTCTCGTTGTCTCAGGCTGAATGGGACGAGCAGCTCCCCGACCGGCCATTCTTTCTGCAGCGATCACGGCCGCGGCTGGGATGACAAAGTAGATGTCATTTATTTTCAGATATGCACACTGAGTTCTCATAAGACGGAGTGCAGAGGTTGCAGCAGTCACCGGGGGAGGTGATGACAAATGAGAAGAACGAAAGTTCACATGGAGGGAAGATGAGAGGGATTTTATTGTTGGTACTTTGTTTCGGTGTTTTTATTTGTTTCATTTGCATGATCTAACATTTATTAATTATATCTATCTATCTGTCTATCTATCTATATCTATCTATCTATCTATCTATCTATCTATATATATATATATATATATATATAAAGAGCCACTCAGTGGACATAGGTGTAGGATATAACTTTAACCTTCTGGGTCCAAAATAAATCTATCTAGTTTGACTTCCCAAAGGCTGATTGAGATCCCAGTGTTTTCGTTAACGTGCGAAACGTCAGGAGAGATAAAGCCATTGGCTAATGATGGTGAAAGGGGAGCCCCTAGATCACCCACACCACACACCTCACCTTCAGAACCTCCTGATCTATTTCAAATTTCACACCAACACTAAGTGGCAACCAGCAAGAGAAGTGAGCTGTTTTGACAGCCTGGAAAAAAGAAGGGCTTTGAAGCAAACGCTGGCAGGAGTAAGTTCTTGCAGCTGCGATGCACACTAAAATAAACACCTTGGCTAGATAACATCTTCACAGACAGGCGCACACACACACACACACACACACACACACACACACACACACACACACACACACCGGTTCAGGGCATGAGTGTAGCCCCTCTCTCCCCAGCTGGTAGAAATAAAAGGAATGGAATTTAGACTTTTTTTTCTCTGAAATTAACTTTTTTTTCCCCTGTTCTAGAAATGTCTGAAAACCAAGTAGATGGGAGATTGAACTGGGATATCAGAGAGGAAATTGAAAGGAACATTTGATGAAGGTCTAATGTGACTGGGAAATGGGACCCTAATTAAGAGCTTCCATACTTTAACACAGTCTTGACAAATGTTTGGAGATAAGAACCTTCCAGAAATAGGAGAATAGGGAACAACCTGGTGATCAAGAGCTTTATGAGAGTTGCTGAATCAAGCAGCCTGTGAAGTTAAATGGGACTTCATATTGAAAAAGTAACACACATTAAAAATCGGAGCCGGAAAAAAACAACATACTTTTGAATAACCAATAACCCAAACCATATCATTCAATTCCCTAGACACGATTTAATTTCCCATGCGCAGCCGTGTAAACTGTGGACGAGTGCAGCAGATTTCATTTCTTTCCTTCTTTCCCCCACTCCGCACTCCAACTGCCAATTTTCCGCCACGGCGAGAACTCCGCGCCGCAGCAGTGAGAGCTCAACACGGATGACACGCTTGAATGACGACCTGTAAACAGCCTCGTGCTTGTGCTTCCTCCTCCCCAGGACCCCCACCCCCCACACACACCCCACACACACCCCCCAGGACCCGGCCTGGCAGCCTGGGACTCTCGCTGCAGGGCCCAGGGTTGGAGAGGAGAGAGCCGAGAGCTGAGGCTTCAGTGGTGCTGGTGGTGGTGGTGGTGGTTTTGAAGCCTTGGAGGAAACTGCGGCCGGTTCCAGCTCATTTGATGGCTTATTACACCCCAGCACTCCAGTCTGGCTTTATGGGGACCTCAAGGTTAACAGGCCGGGCTGGAGCCAGGCAGTCTGCTGTCCGCCATTACGGTTACCTGTGCCGCTGGAGAAGAGGAGTGTCGCCACAGCCCCGCCGAGATCCTGCCCAGGATAAGAGGTCCGAGTCTGGGAAGTGAAAGAGTCTAACTCAGGCCTTAGATGCTGTTTAGTACCTGCACGTGGACAAAGCTTTGGAAGAGCTAAGGAGAAGCTAGGAGAGGCTGGAGAAGACTTGGAACAGGTAGATGCAGATCCACACTGATCCCCTCCCTGTCTGCTGACACGAACACACACACACACACACACACACACACACACACACATAAACACACACACACATAAACACACACACACACGCACACATACACACACACACACACACACACACACACACACACCTGAACCCATACACGTACTTCTCATGAATACAAAAGAGCTACTGGCTTATGATTCTCCAGAGACAGATAGGGCAGCTCCCTTTCTCATTGAAAGAGACAAGGAAATTCCAGCCTTATCACCAAGCAAGATACAAGATATAAATTTAGGTTGCTGCATGCTCAGCTCTGCTCTCGCTGTGGAAGCAGCAGAGAAGCACAATTACCCTGTAACAGATAGTACTTTCCACTCTGCACAAGATAAAGCATTATATTGCATTGCATTACATTACTCTACAGACAGGAACCAATTCCTGAGGCTTTATCTGCTGCAATACAAACAGCCCTTTTCTGTAGAGCCACAATATTCTTTGGAAAAATTGATTACTTTCATTTGTAACCTGTTCCTGTCAGGTTAACCTGCTCAGCAGCACCCAATTCCACTTATCAGAGGTCAGTGTGAGTGGCCGGTGTTCAAAGCGCTCTGTCAAACATTAACTAGACTATGTGGGCTTCTTCAGTGGGTTCCGACAGTAGTTGGAGATAAGCTGATTATCATTACATAATTTTCCTGTTGGGTGTGAAAAGAGAAGGTCACTGAGAAGGGAGAAAAGGAAATGTGATAAAGAAGGAGAGGTGATGGTGTGTGTGTGTGTGTGTGTGGGTGGGGGGGATTGGATTGGAGGGATTGTGAGGCCTGAGGCTGTGAGAGAGAAAGAGGGAGGGAGGAAGGGGAGGTGAGGATGTGGTGGGTGCGGATTTTGAAATGGACGATGAACAGAGGCATGAAGGAACATCAACACATTTCAGCCCGGTTGCCAGCCGTGACAAAACACATCTGGTCAGAGGAAGGGAAAGCAGGGGAGGGGAGTGGAGGGGAGGGCCGCAAGCCTATTACCTGGAGGAGGGTAGTCAGTCACGCAAAGCCAAACACTCTCTGAGTAATCAACTAACACGGAGCGTGAATTCATCGTTCATTTTCAGGGAGAGGGAGAGATAGAGAGATGGAGAGAGAGAGAGGGAGGGAAAGCTTAAGGCTCTCATTATGTTCCCTGTGTATTCGAGGGAGTGAGCCATCATTTTGGGTTTTATGTGTTTTGAGGGCTGCATTTTAAATAGAGACTTTCATCGGAATGCTTCCCCGTGCATAAAAGGTGCGTGTGTGGGGAAAACATAATCAGTAATTTCACCTAGAGCAGAACAAGGTAGTTGATTGGTATTCTTTAGCATTCTCCCCATGTACGTTGTATTTCCCTAAAGCCTTTAATACAGTCTCCATAGACACAGTCTCTCTGATGCACCTGAATTTGTTTTCATCTACTTACTAATTGACTAACGAACCACACATACAAAGTCCCTGAAGTCCTTGTGTGAAAAAGGAAATGATCACAAACTGAGTCAGCATACGCAAATAATCGGAGTTTGTAGAAGCACAGTTAGGCACTACACCACAAGCATACAGAAGGCATATGTGAATGTTAGATGATTATTACACGTCGAATGGTTTTCCTGTTGCATACTCTGCTGTGCTGGATCTCCATCTTTCCTCTCCTCTTCCTCCTCCTCCAGACGTCTCGGCCTCCGAGTGGCCAAGGCACGGGGCAAGGCCCTGGTGCAGATGGGGAGGAGGACCGGGGACAGCGAGAGTGCGCCACATGCCTGCACATGAAAACGGCTCAGCGGCCAGATCGCAATCAGATTTTGATTTAGATACGCATCCGCAGCCTGATCTTCAAATGGAAATGAAAAGCTCAGGAATGCGGCAGGAGGAGCAGGAGGAGGAGGAGGAGGAGGAGAAGAAGAAGAAGAAGAAGAAGAGGAAAGAGATGGATAGATGGAGAGAGGAGGAAAAAAACAGGCAAGAGGGAGCAAGCTGATGAGATCATAAAAGAAAGCAGTTTTTTGAAGGAAGAGCAAGAAAAAAAGAGATGGAAAGAGAGATGGAGGATGGAAAGAAAAAATGTGACCCAAATCCCACGTCTCCGTGACCTCATTTATTAAGCTCACAGAAGAGAAACCCAACACCTGGAGCCAGGGGTGCCCCTTGCCAAGCAATGCCAGGCTTCCTCCCTGCAGGTGGACAGAGGCATGGCTGGACTGGACTCTCCCCAGTGTTTAATCCCAAGCCCCTCCTGTCTACTGCCCGATTGTTTGACCTGGCATCTCCGACGCCTATCTGAGGCTCACATCGCCACCGAGCTGTTATCACTGGCCCTGCTGGAGTCCACAAACAAGCTGTCAGAGCCGGAGCTAAAACAACAGCACACCGGGCCCCCAGATGAAACGGACAGGGACGGGAGGGGGGGGGGGGTCTGGGGGAGATAAATCTCTAACACCAGGAACCCCAACTCGCTCAAAGGTCAGGGTTTTAGGTTCAAAGGAGCACATGTGTGCGGAGAGGATTGGAACAGGACGACTCCACCCTTGGATATCCCCCGCTCGATCCAAGATACAGTGAGCTGACCTCCACATGAAATGTGCATTTATATATGCAGTGTGGGCCAATGAAACCTCCAATGTCTGAGATGCGGTAGGGAGATATGGGCCGACAAAACCTCTTGGTTTCTGAGAAAATAGCGAGGAGCGGTTACAGGTATTGTGCAGGCAGATGAGAATCAGTTCAAATATTCACGTGGAGCTCATTATAAATCATATCAAGCATTCCTACCAATGAAAGAAAAGTCCCAAAGCCTTCAATGAGGATTTTTTTTTTTAAACCAACGGTGAGAGTGATATGCAAAGTAATGAATCATAAAGGCTTTCGCTTTCTCTGGGGCGTAAATGTATTCACTGACCCTTTGACCTGACTCGGAGTGCAGAGAGAACCACCACAGTATCATTCCCAGACCAGGGGCCAATTGTATTGGATTTAAATCAATCACTGCTGCGGTAGCTTAGGAGGAGGTCACAGTTCAGAGTTTATTTTTTTGGAGCTGGAGGCAGAAGACATGGATGTGGATATGTGTAAATGTAAAGTAAATTAGATCTGACCAAACATATGGGTGTTGATGGGCCTGTGCCCCTGGGCTAAGAGGAGATAAGAAATGGTAGTGCTGTTTATGACTCATGCTGGAGGGTATGTTTGTGTGTGTGTGTGTGTGTGTGTGTGTGTGTGTGTGTTTGTGTGTGTGTGTGTCTCTCTCTCTCTCTCTCTCCATCTCTCTCTTTCTATCTCTATGTGTGTGTTATTATTGTGTGTTATTATTTTCATTTGGAAAGCTATGGTGGAATGGGCATGTTTGCTAATTCAAACTGCTTGATATCATCTCTCTCTCTCTCTCTCTCTCTCTCTCTCTCTCTCTCTCTCATCCTCTTTCGGTTGCTGCAGTTATTACTCTTCCAGTCAGACAAGCCCAGCCCCCAGCCGCCAGCCCCTCTCCTCATTGTACCTGCGTGTTAAGAGTGAACACCAGGGGATGTGATGAGCTAAGCATGTTCATTCACCTTCTAAACCAGAGGACTACACCAGCACCAGTTTGTCTTACCACCCCAGTCATGTGTCCATTCCTTTTGTTCAAAGGAAGAAAAAAAACCTATGTAAACCATTCTATGCAACATTGTAATCACCATACACACAGAACTACAGGACTACTGTTGGACTACTTTTGCACCTTCACCACGACACTTACTCTCTTGAGCACCTCACCATGCACACAGAACTACAGGCCCTGTCACTACAAGCGTCTCATGCTTGATCACCCTCAAGCACACTGGATTTTTTACATTTAATTTATATAGTATATTTAGTATTTAGTTTTGTTAGTTTTTCTTATCTCCTACTGTCTCTTGTACAGTGGAGTTTGGTTATATGTTTATACTTATACTTATATTTACCATTTCTGCTGTAAGTGCATGTTGTGTGTGATGTCTGTATGCTACTGAGACCCCCTGAATTTCCCCTTGGGGATCAATAAAGTATCTATCTATCTATCTATCTATCTATCTATCTATCTATCTATCTACCACAGCCCAACAGAGTCCCAATGTAATAGCATATGCAGTCTCTGGGATGTCACAAAGACAAAGACATTTGTAACCTAAAACACATAACCAAACAAACAAACACACAAACAAATTGTCATTATCAGTATCCATAGCTGGGATATTCAATTATACATTGGTGAGGAGATTCATTATTTCCAATTAAATATGTTTTTGAAAGGGAGGCAGCCATTTGGTGTTAATACCCTTAAAAAGTGTGTTTCCAAAGAGAATTTTAATGACTGTTACAACTAATCAACGATTACTGTAACTCAAAACAATTTGTTGTGCGGCGCTGAATCCTTTTCATTTTTGGTTGCTTTCATCCATTATTAATGCTTCATTTAGCATTACAAAAGGTGAAATGTCATCAGCTTTTTGTCAGTCAATAATTTGAGTTACCACACCATTACCAGAGGGACGGCTAAAGGACAATCCCAACATTTACATCTGAAAAGCCCTCACCCTGCTCTTTGCAGAGCATTTTCTGAAAAACTGAAACATTATCCTGTCAAAAAACGTGGTGGTGGTAGGCTACTGGAACACTGCCCATAGGCTAATGCACTGACCAAGTGAAAACCCTTTTAAGGCCTGGAGATATGTGCATGTCCTGTCATGTTAATTTATGGTGGACCCATTTCCTCATCACCGGTATGGCTGTAAGGATCTTAGTCTTCAGTCTGACGTTTTAACAATTTGAGGATTTTTCTTTTTTCTTTTCTTTTTTAAAAACAGATGGATTGGATTCCAAGTCAGATGTGTGTGATAAAGGCATGATTTATTTGTTTCCTGAGGTGAACCGGCTCTTTGACATCGAGGTATGATTAATACTTGGTCTATGCAATGAGGCAATGTAAATGGGAGAGTGAACAAACTCAGAATTGACAGAAACCCATTTTGACATATAGCAATACATACAGTATAAACAATCATACATACACCACGTACAGCATATCTACAGTAAATGTCGTCTCCATACATGGTAATAAGAGAAGGCCATGTCATGTTTTGGAGGATACACTGTCTCAGACATTTTGTGCACATTGTGTCATTGAGATTGCATTGTATTACACCCCAGTGGCAAATCATTAAACAGCCGGTTGTCTATTGTGAAAAGGAGTCAATCAATGCATCGACTCGTGGCCCAAATGGCCAAGTCATTGGACTGCTGGAGAGAAGGCAGTGCTGCTGAGCTTAACGTGGCTTACTGGACTGGCTGTCAGAGCTGACAGCTCACACAGAGAGGTATTGATTGACAGAAGACAGTTTCTGCTGCAGTTCCCCATATCTTAGCCACCCAGGACATGTTTTGCTCAATTTTGTTTTGCAATGTCTGCATTTTTGCTTTTCTGTTCAAAATGGGATGTAGTGGGTTGGTGATGTTCAATGAGAGCCAAACTTACTTCTGTAAGTTAAAATACGGAGTTAAATTTCTCAATGGAAATAATGTCACATTTCTTTAAACGAATAACACCTTTCTTTTTCTTTTTTTATATAGCTCCACCGTTTTCCCTAGTGAAATCAATTATAGAGTGAGACAACAGTCAGTAATGTGTCTGGGTTGATTGAATCATTAATTGCATTATAATATGTCAAGTGGAAGAGACATGAGTCACAAATGGAAACCTAACCAACAATGACATTTTAACATGCTTTTAACACATACAGAGTAGTCAAAATAACGCAAGAAAAAAGCACAGAAAAAAAAGAAAAAAAACCTACACACACACACACACACACACACACACACACACACACAAAGACACTCACAAACACACAGAGACAAGCACACAGACAGGCACACACACAAAAACAAATAGGTTATTTGGGCATGACCCCTCTAACAGCGTAATTACTTTGACATAGTGCCTGTGTCATCCCTGCTGCTGTTTGCCCTATGACAGCTGCTGCCTAGCTCAGTGCTATGTCATTTGTGTCATGAAAACGAACGGCTGTGTATATCAAAAGAAATGAGCTTTTGGCTGCAACTATACATTATAGTCATGACATGCTATCGGGACGAATTATGTCAGATGAAAACACTCTTACTGCAATACATGTTCTTCTGGTATATTCTCGTCTTGACTAAGCTATAGCACTAAAGCATATTTCAGACATATGTAGACTACTATATTAAATGCATGACATAACAATATCTTTTGGGGGAAAAAAATCAAGTAAAATTTTATTATTTAGTCCTTTTTAGTGAGCAGTTAATATCTGTGATATTAATATCATGATTATCTAAATGGGGTTTTCTACATTTTAGCATCCATCTGTCTGTATCCTTCTTTCTTTTAATATCATGATAGTCTGTGAACTGGTATTGTAATCTCATTATAATCTGTGAACTGTTTTAATAATCTCATTACAATCTGAGTGTAATTGGGTGTAATGGTGGCAGCTAGACTGGGCTTCTCTCTTTCACACTGGTGAATGGAACTCAGCTGGGTGACAACAGGCCAGAGGGGTTCGTGACAACAGAGCTAGAGAGGCAGTGTGAGATGTGAGTGGTGTGTTTGTGTGTGTGTGTGTGTGTGTGTGTGTGTGTGTGTGTGTGTATATGTGTGTGTGTGCCTTCCGGTGTCAGTGTGCATATTCTCCGAATGTCTCTCAGTATCTAGGAGTGAGAGAAAGGGAGAAAAAAAGAACCCAGAACGCCAGAGAGCAAGAGAATGAGCAAAGCAGAAAGAGAGAAAGCGCGAGAGAGAGAGAGAGAGGGAGAGACCGAGAGAGAGAGGGAGAGACCGAGAGAGAGAGAGAGAGAGAGACTGTGCCTGTTGTGGGATCCATGTGAGGTGAAGCCTGCAGAGACAGCAGGCTTTATCAGATCCAGCATGTGCCACCGCTGCCTTTCAGAGGCAGGAGACCGCGTCCAGGCCAGCCAGCCCTGATAAGTAGGCCAAGATGTCTAAAACTCAATCTGGAGCTCAGCCATTTATAGGACACGAACTCCCAGCGCTCAGCTAACCCACTAGCACATGACATCTCACTAACACTTCTAAATAGCAGCCCTCATACACACACACACACACACACACACACACACACACACAGAGTAGCAGCCGCATTCAAAGAGCTATGAGGACATACAGAGTACATGGCTATTAATATATGGGGGTCTTAATATGTATGTTATTCAGCTACTGAAAACGTTTAGAGCTTTTTATTGGAGAACTTTGTGGGAAGTTCCCTAAGTCTGTGCCATAAAAATAGGATGGAAACTTTTCATTTCTTAGCCCAGCTATCTCTGTTGTAATGAAATAGACGCCGTCGGTCGGGTTGTTATTTCAGATAACATTCTGAGCTTGGGAGAATTTATCGCTCGTACGACTCTTTAAAAAAAAAGACAGGCAGCCTTTTGAACGTCGGCGTGGAAAGTATGATTTAATCCTGACATCAACTTAATAGTATTTCTGTCTGAGATTGTTGGTGTTTCAATAAATATGGGAATGAGAGCAAATGCCGTATATTTTGTAGATCCCACCTTGCGTTTGCTGTTACATCTTCTGCTGAATTTAATCAGACAAGTATGCCCTCAGGCTGCTATAACTACAGGGACCTATTTCTACATCACAATACAAACGCAAACCGCATACAGCCTATTACTGGAGGTACTGTCATTGTTTTTTTTGTGATCAAAGTGTTGAATTCAGCTCTCAAATGGATTGTTATCAGCAAGAGTGTGTACCGTCATGGTTGATGGTGTCTAGACTCTACACAAAGATCTACAGTGAATCTCGATTCAAGAGGAAAGAGAAACATAGGGGGAAGCAGGAAAGAGAAACAAATAAAGAATAAATACATTTAGGACAGACATAATGAAAGAAAGATAAAGAAAAGATGAACAAGCGACAGAAAGAACAACAAAGGGCAGTGATCTGTCAACACAGGGCCGCCCCGGCTGCTGGTGACAGACGGCATTTCTGTTTTTAAAAACGTTCTCCCCAGCAACGTCGCCGGGGTCGGTGTTTACAAGCAGCCCCAGGTGGCGCGGCGTGGCCGTTGTCGTGGCGGG
>NW_027468680.1:12792172-12797172 GCF_046254945.1 Alosa pseudoharengus
TCTCCCTCACTCAATCCTTCTGTCTTAACTCCCTCTTTTTTTGTTTTAAACTGACTTCACCAAAGTCAATATCAGCTTTATCTATCAGGTCTTTTTTTACGGGCGTTACTCTCTCTTTCTCTCTCTCTCTCTCTCTCTCTCTCTCTCTGTCTCCCGTGGTGCACCCACAGGAGGTTACTGGGTCAATCAGCTGAGAGCGAGGGAGGTGTTGGACAGGTTGGGGGTCCTCCACTCCTCCCGCTTCCCCAAAAAACCCAGCAGGAGAAAGACTCATGTCGGAAGATGGAGCGTTTCTTTGAAGAGCCCCCTTTCTGAGATGGAAGGCCTCCTTTGAGTGCCCGCATGTGCGCTAAAGAGGTGTGTGTGTGTGTGTGTGTGTGTGTGTGTGAGAGAGAGTGTGAGTGTGTGTGTGGTTGTGTGTGTGTGTGTGTGTGTGTGTGTGTGGTACATGGGGGGGGGGCGGGCCTTTGTACCCGAACATCTTGCGAGAATTGTTCACATTAGCCGAGGACAATGCCCTGGTTTGAACCGGACAAAAAAGAGGTTAATCCACAAAGAATGGGCCAGCGGCCACCGAGGCCAGTGAGACAGAACTCCACGCTGAAGAGCACCAGTCAATAAAGGCCTAATGAAGGTGTTCACTGGTTAAGGGCCTGAACAGCGGGCGATCAAAGAGCAGCGCAGGGTGAGGAGGCTAACCCATCACCCAGAGGAGGGTCAATGGGAGCCAAGAGAGAGAGAGAGAGGGAGGATAGCAAAAAGAGAAAGAAAAGAGCAAAAGAGAGGATGAGAAAAATGGTGTAGAAAGATATTCAAGATTCAGAGAATAAAAGAAATACAGGATAGGGAGGGAGATGAAGCGGAAGACAAAACAGTGAACGGATGGCAAAGAAAGAGCTCCATTCAGCCAATGGAAATTCATTAATGGCACTTGGAGTTGTGGCTCTGTGATCTAAACATAAGCACACACTCAAGCACTCAATTTCCACTGCTGAAAGCAAACAAAGCATGCGCATACAAATGCAGTCCAGTCCAGACACACAAGAACGAATACACACACAGACACAGCATAAATAAAAAACAAATAAGCACATGCACACAGATGCACACACACACACACACACACACATGCACAGGCACACACACACACACACGCTCAACCACTCAGTACTCATACGCCCTATTGATTCTTTCTTGAGGCAGGATAACTGCTTCTTTGTCCCCCCAGTAATTACGTCTCTCAGAGAGTGCTCTCCTTATAAGCCCTTTCAAGGCCAAATAGATGGAAACACATTGACTCCATATGAATAACATAATGCATCACATACATGCGAACAATTTCCTTCTGTTTTACAAGGTCCACATCACGCCCATACGCCTGCAATGTCTCTCTCTCTTTTTAGTATCTCTCTCTTCACTCTCAATGTCTCTCTCTCTTTTTTGTCTCTCTCTCTTCACTCTCAATGTCTCTCTCTCTTTTTTGTCTCTCTCTCTTTTTTGTCTCTCTCTCTTCACTCTCAATGTCTCTCTCTCTTTTTTGTCTCTCTCTCTTTTTTGTCTCTCTCTCTTCACTCTCAATGTCTCTCTCTCTTTTTTGTCTCTCTCTCTTTTTTGTCTCTCTCTCTTCACTCTCAATGTCTCTCTCTCTTTTTTGTCTCTCTCTCTGTCTCTACTTCTTCGGTAACACTTTACTTGACGGGTGAGTTCATAACACATTCATAGCAGCTGTCATAAACTGCACATAAAGCATTCGTGACTGTTTCATGAGACATGACTCAACATTCATACCAAACCTTTCATGAATGTGGAAGACAGAACGATGACAACTTGTCAAAATAAAAGTCCAACAATTGCAAAGCAGTATTGCCATTTTTGTTCTAAACCTCTTACCTGATCACGTCACATCTGAGTCAATGGGCTACTCCAGTGCCAAAAAGACAGAACATGGTCAAGCAAATATTTTTTGTTTCATAAAAATGTATTTGTTTTATGATGTGACCTTTGCAGATGATTTCTAATCTTTTGCTACTGGGAATGTCCAACCATTCCAGGTTACACAAATACGGGTCAGCTGAATGTAGGCTAGTTTACCTCCCAGTGTTAAATTCAGTGATTATGAATACTTCACAACTTGTACATTGACATTCAATGTAGACTTCATAAGATATTCATGAAATATTTACAAAGGCTGGAGAGAAAAACGGCGATGCTGCTTTGCGATTGTTGGACTTTTATTTTGACAAGTTGTTGTCGTTCTGTCTTCCACATTCATGAAAGGTTTGGTATGAATGTTGAGTCATGTCTCATGAAACAGTCACGAATGCTTTATGTGCAGTTTATGACAGCTGCTATGAATGTGTTATGAACTCACCCGTCAAGTAAAGTGTTACCACTTCTTCACTCTCTATATGTTTCCATCTTTCTCTCATCCCATCTCTCTCACTATCTCTCTTTCTAGCTCTAGCTCCCCCCCTTCATATCTATCATTCTTTTTTCTCAGTCGTCTCTCTCTCTCAGCTCTCAGTCTCTCTCTCTCCCTCTCTCTTTCTTACCACTCCCTCTCCTTCACCCTCCATCTCTCTCTCTCTCTCACCCTATCTCATTTTCAGCAGCAGTAGGGTTGTGTGTCTGTGTGTGTGTGTGTGTATGTGTATGTGTGTGTGTGTGTGTGTGTGTGTGTGTGTGTGTGTGTGTGTGTGTGTGTGTGTGTGTGTGTGTGTGTGTGTGTGTGTGGGTGGTGTGCGTGCTGCAGGAATGTGTTGGTGGCGTTAGCTGGCTGCCACTGATGAGATGAGATGTCCTCAGACAGGCCCTGGCTCATGTCAGCAGTGAGATGGGTGATAATCAGAGCCGCTGTCGCTGAGCCGCCTGGTCCCCACAGCCCCACTCAGCCCCGCTCTCTCTCCCCAGCCGCCTGGTCCCCACAGCCCCACTCAGCCCCGCTCTCTCTCCCCAGCCCCCTGGTCCCCACAGCCCCACTCAGCCCCGCTCTCTCTCCCCAGCCGCCTCACTCCGAGCTGGGGAGCGCGCTCCCATGACTGACAGGCCGTCTGCGGATGCTCTCCACACCTCACGCGATCCGGCTGCTGACGCTGACGCTGGCCCCACCACCACCACCATGACACAGTGATGAAGGCGTGTTGATCTCACCACCTCTTCCAGGCTGTCAGCACACTCTCCGTTGCCATGGTGCCACCCAAAACACTGAGCCAGGGTTTGGGCTCCCCCGACTGACAGGTACCTGAGGTACTGCACTGCCTCAATTGTGTAGAAGTCTGTACACTATGTATACTATCTGGCATGGTTTGTACATGTATGCACTTAGGCACTTTCTGTAGTCCTGTGCAAGGCTGTGTAGACTGTTTAGTTCCGAGTGGTCTCTTGTCACTATGTGTAAACTATGTTCTATTTTCTAAATAGCACCATGGTCCTGGAGGAACGTTGTTTGGTCTTCCTGTGTGCTATATTAACTGTATATGGTGGAAATGACAATATACCAAGTCTACAGCCTTTCACCTATAGTGACAGGTTGTGCACAGATACTCTCCACACCTCATGTGAAACAGCAACCACCATGCCTAAAGCGGCATGTCGCTCTCACAGTCTCTAGTAGGCTATCAGCAAACCTTCCGTTACCATGGCATTGGCTGAATCACTTGGCCACTACCGTAGCTGTCGTTGTGGAAACCATGGTTACCCTGGAAGTATTTGCAATCCAGAGAGTAATGGAAGCTGCTAAATAAATGCGTTTGATTTTTGCTTTTGTGTGTGTTTGTTTTTTTAAATATGGCTTCATTCCCGTCCGGCAGATGAATGAGTTCTGAAGCGATTCGATGTGATTTGCAGCCCTGCAAATTGCTCCACGGGGGAACTTCTCCCAATAAACCAACAGCACAAATCAATGCCAACTCATTTGTCATGTCGACCTCAGTCACACATGCTTTTAATTGCAATTTGTGAAACAATTGAAAGCCTGCATATTACTTTCATTATTTATAACAACATGTATAAGTCAAAGACATACATTTTTTTTTTTTTTGGTTTCCGATGCAACTTCACCCATTTTTTTGAAGTGCGAGTTGGGCTATAATTGGGTGATGACGTTGTTTGTTGTCTAGCATTGTGTTGTTGTCACAGACAGAGCTGTCAATATCTCTCTTTGCCACCAAGAAGGCATTTTCTCGCCGGGCTGCTTAATCAGTCTGGCATGTGCCCAGTCTCAAAAAAGATAACAGTGTGCTGCACATAAATCCCCTCCACACACACACACTCCAATTTAAGTGCCACAAGGCAGACAGCTGAGATAGAGTCTGTCTGTGTGTGTGAATGTGTGTGTGTGTGTGTGTGTGTGTGTGTGTGTGTGTCAGTCTGTAAATGGGAGACTGTGTGTGTGCATGCAACGTGTGTGTGTCTGTCTATTTAATTGTGAGTCTGTATGTGTGTGTCAGTCTGAAAAATGGAATACTGTGTGTGAGTGTGAGTTTGATTGTGAGTTTGATTGTGAGTCTGTGTGTGTGTGTGTGTGTGTGTGTGTGTGTGTGTCAGAGAAAGAGAGAGAGAGAGAGAGAGAGAGAGAGAGAGAGGAATCCAGGAATGTTAAAGTAATCATGATATCCAGCGTACTCGCAGTGCCAGAGTCACGGGTGCAGCTGTGACTTCGGGACATGTCAGTTGTTGGCTGTGCAGCCTTCAGTAGGTTCAACGCTTCCAGGATTTACAGTTGTCCTTGAGTGAGCCATTCAAGTTTATCACGGCCACTGCGGACACTTAAATCCTTGGCACAAACACAGGATCAACAGGCAGCTTTTTAGGCAGCTTTAAACTCCTAATCCTTGTCCTTTGGCAGCGCTGAAATGAAAGCCCCTCTTCCCTCACGAGGTGCAAAAATGTCCCCTTTCAACTGGCATCATAAAGACAGCTTCCTGGTGTTACCCCCCAAACACTCTCTCTCTCTCTCTCTCTCTCTCTCTCTCTCTTTATCTCTCTCTCTCTCACTCTCT
>NW_027468680.1:12799672-12804672 GCF_046254945.1 Alosa pseudoharengus
CTGTGTCTGTACAGCTGCTCAACCCCCCACCCCCCAGCATCCCCTCCCATTACACCCCCCACCTCCAGAAAAAAAGAAAACTGCCCCCCCCAAACACCATTCCCACCCTTCCATACTCAGACGCCACCCTCTCATGTCATCAGTCTAGCATCCTGTGGCCTCCATCAGGGGTATTTTAAGGCTACAGAGAACAGCATTTGATACCAGCATTAGAGTCAGTTTAGGTCAGGTCAACAACACCCTCCCCTCCCCTTCCCTTTACTCTCCTCTCCTCTCCAATCACACACATGCTCCTCTCTCTCGTTCTTGTTCAAGCCTCATTCATCATCAGGATGAAGTTAGTGAGAGAGAGAGAGAGAGAGAGAGAGAGAGAAAGAGAAAGAGAGATAGAGAGACATGGAGAGGGGAGACAGTGAAACATGCTGACTTCGCTACTGTCTGTGAGTCTGTGGTGTGTTCCTCGTGCCATTCGACGTGCGTTTGGCCCCTCCTCGAGCGGTTCCACTTTTCCCAACCTGCTTGCGGGTCCTGAGGCAAGCGGCCCCCACGAAGCCCAGTTTGGGGTGGACTACGCTTGGAGCTGCGAAGGGATTAGCTGCTAATAACACAGTGGACGCGCGCTCCTCCAAAGCCAACTCCAAATCCCAGACGAAGAAGGGGGTGGGTGGGGTGCTGCAGCATGTTAAATCACTTGAATTAGTCTAATAGGCTCATCAGGTCCATGACTGTTTAGTCTGTCGAGGGCCAGTGGAAAGAAAGACGGGTCTCGGCGTCCAGTAGACCGACCGATGGTGCCAGGGGTGGAAGTGGTCGATCTTTGGGCACCCAGGCGAGTGCATAGCCAAATAACACCAGCCTCAGCTACCCATACCCACCAACAGCAAACCCCCCCCCCCACACACACACACACACACACCGCCACCCTCGCCTCTCCACCACCAACCCAAACTCAGACTGGCCAAGCCCCCCCCCCTCTTTTCCAACTTGTGGTGAAAACAGCGCTGTCAGCTTCCAAAAGCTTCGGATGCTCGGACGTTAAACCAACACGTTCAGCAGCAGTGTTGACCCATGTGCGCTAAGCAGCTTTTTTGGACTGCTCTGCTCTCAATGGGGCTTAATCTCCGTTTTTGAAGAGAAGAGGCGGATGTTACCCCCGTTGAGCTCTACTCCACACACACACACACACACACACATAATACATCCCCACTTCCAAAAACACAGACATGCACATACAGTAGCCCTCTCTCCGCCTGATGGTGATTTTCCAGTTTTCCTGCTGAGCAGCTGGTTTCCGTGGAAACCACAGAAAGCATGAATGCCCCTAATAGTCCCTTTTTTCTGGCATTTCTTATGGTTGATAAAGTAATTACAGCGTGGGTCACCTTGTCTGTGACACATATGGGGACAGGCACAGATTGGCTTAGACTTTCTGCACGCTATAACCACCCTGGACACAAGGCATCACTCTCTGTCAGTGATATCACATACACACACACACACACACACACACACACACACACACACACACACACACACACACACACACACACGCACACGCACGCACGCGCACACACACACACACACACACACACACACACACATACACACACACACACACAGAGATACACACAACTACACTCACTAACAACACACACATTATGCACAGACACAAGGGACCTCCATAATGAAAGATGGTTCTCCTCTACAGCCCTTTCATAAGAGATAACCTTGAGTGTCACCACATTCTCAGAAAACGTGCATATTTAAAAAAAAACAACGCAATGGTTGTCGGCCTGTTAGTCTTAAATCACCCAGGAAGTGAATCCTCGACTCATCTTCATTGCATCTGCTGTCAGTGCGGCAGACCATCACCCCACTGACTGATTGAACTGTGGCTCGAGCAGTGCAGACTCATTCAGCTCACTCATCACCCCATTGCACGCAACGCACTACCCGACGCAACCCCGACAGTGACTCATCTATTTATTTTTTCATATAGCTTCAGTGGCGTTGCCAAACACAAACGATACCCCCATCCCGCTCAGAAGGGGCCTGTCAGAGCTTGCCCGCCGGCAGCCAAAAAAGATCTCCTTAATTAACTTCCAGTCGAGGGAACATGAAGGATCTTTGGATGCGACACAAATGGCTGTCGGAGAGATAGAGAGAGAGAGAGATAGAGAGAGAGAGAGAGAGAGAGAGAGAGAGAGAGAGCGGCTGGTAAATTGGGAGCAGAGAGAGTAGACTCTGGGATGAGCAGCTCCCCTGCTAGCTCGCTGTCATCTTCACCGGCTTGCAGGGGCAGGTTTGACCCTGTGAGCATCTGGGCTGTTGTGTTGACGAGACCCATGGGGAGTGAGCCTCGCCTGCACTGTCATTCTGGAGTCGTCTCCCCAAAGAGAACCAGGAGGCAGAGAATCATATTTTTCTGCAAATGTTTAATATGTGAATTGTGGAATAGCCTACATAGCTTCTGTTATATTTACTGCAAAATATCATGAATGAGATTATTTAGGGGGAATGGGCAAGTCGGGTCGAATGATCCTGCAACATGACGTGCCCACAATTCAGAGCAGGCAGCATTGCCTAATTTAAATTTCCTCAATCAACCCTGGGGGATAAATGAGTAAATTGATGCGAATGTGATGTGATGGCTGTAAACATATAACATGGCTGTGAAAATGTGTGTGTGTGTGAACAGTGAACAGGTAAATTAAGCATGCAGCCATGTCAATCATCAATGGCCTCTGTGTGACCTCTGCTTTGGCCCCTAAGAGATCACTCTTAAAGGGCCAGTACATCTCTGCATCTCTCCCTCTCTCTCAATTCAATTTGCTTCAATGGCATGACAATTTAAAGGAAAATAGTATTGCCAAAGCATAGACCATAGAAACATATCAACACATTAATTTATAATCAGGGAAGACAAACAATGTGGTAAGACGCACATATGTTTCTGTATGTAAGCACACACATACTCATTTTCCTGTGTCTCACTCGATTATTCTATTTGTTTTGTCCTATTGCTTGCTTTTTTCTCCATGCGTCTCCGTTCCTTTCACCATCTTGTCTTCCCATACACACACCAACACCACATATGCCCCACTCCCTGCTTTTCTCAGACAAAAACTGGGAGGAACAGCAATAAAGAACACCCCCCCAGTGCACCCGCCCAGATTGGAACATGTTCAGTCCGTGTACTCTGCCCTGTGTCACCCCCTCTGCCACAGGAGAGAGACTCGCAGGTCTGCCTCTGCCCCGAAACCGCTCACATGGTTCTCATTCGGGGTCGCCTTGAACTGATAACCGCGGGGATTACGCGGCAGGAACTGAAAAGCCCCCGTGAAGCTGCGCGGTTCGGGTTATTGACCCCCACTAATGAACTCGTGTTCCCCCGACATCTGGGGAAAATGTAGGAGAGATGGCTGTTTATGGGGAGGAGGGGAATTAATGGGCCAAATGTGTCTCCACTGCAGTGCAGTTCCACACTATGAGCTGACAGTTTTTTGTTTTTTTTGCTATCACACTGAGGAGACAAAAGAGCAATCCGACAGTGCTGAAAATCAATGCGGAATCCTGACAGGAGGGAACATTTGAGCGAGAGATAGAAGTGCAGTCCAATTACACTAACAACATCCGTTGGGACTGGCTATGTAGAGTTCTGACTTAGTAACATCAGTTCTGACTGACCGACTGTGTTCTGACTTATTAACATCCGTTCTGATTAGTTTAGAGTTCTGACATGGTGCTGGAAATTGTTGCTTCATTCTTGTGTCCACTGGTACAGTTTTAGGCATGTAACATTCAGGTATAGATAGACGCTTGGTTTTGCGACATGGAAGTTTGTTAAAACAGCTGTTGGACACCATATTTTCCCAAGCAGAAGGTCCGTAAGTTATGACAGAACTGTTCACTGGTACAGTTTTAGGCATGTAACATTCAGGTATAGATAGACGCTTGGTTTTGCGTCATGGAAGTTTGTTAAAACAGCTGTTGGACACCATATTTTCCCAAGCACAGACCTCTGTTACGGCAGAGCTCCAACATTCCGAGTTGGTTTGTCGTCTGTGCGTCCCCAGGCTTCTTTCAACAGGAGACTATGACAGGAAATGACAAAAGCCAAATTTTTCTGTCATAACAGCAACAACACAGGACCCAGAAAGAAAATAGAGCACCGTGTATGTGTGTGGAACTGGAAAGCTGTCAACATTAGTCATCTTTATTCCCGGGAATCTTCTAAAGACGTTCGCCGGTGTGACGGGAGATGCCCCTGAGCTATTCAAAGAGAAAACCTGCGTAGTTCCTTTTTGATTAGCCTGGGAATAATAAAAAACACTCTGTCTTCATCTGCCGCTGTGAAAACATAATAAAGGTGTGTGGCATGAAAGCAAAAGCCAAAAAAAAAACTCTTGGCCCTCAGAACATATTTGCATTGTAATAAAAATGTAATCGGCTCATTAATCTCTCAGGCAACACCCACCCATTTATCTCTACTTGAGCAGTTCCTGGATCCTCTTCAGTGACAAAGCTCAGATGTTTTCTTATTCAACAAATGGGAAATGATGTCATCCAGTCACTCTTTTTAACTCTATATCAATTACAGATACACTTGAAAAACACTTTCTCTTTGCTCCAAGCATGGTGAGGCTGATAAAATGTTGTCATGTGATGCTAAGGCATTGCCTTGATCAAATCAAAGAGTTTTTTTTTTTGTTGTTGCCTCTACCACAGGAAGGGAGTCAGTGATCCAGGGGAATATTATATTATAAACTCTCCATATGCTTCCATATGTACTTCTCCTCATCTCTTGGAGGTTTCCAGTAGTTGTTAAACATGTTAAGTGCACTGTGCCTGAGAACCTCAGTGACAGCTCCTCTCATGACGAGCCAAGACTTCTCCGGCCACTTCAAAGAAACTCAGTATCTGCTCTCTCTCTCTCTCTCTCTCTCTCTCTCTCTCTCTCTCTCTCTCTCTCTCTCTCTCTCTCTCTCTCTTCCTCTCTC
>NW_027468680.1:12809672-12819672 GCF_046254945.1 Alosa pseudoharengus
AACTCCCCACGATGTGACTCTTTAGCCTACATAGCCTAGGCTATAGCCTATTTGTTACCGTTTCGTCGTGGCTTTTGGTGAGAAACAAATAGTTCGCAACAGCACACGCTGAACTTGAATCAAACATTCTTTAGAACACAGCTGATCAACCGTCTACTTTCACTTTTGAATGAAGTTCCAGTCCTTGCGCAGTAATATGAAAGACGTAAATTAGAAGCACAAAGCCCATTTTCCTCGACGGTCTGTTATACTTAGCAACGGTCTGTTATTGACAATTAGCAGACCACCGAACGTTGGGAAGGCCCATTCAAGTGAATGGAGCATTCTGCAGCACTCTGAAGAGCTGTGTAATAACACATGAGAACACCCACAGAAGACAATTCATAAGATCCGCCTGTATCACATCTTCAGATTAAAGAGAAACCAGTGAATCCAGACAATCAGCTTCATTTTTCATTATTCTTCATTTTTCATTCACTACCTGCCCAACCTCTCCAACCAAAGATACAAAAAGGGATATAGGGGAAAAGAGACAGGGTGGGAGAAAAAAAAGAGAGAGAGAGGGAGGGTGGGAGAGAAAAAGAGAGAGAGAGGGCCCGTGTGCTCCCACTGCCACAGGTTCATCTCTTTTAGGGCCTTCCACCCATAAATCAGGCCCTCCTGAAGGCTTGAGCCCATAGATGGCGGTTTGAAGGGGACAGGGGGCATTGTTTGTTTGTCCTAATACCAGACCGCACACAAAGGAGGCACAATGATCAGGCATTAAGCCCCGCTTGAAAGACACGGGTGCCAAAAGAGCTCCAGTGAAGAGCTTCAGAAGATGAAACAGAGTTAAAGTCTCAGGAGGTTCTTTGAGGGGCTTTTGTCTCGGTCGACACAGTTGCCCACCGTCCCAAAGACCTGTGTTGGGTGGGGTGGGGTGGGGTGGGGTAGAGGGGCTTAGTGAAGGAGAAGAATGAATGCCTGGAAGAGAGTGCATCACAAAAACAAGTCGCAAATTCTAACCCTTTTGCCCAAAAGCTTCCCGGGGGCCAGAGGCTGGAGCTGGTCAACATTTTTGGGATTGTGGATATCCCGAATGTTTTTTTCTTTTTCAACTCTGCTGAAGATGTAAACAGTGCATGTTGGACCACATATTTGTGACAACAACACACACAAAAAGCTCACTATTGTGTTTGAAAACATCGCTTAAGGACAATGCACTCACGTAAGTGAAAACATTAAAGCTAACTTAGCTTTAGCTTTATAGGTGCGTTATAACATTATGAACCTCTTTAAGAAGGGCACTGCACTAATTAGTTGATTAACAACTAATAACATGGCACCAAAAGGCTACTTAAGGTAAAGTTCAGCCCTGAATTTACCCAGGAAAGTACTTACTCTGTGTTAGGTCGGAGGTGATGCTGTTCATTACTGCGCCATGTGACGCTACGTGCACATGACAAGTCTGGATATAATTTGCCGTGGCTAAACCCCTTGTAACATTCTTTGATTCTCCAGCGGGGATGACTTCCCAAAAACAATGGGAGGGGTGCCAAGAACCCCCCCCCCCCCCTGCTAATGAGGCTTAGGGCAGTAACCCGACACCCCATCAGAAATCTAAGCAAGGAGCGTCCACTTCAGAGAGATCGGGCCGGTGATAGTGCAAATCCCTCACATAGTTTCGCGACCATTTGTGGCTGGACAAGAAGAACAATACAGACAAGATAGTAGATAGAGTCAATGGGGGGAGTATCAGACACCAAAGACAACATCTCAGTGTCAGATGTTTACAGCTGAATATATAAATGTTTTGGCAAAAATAAACTCTTAAATAAACTCTATTGCAATACGTTGTTCTGTACACCACCCCAGATGAACATGGATGGAAGCATGCAAAAATTGTGACCACACAAACAAAACAGGATGTCTGGACTCTGACACTCTCATTGGAAAAGCAAAACAAACAAGCACACACACACACACTCACACACACACACACACACACACTCAAAATTGATATACAAACATAGCTCAGAGAAAGTTATTAATTCTCATCACAGAACGAGACGTGGCCAAGAAGGACACACAGGCAGCAGACAGGGGAAGGGTGTGGTGGCTGAGCTGAGCTGGACGGCATGTTTGTAGATGGAGCTGTAGGAGCCATTACTCACCATCTCCCTCTTCTGCTCCATTATCCTAATGAGCCCCTCTCTTCCCAATGACCCCAGAGAGAGAGAGAGAGAGAGAGAGAGAGAGAGAGAGAGAGAGAGGAGGTGAGCAAAAAAATGGCCTTATGGAATGAGACACACAAACTCACACAAAACACATACACACACACAGAAGCTTGTGGGAACACACACGCACACACTCACACACAAGCACACACACACACACACACACACACACACACAAGCAATATATCCATTCCAGCTTGCTAAAATCCATTTATGGCCCTGCCGAGTCCCTGTTATTTGTGATCCTGTGTGTGTGTGTGTGTGTGTGTGTGTGTATCCATTACCCCAAACGTCTGCCTCTGTTTGAGGTGATTTACAGCAGTGGAATTAGGAGTGGAGCACTAGGCTGAGCGTAATTATGGCTGTTGCAGCTTGAGAAAAAATATGGCGTCCACTGAGTGAGATGAGATCAGTCAGCTGTGAGAGAGGCAGTAGTCCTCACCATCTGGGGAGAAGACAGAAGGCGTCGGCACTGCGCACATGAGTGCGACCACCGTGCACAGCGCGGCGGCTAGTTTCTTGGCTAACGGTCAGCACTGACAGGCCTCACCTCTGACGACCCCCACATTACTGAGGAGAAAATAGAACTCAGTCGGCCCTCCGTTTAAATGACAGGCAAAACTCAAGGCAAGAGCTAAAGCTAAAGCTAATTAGATAACTTGGCAAAATCAACTTGTAATTTGTTAACCATGAGCAAGAGCCCAAGCACAAACATGGGTGGATCAGCACAATGCTCCCACACGCCACATGATAGCTTAGTCTCATGCTAAAGACCCTTTTGCTCCTGTCCAACTTTGCGCTTTGGCTGTCACTTAAATTAGGACCCTGTCTGTATTTATGATGAGATGAATTAATTAAAAGGGAGCTACTCAATAAAATTGAAGGAGTTCCGGGGGTTGGGTGATGAAGACGTAAGAGAGCGGCTCTGATGCTACACACAAGCTTAGAAAGCTGTGGATGAAGGTGTCTTCTTCTGCAGTGTTAGCACAGTGCATTTGAGGGTGATAACAACACTGCCATGGTGGAGGAAGTTGCAGAGTGGCCAACTCTCATTGAATTTCCCCTTGGGGATCAATAAAGTATCTATCTATCTATCATGCATTGACCGTGAGATTCATTCATTTGATTGGCTCCACACGCTCTCACGCCAATCCAATGCGTGAGGGTTGGCAGCTATGAAGTTGGTAGAAATATCATAAAATGAATACAGCATGAATACATAACATGAATACATCACAAATACCATGCTAATCCGTGGAGAGAAACACTAAAGGCTGTTGGCCACGACTAAATATGGTCTTAGATCTTGGGTGTGTTTATCCCATGACAATGTCTTTGTCTCGCTCTAGCTGTGCTAGAAGGTGCTTCCCTGAACTCTGTCTGTCCTCTTGTCCCCTAATCCTGGCCTGTCCTGAGTGAGCTCTGGCTGTCACTCCAAGCTGCTGGTTCCTGAGCGTTGGCACACAGGTCAGGTCAATACGCACAGGTGATTGGGCCACAGAACACAGCACACCAAACAAGCCGGCCTGTTTCCCTTTGGGATTACACACAGGCTGCTTCTGTTCCTGCTCACCTCCCGTCAGGGACCTAAAACTCCACCTTCATTTAGTTTGAGAGAGTGTGTGTTTATGTGTGTGTGTGTGTGTGTGTGTGTGTGTGTGTGTCTGAGTTTGTGGTTTGTGTTTGTGTAAAAGTTATGTATGTGTATGTGTATGTGTATGTGTACGTGTACGTGTACGTGTGTGTGTGTGTGTGTGTGCGTGTGTGTGTGTGTGTGTGTGTGTGTGTGTGTGTGTGTGTGTGTGTGAGTGTGTGTGTGTGTATCAATCAATCAATCAAGTGTTATGTGTTGACTCCTACCCTACAAAATAATTCACTTGCACTATGTATTTGTGCCTGTGCTTGTGTAAAAGTTATGTGTGTGTGTGTGTGTGTGTGTGTGTGTGTGTGTGTGTGTATTGTAGTGTCACCACACCAGCATTGAATGTGTTTCCTTTACAATGTAACTGTACAGACGCACACCCAGACCTCTGCACAAGGGATCTCTTTCTGGTCTCGCACTTCCACAGGCTCCACAAGTCTCGTCTGACGGCTCCACAGGTCAACTTCATTACAATGACCTTTTTCATTTATCTGGGGAGGACAAAAAAAAAAAAGAGTTGGGCTGAACTATTTCTTTCCTCCTCCTTTCCTTTACAAGCATCACGCTGAGCAAAGGCCAGAGATCATCTCCCTAATGACTCTCCAAGTCCTTATCAAGACCCACATCAACACTTTTCTCTCTTCTGTGCTGCAGAACACAGACTCACGCCATAAATGGCATTCCATAGACAAGGCAAGTTAAACCAGGTGAACAAAAAGGAGATTATGCAACTCACATGCTAAGCGAAACAGCTATGGGGGGAGGGGGAGGGCACCATTTTGCAAGCTTGTTCCAGTCAAATTTTTGAAGTTGTGGGTTTGAGTTCACCTTGGATTCCACTTAGCGTCCCCATAGCAACCGGAAGGTATGTTCTTGCTCGACTCCTGTTTACTTCTGGATGTATGCATAATGCCATGTGACCACATACCTTACGCTGTTAATCCCAGCTCCTCATAATCACTGCCTTTTACTAAATAAACAACTACCCCCAGCTCAAACAGGAAGAATGATGTAATTATGGTATGAAGCCAGACATACTTTATTGATTGGACACCATGATGTTGAATAGCAAGTCTAAATCGTCATTGCACCTCTCTAATATGGATAACAAAAAATATGGGGCCTTAAAAAACAATTTTGATATTGAAAAATTAAACAGATCTTGGAACAGACCCACAGCCCATGGTGTTGGGGGAAAGGAAGGGGTTAATTATTATGCAACTGGCCTCAGATGACGAGGTGATTAGTTCCCAGTGGGTTCATTATGTGGAGCTGGGCACTGGCTCTCAGCTGAGCCAACCCCCCCCCCTTCACCCCCTCTTCTCCACTCCTCTCCTCTCACCTCTCCTTTCCTCCCCTCATCTTTTCTCACCTCATCTCCCCTCACCTCCCCTCTTTCCTCCTCTCATGGCAACGACTGCATGTTTTTTCTGTCCAGTGTTTTACGTAATATCTCTCTCTCTCTCTCTCTCTCTTTTGGGACTTTTGTTGGGTTTGGGGGGATGGGGGTGGGGATAGGTTGACTCTACAACTTTCCTTATTGACAGCCTTTTAATTAGTGCGTTTGAAAAAGGCTGCTGAGCTAGTGTCCACCCCTCTCCTCTCTCACCCACCCCCTCACCTCCTCTCTCATCTCCTCTTCTCTGCTCTGTTCTCATCAGCACTGCCCCTCCTTCTCTCTCTCTCTCTCTCTCTCTCTCTCCCTCCCTCCCTCCTGCCTTCCCTGCAAACATCAAATACAGCTCAGCTGAAAAGCCCACCCTCTGGCTGTCCCTAAAGCCCTATTCTTCCTCGCTCTGATTACATGTAAATGAAATGTCGGGTCCTGTTGAGACCACCACCGACCACCTCCCACCCTCTAGCTCCACCTGACCTCTCCGAGGCCCCCTCTCTACCCCTGGGGGTACAGACGACCCCTCCTGGACCCCTCCAGCAGAGCCAAGGCCCTGATGACACACTGGGGAGAGAGAACCATGAGTGGGGGGTTGAGAGAGGGAGAGAGAGAGAGAGGGTGGTGGGGGAGAGGAAAAAAGTCTATTAAGGAGACAATACGTTTCCCCAATGATCACCTAACCCTTTATCCCAACTCCCTGACATCCCCATCCTTTTCTCTTACCATGTTCCCTCTTTTTTGCTTTTCTCTCTCCCTTGCTTTTTTCATTCTACCATTTCTCTCAATCTCTCCCTATCTCTCTCTACCCTCCATTTATTTCTCGTATTCCTTTTTTTACTCTACCCTTTCTCTCCTTCAACTACCATCTCTTCCTCTTTCTCTCCCATCGCCCTCTCCCCCTCCATCTTTCTGTCATTCTCTCTCTCTCTCTCTCTCTCTCTCTCTCTCTCTCTGTCTCTTCTCTCTCGCCCCTTACTTTTCTCTGTCTCTCTCTGCTCTCAACAGTCAGCATTCTCGCAGAGGTCAGCCAGGGTGCTAATTTAAATATGGCAGAGCAGAGCGGAGCGCGGTGCACACAGATCCATTTTCCCAGAGTTATGGCCTGTCTGGAGCACAATGCCGCCTGCTTCCTGCTGCTGGCCCAGCCACTGCTGCTGGGCTCCAGAGATGCCAGATAAGGGGAGAGGAGTAGGGAATTATGGGTCCTTGTATTGATCTCCCAGAGAGATGATAAGGACAGTTAGCCTCAGGAAACGGAGTAATGACACCCTAGTGCCGTGGCCATCCCAGGCTGTTCTCAGTGTGCGGTGCGTGTTACAGCGACGGCTATCTCTCTCTCTCTGTCCATGTGAGCCTCTGGAGGGAGGACAAATGAAATAAACATACGCTAGCCGCTCTCCGCCTTTGTCACGGCGCAGTATGTGGTCTGCCAGATCATCCTCACTTGGTGTTTACATCGGTCTCCCCCCATAAGCGAGATAATCTAATAAGGTCGTAAAAAAAGCGGGAAACAGACGGTCCTTGTCAGGGCTTGGCCTGCCTTGTTGCTCTCTCTCGTTCTCTTCCTCTCTCTCTCATTCTCTTCCTCTCTCTCTCGTTCTCTTCCTCTCTCTCTCGTTCTCTTCCTCTCTCTCTCGTTCTCTTCCTCTCCCGCTCCGTTCTCTTCCTCTCCCGCTCTTGTTTTGATTTACAAACTCTGCATCTTTCCCTTCATTTCCTCCCATTAAGTTTATGGCTTCTTGGGACTCGTTTGAAGATCAATGGGGGCATCACAACAGACTGCTGCAGGGAGACAGGGGGAGGCTGGGGGAGGCTGGGGTGTGTGTGGTGGTGGTGGTTGTGTGTGTGTGTGTGTGTGTGGGGGGGGGGTTGTTGGGGGGTGAAAGAGACTGTCTCCAGGCCATGTCCCCACCAAACATGGCAATGGCAATCGCCTCCACACCCTCTCGTCCCCTAGCCATTCCACTACTCCTCTCTTTCCCTCTCACCTCCTCTCCTCCTCCATCTTCTCTTCTCCACATCTCTCTCTTATTTTCATACCTCACCTTCTCTCCACCCCCCCCCCCCTCCACACACACACACACCACACACACACACACACACAGATACACACACAGATACACACACACGCATTACATTGTTCAGTCTTCTTCACTCTTCACACATCTCTTCCCTCTTGTCTCTGATTTCCTATCATCCTTTCTGCTGATAGCAGACCAGACAAGCGCAGCATTGCACTCCAGCTGATGAGGAGCAAACAAGAGGCCGTAATTAGCGCTGATGGCTGAGTCGGCTGAGTCGGCTTCTCCCGCTGGGGGGAGCGGAGCGGCTGTGTGTGTGTCTGCGGGCAGATGACAGAGAGAGGATGGAGATCCCAACCCAGACAAATCAGAGCCACGTTCAAGTAGGGTGATCAGACATGCATGCGTGGAGTTGCCTCCAGAGAAAGAGAGAGAGAGAGAGAGAGAGAGAGAGAAAGAGAGAGAAGAGGGATGTGAAAATGTCAGTTATGTAGCTGTTAGCCTCAAAATCACTCTGGTATGAACACACAATCGGATCACACAAAAGTGATTTCTTTCTTTCACACAAGCTCACACATACAATCTTCTCCCTGAGATACAATAACACACGGAGACATACACACACACACACACACACACACACACAGACACACACACACACACACACACACACACACACACACACACACACACACATACCCTTTCTCACACTGCTCTCTTGCTGACACACACACAGTGGTAATCACAGTAGCATTAGGCCTGGGAAGATCTCTCCACATGTCAAGAGTCTCATTGAGACTTGTCTGAAGATGGACGAGGGACGCTGCCTAGGATTTCTTCTCAAGGAGCAGCCAAACAATAGCCAAGGTTGAGAGGGGGCTATGTGTGTGTGTGTGTGTGTGTGTGTGTGTGTGTGTGTGTGTGTGTGTGTGTGTTTTATAGGATGGTAGTGTGACCGTTAGCTAGAACATCCTCTTTTATTTGTCTGTCATCACTCATCCACACACACACACACACACACACACACACACACACACACACACAAGCAGATGCACCAGCATAGCACTGGTGTTATCACCCTCCCCCACATCCTCCCCAGCTCCACTTGGCGTTCACCTCACTTGGGGCCTGCAATGATTGGTGATTCGTCCAGCCCCTCAGCGCCTCCGGAGTCACGAGTTCAGCAGCGAAGCCGTTGGACATGCAAGGGACGCGACAACAGCTGGACAGGACGCCATTCTTCTTCATCTGTCCCAATACGGCTTTGGGACAGAGAGAGGTGGGGAGAGGCCGGGGAGGAGGTGGAGCGAGGGGGGGTGGGGGGGTGGAGCGAGGGGGGGGGGTGGAGGTGGGGAACTGGAGTGGAAAACATCTGATTCTCCAGGAATAAAATCATAAATCCTCTGGAAAATATCTGACACAGACTTTCTTCTATTGGCAAGCAGCAGCAACTGAGCTGGTTTGCCATCCTCTCTGCCAAGCGTTGTTCTTAAGGAGCACTATAATCTTCTTCCCCCAAAGTCAGCCGAGGACACGTCTAACCTGTGGCTTTTATTTTTACGGCCAGGTCATCGCTGTAAAGCACTCTACACTGTCATTAAGAGGGCTCCTCATTGTAAAAGTAAATAGGGAGGGGAAAACGCATGTTTTCATTATGGCCAGTCAGGATTTATTATCACCAAAGTAAATTACGGTCAGAGGCCATAGAAGACTATGTAAGTTTGCGCAGAAGAAAGAACACATTCATTTCCATTACAACTTATTTTTTAAAATATCTAAAAGAACTTCTGATGCCAAGTTTTTTTTTCAACTTGACAAGCCAATTTACTTATGAGCATGTATTGATACTTTGTTTGGAGCACTGACAACTTGAGATTATGATGTAGCATGTGGGGCTGCCTGAGTGTCACTCTCTCTAGGCTAAAAAAGAAAAATGGGAGAGAGAGAGAGGGAGAGAGAAAGAGAGAGAGAGAGAAAGAGAGAGGGAGAGAGACAGACAGCTGAGGGAACTCGTCACTCTGGCTTGGTGTACCTCCCTGCAGTGAGGGGTCAGGTAGGCAGCCTTAAATCTGCCAATACTGCTACAACACAACCAGTTGGCTGTCCTAGCATGCCTGAGTCCCACCATCCCTGTGGATTTTGGGAGCGTTCTCGAGGCCGAATCTCTACACTCCCTCCCCCCTATCCACACACACACACACACACACACACACACACACACACACACACACACAAACACACACACACACACACACACACACACACACACACACAATGGAGAAGTAAGGAAGAGAGACAGAGAACATACAAAGGACATACACTCTACCAATCAATACTGAAACAATGGAGTTAAAGAACAACTCACAATTCATTAGGCTGGGGAAGGGATGGCTCCCCATTTTCCATATGGGTGAAGATGTTTCTGTGTATCTGAGGGTCTGTGTGTTTCTCTATCTGTGTGTGAGAGACGGAGCTCAATGCCACAGGTCCCAGTGATCGCTATCTCAGCCCCTCTGCAGGTGGGTGAGTTAGGGGGCTCTGCTGGATACTCACCCCCAGAAGAGAGCAGCTCGCCCTGGGGACAAGAGTAGACGGACGGGTGGGTGTTGGGTGGCTGAGGGCAGAGGGAGGTCATCGGCTGGATCACCCAACTGGTGGTCCAGGCATGGGGTTTTCGCCATCTTGGCCTCAGTTTGACCTGTGGACCAGGTCCCTTTGTGTGTGTGTG
>NW_027468680.1:12822172-12828471 GCF_046254945.1 Alosa pseudoharengus
TTGGGTGCGAAAACATTTTGGAGACCGTTTGAGTGTGAGCGACAGTTTGAAGCTCCTCCTGAGTGTCTGAGCGTGTGTACGTGTGAAGGTCTGTCTCTCTCTCTTTGTGTGTGTAAGCCTCTGTGTGATCCTGATACCCTTCTTCTAGAAGGGTCTTTAAGCAGTTCGGTGACAGTCTAACATGTGTGTTTGAGAAGTGAGCTGTCTCAGTGTCTGACCACACTTAGTCCTAAGATGACTTCAAACAGGAAGACATCTCCCAAAGTTCTGCGGGGGAGCTTCTCAAGTTCTTGGGAAATGTGGACTCATCTGTTCTTTGTTACCAAGCAAACCTTTAAAGCCAGTAAGAGACGTGTATCTGGTCTAGCCAGGGTGAATCTCCAAATACACAAGAAGACAGTTAACGAAAAAAAAGAGTAAACATAAATCTGCAAGCTTCATAATGATTCATGAACTGGTCCACATGATGCACTTAAAAAGTCAGATAAAAATCAACTTTTCCAAATTATTGTGGTTTAAAATGTGAACTACAATTACTTAAGTGGTCATGTGAAGTTCTGGGAACGGAGGGACCACAGATGTGTTTACGGAGGAAAATAGTCTTCAGAATTCCCCCTCTCATCAAATAACTTGACTCACTTTACTTGTGAAACTATGTAAACTCCGACTGAACCACCATCTCTTACACTCACCACAGAGGTGACACAATGGCACATTCTATTGTCCTCTGAAAGTCCTGAATGTCAATGCAATCTGCCTATTGAACTAAAATGACAGCACCCATTAACAAGAGTAACAACCAACATTTGAAATGGTTTTAAAGCAGATATTTAATGAAGCATAAAAAGATTAAGACACGAGAATTGACATACATACACACATACATACATACATACATACATACATACATACATACATACACATTGTATTTACAATCATTGCAATGTACAGCTAATCCACATCAACAACATAAAGGGGTAAAGCTGTTGCCCATGCATATTGTACAGTATGTGCATATAACAAAAGCCCTATATTATCATCAGCAGGTGAACTCGCTTTAAAAGATCCGACTTAGTTTCATCACATGGTTTCTTATTTTTCACTGTTGCCAAACTGCTTCAGTTGTTCATGAAATCATACCTCCTGCTCCAATTGATGTATGACAAAACAAATATATTAAGTTTTAAATATATTCTTTTCTCTCTTTTTAAGTAAACGTCCTTTGTGTGCATTTACAGTTTTTTTTTTCTCTGCCATGTCAATGTGCTACAGCAAGTCCAGAATAAATACAAAACAAAATGGCTACATAAAATAATGGGGCAACTCAGATGCTTTTTCCAATTGTCAAAATGGTCAACAAAGTGCAGGGAGAGTGAGTCTGTAGGGGAAAAGGAAGTATAATCCCACTTTACTCCCCTTTTCAAAAGGACTAAGGACACGACTTAAGAGGAGTGCGTCTGAACGCGCCTAGGCACTTGATTGGGTCAAGACGAAGACAAAGACCAATTTGATTGGCTGCATCGCTGTGAACAACGCGCTCCCCACCTCCTCCTCCTCCTCCTCCTCCTCCCCCTCTGCCCCACCCCCTCCTCAAAGTTCTCTGTCCGTATAGTCCCCCCCCCCACCCCCCAGTTCCGCTCAAACGGTGGTCATGAGCTTCAGAGAACCCGAGCGGAACCGCAGGATCCTCTTCTTCAGGTTGTGTGAGGCCTTGATCTTGACGAAGGCCTTGGCCTGCGCGGCGGTCATCTCCTGTGGGTGCACGGCCCCCGAGGCCCCCTGGGAAAACTGCGGCCAGTTGGCCCCTCCGCCGCCGCTGCCGCTCTCCTCCGAGTCGCTGCTGCTGGTGCTTTCGTCCACGTACTCGGCCTCGCTGTTGCTGGACTCGCTGTCGCCGAAGCAGTTGGTGGTGTAGTTGCTGCGTTCGTCCTCGCTCGTGTCCAGGATGGTGGAGTGGAAGAGCGAGGCGCACTCGGCCGAGTACTCCGAGTCGCTGCCCACGTAGGCGTAGGGGCTGGTGAAGGGCGCGTTGGACGGCAGGTACATGGTGTTGGCCATCTGGCTGAGCAGCTCGCGCTTCTGCCGCCGGTGTGCCCGCCGGAACGCCTCGTCGTACGGCGCCTCGGCGATGGCGCGCAGGCGCCGGTAGTCGTTGCGCTTGTGTTTGGGCTTCGCCACCACGACGGCCTCGCGGTGGTGCCCGTGGTGCCCGTGGTGGTGACCACCATGGTGACCGGTGTGGTGCCGGGACGAGACGGACCGGTGCGTGGACACCACGTGCTTGTCCAGGATCCGACCCTCGGGAATGGAGGCCGGGATCCTCTTGGCCCTGGAGGAAGAGGAGCCGGCTTTCCTCGAAGATCGGTGGGTGTGGACATGGTGGGGGTCCTCGACATGACGAGGCTTCTTGGATCCACTTCGATGCCGCTCCCTGGGCACACCCTGCGCAGCTGTCGGAGCCGCGGCGTCTGACGTCGGCTCGGCGTGGGGGCGAGACTTGGATGTGGACGTGGCGGCGCTCTTGACTTTGACGATCTTGACGTTCTTGCCGCCCCCTTTGCGAAGCTTCACAGCCTGTTTCTGAGCAGGGATATACTCAGCGCTGACCATCTGGCTCCCCTCATCCTGGCTCTGAGAGGACGACCCGAGACTCACTCTCTCCAGCGTTGACCTATCGTCTCTCAGAGACACCGCAACAGCAGCGGAAACCAGGGAAGAGGATTTGGGAGTTTTCTTTGGGGTAGTCGTTTTGACAGCCTGTGCTGCGGATTTTCTGTCCTCCATTGCAGGAGAGTACAGATGCATTGCGTGTTTAGGGGACAAGACCGTACTAGGACTGCCAATGTCCTCACTGTCTTTTGACAAGCTAGGCAGTAATGGTTGACCCTTTCCAGATGCGGGGGCTTTCTTTTTCAACAAACTGTTGCTGTTAATGTCCTGGGTGATTATATATCCATTCTGAGGCTGGGACACGGGCATTTGGGACGTCACAGACGCCATATTGTTTTCCGAGAGCTCGCCCTTGGCCTCTACTGACCACTGTCTCTGAGGAGATGCTACATTAGCATTAGCGTCAGTGCTAGCCACACTCCCGCTCGGTAAGCATGCCTGCCAGTTTGGCTTGACCTCGGGGGTCCACCCGGGGGCCTGGCCAGTAGCCTGCCGAACGCAGAGGCTGGCCTGCCGCAGGATGCTCTTGGAAGGGTCTGTGTTGATGCTCGTCCGAGGCTTGTTAGGCCTCATCGGCTGGGCCCTCCTCTGCAGTAGCCCAAAGATGTAGCTGTCCAGTTTTTTGTTGGAGGGGACGTTTGGGGCAGGCCAGGAGGTACTCTGGGGCACCAGGGGCTGCTCTGGTTTCTGCCCCCCCTCCCCCAACACGTCGCATGCTTTCGTTAGGCCCACCTCGTCCTTAAGCTGGTTGGTCAGCGACTGGAAGTAGATGGGGCTCTGCACGGCGACAGCGTGAAGGGGACTAGGGTACCGGTAGACATCGTTGCCGTTCTTCGCGATCAGATCGCAGTGGTACTTGCCCTGGCCATCATCCAGGGACGGGGAGTATGGAGCAGAGAGGGACCTGCGGACTGTTCCGGAATGTTGGTCCTCGCATTGGCCCTCACACTCTGTACAGCCACCCTCATCTGAGGAGAGAACCAATGAAAAGAACACATTAAGGAATGAGCCAATAGCTTGGAACTGTCTTCAGTCACATCTACAATATCACATCTGTTACTAATGACAACACTAAAAAAACAGCCAGAGCAGGCCAATAAGTAAAAACAATGACACAGTCAGAATGACATTTACTCCTTTACGTCCTTCCTGCACGTTAAGTTTTGGCAAACAAACACAGAGATCTTTACGTGATTAACTGGGAAGCTCATTAGCAGTGATTGGTATTTACGTGGGGCTCTCCAGCCTCTAGGTACAGTCAGCATGTGAGGCCTGCTGTTGTTTCTTGTGCTAATGAGCCTTTTGTTATCTTATCATAGGTGTGGCTGAGAGAGTCATCTGCAAGACTGTGAAACCACTCCTGTGGCCAAAGCTTGGGCCACTTCCCATAATCTATTCACTTCGCTGTTTGTCTTGCGGGCCCAAATGTGTCTGTTGTCAAAATAGGGTTCCGCCAAAAGCAACAACACAGAACAAACAGACACCCGGTACTGACGAGACTGCAGTTTACCACCAGGTGGGAGATGAACCGTGTCAGTGAATTTGCTCATTCACATACGTTTGTGTGTGTGTGTGTGTGTGTGTGTTTTCAGTGGTCTGGCCTCTCTCCAAGACACGAACAGAAAAGAAACATAGAGATAGAGAGTGATCAACATTTACAGAACTAGACAGGCAAAATGGGTCTCTTCATTCTAGACTATTCTCTACTCTATTTCTCACAAGAGTCTCCATTTGAGCCACTAAGGAAACGTCCCATTGCCCCCACACCCACCCTCAGCTCCCCCAAATTCCTGCCCATTCCCCCATAACCCACCCCGGTCTCAGCAAAACTGTTGAGCCATGTGTGTGTGTGTGTGTGTGTGTGTGTGTGTGTGTGTGCTTATGTTTGTGTGTGTGTTTGTGTATGTGTGTGTGTGAGTGTTGAGGGCTAGGGGATGGTGTTGGGGGGGGGGAGGGGGGGGTCTTGCTCTCTCACCTGCAGATTTGGGCCGCCCCTCAGAGGCACACAGCGATGTGTCAAGAGGACTGCAGAAGCAGGTGCCGGAATGGCAGCTGGACAAACACTCGCTGAAGACCGAGTTGGAGGAGTTGGAGAGGGATCCTGACGCTCCGTCACTCAGCTCGTAAAAGCCTGGTGGGGGATGGATTGGGGGTGAGGTGGGGGTGGGGGGTGCCAAGGGTGGGGTGAGATGGGGTGGGGTGTGGGTGTGGGGTAAGAGGAAGGGGAAAGACAGGGAGGAAGATTTTTTAGCACAATGAGTTTGCACCCTGCCATGGGAGGGAAGGGGGTGAGCTGTCGTCCCCCAATAATTTACAACGTGACAGGCAGAGCTATTAAAAGAATGCAGCTAGCGGAAAAAAAATGGGTGCACTTTTAGAGGAGCCTGCATTGGAGGTGGATGGGGTGGGATCACGGGATACGAGTTCCATCATTTGTGGCGTAACTTAGCACTCTAACATCCCAGCAGACAGCGTGGTACAATTTCCCAAAATCCTCCCGGGGAAGAGAAGAGAGATAATTGCTGCCGGATGACGCATATCTTCTTCTTCCGATTAGCACACTGTCTGCGTAGACCTCCACTAACATGTGATTTGTTTTTAATGACAATTTAAATTGAGTAAAAAAAAAAAGAAAAACACCCAGCCCAGATGTTTGAAACGAATGAGAAATACCATCCCACCCCTGTTTTATAAATGCCCTCTACACTACAACAAAGAATGTAGTCAGATGAGGTATATTACCCTTGCAGAGTGACCTCTTGTATTTGGAATGTATACAAGCCACTAGGGGAGAGCAGCCATATCTCTTGCACAGAGCCCAGGCTGTTCAAATTACCAAATTAGTTCTCCAACAGAGTGGGTAAGCAGGCTCCAACTGAGATAATGACTAGCGGATATACCGTGTGCACATACTTAAGCATTTTATCATTGTGGCGCGGCTGTTGTTTTGGACTATATGAGCCTGTTTTACATGTCATCTGTGTTATTTGTGGAAATCTGTACCACATTTGGTAAACTGTCCATAAAACGCTAGGGGGTGGAAGTCCTGAGAGCAATCAGAGGTGTCAAAGTCAATGTGCAGATGTGTAACAGTGTTTTGTTGGTCAATGCAGAAAATCCCAGAATGGCATTACCAAAGACCATAGATCTGATGTTTTCAGGCTGAACTAGGCACTGCAAATGCTACCGCATCTTTACTGAACAAAGGGGCTATGCATTGTGTCTTGGACAGGCACAATGGAGACTCATTGTGGTTTATTTTCCTCTGACTCCACACTGTTAATAATCTAGGTATGGTCTGGTCTTCCCACTGCAAGTATCACTGCACTAATCCCATGCTAGTTTACTTTTGGAAAAAATAAAGAGATCCTCCATGGAGAGTTCCAGACTGGCTAATCCTGGACTAGACATGCAGGAAATCGATCGATTGCAGAGAAAAACCAGGGTCAAAGGGGAAGAACGCAAGGCAAGGCACCAACCTGAGCTGGGCCGGCTGTCGGTTTCCACGTGGTCGTGTGACGGCTTGGTGTCCAGGCGCAGGTCACTGATTTGTCTGTCCAGCTCCTGCAGCTGCGTGATCAGACCAGCGTCTCTCCTTCTCAAGCAGTTCTACAAGGATGGAAATCAGA
>NW_027468680.1:12828671-12836171 GCF_046254945.1 Alosa pseudoharengus
CATAAAAGAAAAAAAAAAAGAAAGAAAAAACGTGCGCCTGACAGGAGGCTGAGAGGTGATTAATGTGCCTCTGGCCTCCCAGCAATGCCTGGGCTTCAGAGACCATTTTTACACAGAGTACCATTTGCAGAAGAGGGCCGACGGTTATTTTGAAATGGCATCAAATTAACCCCAGATCCCCACTGATCGCAAAGGGCCTACAGATTGAGAGGGATGGAGGGGGCTCTATTTTAGAGTTCTGTGAAGGCTTTCTGGTATGATGTCCAGAGGAACATAACTGGGCCTTACTCAGACTGGGTGAGAATGTGTGTGTGTGTGTGTGTGTGTGTGTGAGAGAGAGAGAGGGGGGGGGGGGCTGAGAGAATCAACTAGTTACTTGTGAGAGGATCTCTAAAATGTACAGGGATTCTTCACAACCAGGCCCATATGGGACCTTGAAATACTGGATGACCATTTGTTATTTAAGCATAGGCCTCAAGTACAAATGTGTGGTTTGAAGACAGACAATCCTTGTGTGGTTGGAAGGGAGATTCCTTGCAAGAACAATATAAACCATTCCAACCAATGCAGTGTGTAAACCACTTGAAGTCAAATCTTATAAGGGGATAGATTTTCCCCCGAACTATTTGCCAGGGACAATAGTTGACTTTGTGACATTTTCCCAAATTAACGCCAGGTGTGTTTTGACTGATTTGGCTAATTTTAATCTCAAACAACCAGCCTATTACCGGCGGCATCCTTTAACATCAGCAGGGGGTAGGGGATCTGCTTGTAAAAGTTAATTTCAGTCGCCGGGTTCATTGTAACTCATCAACAAATCTCATTCAAGCGGCCGGACCCCCTTGTAGACGGCATTAGTACAGAAGGAATTTCCAAGGTGCTTCAGGAAGTTTGATTTAAATAGCCGTCGTATACCCTCTAATCTTTATCCTGCAATACTCATGATTGTTTTAGAAGTCCTCCAGGCTGTGCCTCGCCTCGTCCTGTATTTGCCTACACCAGGATAACTGACTTTGCCTGAAATTGTTGGTAAGGGTATGGTAAAACCTATTGTAGGCTACATAAATCCCAGGCTACAATTCCACACAGTGCATTTCACTCAAGGCGATTAATTCATTAATAGATACACGAGGTAGGCTACACTGAGCACAAAAGGCGATGATCTCATGGGTTTACATTACAATGCAGGGCTGTTTTATAGATCCGTTGTCTATGTTGCCTCAGTGCATTACAAGTGACAGTCATTGTAATGCATTTCTTGACAGAAACTTTGACCATCTAGAGGACCTCTATAGGCCTAACGAGTCAGTCGAACTTTTTTCTTTGTAAGACAACTGGATATCTGTGCAACATTCTCAACAAACCGAATAATAAAGAAAATGAACTGCACTTTGTGCACATCCTACGTACCAGTTGTTTTCTCAGCAATAAGATATTTTCCTCCAAAAGTTTTTCTTCATTATTCAAATAATTCTCCTCCGGCACGTGACAGACTTTATCCTCACTCGTTGCAGAAGCACTGTCCGTGTAACTTAAAACACTTCGGACCAACAATTCCTGACGCTGTCTTAAGTACTCCAGTTCTCCTATTCCCGCAATAGTCGCTTCCAGTCTCTCCCGGGTTCGCACGCGATCCATCTCTCCTTCCATCCGTTCCCTGGACCGTAGATCAAATTCCTTCCTGTCCCGCGACAGAGTGCAATCCTTAGCGCCCAGCATCTCTGCCAAAGCAACCGTTTGCTTCATTGTATCCGAAAGCATCAGAATTTTGTGCCTATATCATTGGGTTGGAACTTTTTGGAAACCATGCAACCAAGTAAATATTACAAAAAGCAGAATGAATACTGAATAAGCAAAGCAATCTGAGTCCCAATTGCGATTGTGCGTTCTTCACAATGTTAAAATGTATCCTCTCCGATGGTCTTTATCCATAACTTTACAGACTATCATGGTCAAATGTCCACTTCAAGTCAAAAAACAATCATTCCGGTTACATAAAGCCGCACTAAAAAAAATACATATAGCACAAACACTTAGTTTGTACAGAATAAGACAAACAAAAATGATTTAATATTTGTGCCCCAGAGAAACAGCATTGGCCCCGCACCTTCAGAGGTTAGTAGCGTCTGGTTGAGACTGAAGCGCTGCGCTAAGTCAACCTCCTGCTGGAAACTCACCAGTGGACGACTTTCAGGGTCCTAGTGTCCGTCTCTCTCTCTCTCTCTCTCTCTCTCTCTCTCTCTCTCTCTCTCTCTCTCTTCCTAACACCACACACACACACACACACACACACACACACACACACACACACACACACACACGTAAACATTAAAAGGTGAAAATGAATTTGGCCTCTTATCCATTTTTTTTACTCGACAAAAATCACACATCTGACATTAAGCTTCACTTAACCTACAGATTATGTCTTTGGTGGGCATTGACATATATGGGCCTATTTCAAAATGGTCACATATATCTTTAGGCCTAACCAACAGATTTGTATGTAAATATAAATATATATCATATATAATAACCATTTATTGTTAGCGAAGAAGCAAGCAGCATGTAGATCAATGGATGTGCCTGATGTTAAATGCAAGCTTTCAGGAATATAGTGGGGAAGATAGCACCCTCGTCTGGCCCAGAAAAGAACTGCATTGAAACAGGACTCCTTTTGTCAACACCCCTCTTGTCACAAATCCAAACTGATAAAGATATGACAAATGGCCACTCATTTAATCTAACAGTGACAGTCAATGGGATTAACAAATGATATAAATCAATAGAATTAAGATAAACACTTAGACGCATAAATAAATATTGGTGGCCAGTGTGTTTGTTATGGGATTAAAGGAGATATCTGGTGAAGAGTCATGTTACAGGAAATTTTTAATTTGTGAGATTTAAAACCAATGTACTTTTTTAGAAATTAGATGTGGACATTGACACATTGTAGGCTATGATTTCAAAATGGTACTTGGACCAAGTTCAGGAGCACACAGCTGTCCTTTAGCTACGAGCTCAGGCAAAGTCAGAAATTCATTGCTACATATTTTAACCAATTTATTAGACCAATCCAGCTGCAAAAACTCAGACCAGGCATTGCATGTGTTTGAGACAAATCATTCCCTTCTGGAAAATCGATCAAATGATTTGGGAATACAGCTTGCACAAAAACAGCATGGAGAGGGTTTGAAATACTGTGCTTTCTCTCACTGTAATTATGCTTCAAAAGGAATTTAACAATAGTAGCCAAAGTAGCACCAAAAATAGTCAAAACCACACAAATAGTCAAACCAGCGAAGATAAATACATCTGGAGGGATATTAGTTAAATGAACTATCGTTAGAGAAGCTTCAGTGTACCAGCCAAGTCATTGTAACACTCACGAAAGAGCCGCCATATTGTCCTCTGTTCCTTTGGAGAGCCTTGTGACTAATGATTTATCATCATGATGTGCATTATTATTAAAGACTCTGCTTCAATGGATTCTCACAATGCACTGTATATCATTACCATTATAGGCATTGTCTGCCAGATTCATACACAGATTGAAAGGCTTACATTGAAGTGTCAATTTCACAAAAGCTGGACAGTTTGACAAATTCAATATAGGCTGAAGTTATCAGTTTACATATCACAGGTCTCATTCTGTAGACATCAGTTTTCTGACTGTATGAAATTGTGTGTGTTTCATGCCATAAGAAAACCAGTTCTTCCAGCAGGACAGATCGTGGTTTGAATTCTGCATAGCAGACAAAAAAGAGGCAGATTTGTGTTATTGACAGGAGAGAGTGACCCAGACCACATTTCATATATTGAAAACCACATGTCATATGTATGGTAATGAGTTTTTTCCCCATCTGCTCATACCTGAGTACACTAAAGCAACTTATGAAATCCAATCTCTCCGTTTCTCCCCTTCCATATTGGAAGCAGACAGACACACCCTGATGAATAAAAAGCGAGTTAGAAACACCCTTCAGCAGGGTGATTAATTTGTTGCATTTGCATGGCTGATGGATGGACTCATTTGTGGCAGCAAAACGACTTGGCAGGTCCAGTGTTAATTAAACACACGCCGCCTTCTGATCACCCCCCCCCCCCCATCCTCACCTTCACACCTCGTTCACCATCTATCCTCCAGCTCAGAAGAGTTTACCTTGCAGCTTGCATTTGATTTCCTGCTAGGGGAAGGACCATGAAAGAAGGCTAAAAAAAAAGAAGAATGGGGGGGGGGGGTTGGGGAAAATTGGGAAGCATTATTAGGTCAACACAAAGCTAATCTCTCTCTCTCTCTAAACATGACAGGGATTTGGGAAATGGGATCCTTGGACTGGTTCTATGAGGAACAGATGTTTGTGATACAGTCAGTGACCCTCCACAAGCATGGGGGGACCTCACCTCTGATTGGGCAGAGTTGTGGACAAGCAGGCAGGCAAGCAGCCCCCGAGACAGAGGTTGAGAGGGGAAGAGAGAGAGAGAAAAGGAAGGAAACAAAGAAAGGAAAAGAGAATGAAAGAGAGTAAGGGAGACAGAGAGGGAATGAAAGAGAAAGAAGGCAGAGATAGAGAGAGGAAGAGAGATGAAAGTGAGGAAAGGAGGAGGGAAACAATGTGAGTGAGTGAGTGAAGGAAGAAAATGGTGGAAGGAGATTTGCTTTGGGGCTGTATTTTGGGTCACCAGCGCATGGCGTAAAGTTCGTTATTCACCGGCGCGAAGTTGAATTCGTTATTTTGCACCTTTATTTTTTAAGCATTGCGCCCAGGGGTGTGGCAATTAACAACCTAGGGAGGGACCTGGCGCGTTGTCTAAAAGTCGCTATCATACACCACCTAAACCTGGTCAGAAGTCAATGGCGAGTTGTTCATATGCTATTTTAAGAGCGCATGTCAACAGTCATATTGGCAGGTGCACGCACCATCCTTCTGTCATTCACGAACGCACACCAGCTTACTTCCATGCAAAGCATTACAAATTGCACGATTACAATGGTAAACATAATTAGAATAAAGATATTACGAAATACTGTACATCTCATGATGAGTAGTTATTCACCATCATTTGCAAATTGGTAATGACGGTTAAAAGTGATAGGGGAGAGGCGAGAGACACGTATGGAGCACAGCTGAAGACGCACTGTCACGAGATATAAGCAACTCCTCTGCAGGATAAATGTTGTTTTATTCAGTCATTTGAGCAACATTAGGGTAAGTGTTGCTTTTTCCAGCCTATGTTTTCGATGGTAACCCATTGTCAGTCAATAGTGAAAGTAACTGCATATAACTGTCTTGTCGTTGACTGACTCCTTGGTGAAGTTAGTTTCACTTTGCCAATGAGTTCAAATAATAGACGAGTGCAAATGCGTGAAGGCTATGCTAGGTTTTAGTAAAGCATGGTTTAAGAATGACTATTCCATACGGTCTCGCAAGCAACCTCCTTCAAATGCGCCGTTGAATGACAAAATACCGATGCATTTATTTGACATATCGCGCGTTGCGCCGTTAAAGGGAATGACAGATGTCATTCTCATTGGTTTAAAATGATGTTACGCCCCAAACACACCCATATGACTGATTAAAAGACCTAGGAACACCTTGTTACGCCATGCGCTCCACTTTTGAGAACGAAACCCCTCCCAAAGTGAACTGGACATCCTACTAAATTTGAATAGACTTTTGACGAGTGACGATGCACTTTAGAATGTCATGATAGGGCCCTTTGTGCCACAGGCCAGAGTCAGTGACAGCGCCAATAACTCAACGAGAACTCTGATTCGCCTGTGCCTCCAGGGCGAGGCCACGAGACTTTTGGGAGACAGGAAGTGACCCGATGTTAAAACAAACATTGTAATTGGATCAAACCAAGGTGCCCCCCTTTTGATCCAGTCTAATCACATCTTGCAGACAAAATTGGATGGACCTCATGACACGGTGCAGCGAGAGGAAGTGTTGCGTTTCATTCGCATCAGGCGAGACATGGCTGATCACTAACAACTCAGCTAACAGAGCAAAGGGAACACATTACATGGAGGCTGAATCTGAATGTAGCAGCAGGGAAAGACACCACCACCAACAAAAACAACAACAAACAAACACAGAGGAGTTTGTTTGGACAAAAACGTCTCTTTCCCGCGACTGAAATTGGATTGGCCTTAACAAAACAAAAAAAACTCTCAAAACCTCTGTCTTGACATGGGCTAGTAGGAGTGGCTCCAGTAGACCCCATTAATTCCCCCATGACCGTATGACACAATCGCCTTAACCCATTCTCACATCGGCTTTCTGCATACATACAGCAGACCGGCGCACTGAACTTCTCCCCTAATCCGATCCGTCACTGGAATAACTGTGCATTTTGCAAGACCCATTTAACAAGAACAAGGCAAATGTTATGCAGTCCTGGCCGAGACACAGAGAATAAATTAATACATCTAAACGCATCAAAGGCAAAGGGAGCCGGCCCTCAGTGGCCTACTGTTCGGACAGATTGTGCAAGCTGCCTCGGGAGGGCTTATTAACCGGTGAGGCTCTTATGATTACCGAGCCCCTCCTCCACCATGTATTATGTCATACCTGGTCCCAGATTTATCTGGTGTGGAAACATCACGGTCTGACCTCACAGCATGCCATGTTCCCTGTTTAAAAAGAGCTTTTCCAAACGAGTGGAGAGGTGTTTTGTTGTGGCGGACGGCGCTGTTGCATTCACATGGCATGACATAGGAATGAGTTGTGCCTCACAGAGATAAGAGGTTCCTGTCTTCTCCGTTGGGATGGTTTCTATTTTTTGGTGGTTATATACATGTTTGTCACCTACAGAACCTTGATTTTGTGCCGCCAATTGAAGCGTGTGTGCTCTCTGAGGACACAGCTTGTTCTGTCCAGAACCACTTTGTTCTCAGTTTTGAGCATGGAAAATCCATAGGAATGCTTTTCAGCAAGACTGTAGCTCTACTGTGAATGTTGTCATCGCCTCCTCAACCATGGTAGGCTTTGACACAGTCCCTGTCCTGTGGTCTAGCATGGGATTCTCAAATCATGCCATCAGAGGCTCTCTTTAGTTTAGGAGACATCAGAGGTGGGGAATTAGTTCCCTATATTAGGACAGGGACCCAAACTGGTGAGGGCAGAGTGCTGGCAACTGACCTGAGACCAGCATCCCACTGAAAGCAGCAAAAAAGATGCACTTCAGTCTAACGGTAAGACCGATGATTGAAACCACTGAATGATGTAATTCAACAGTCTTTGACAAAAAAAGCCCCTACTTCTACTGAGAATCGATCCTGCTTGATTGGGCTGCCCAGCCTTGGCCAAAATAACACGTCAGCTTTTAAATGTGTGGCTCTGGAGGGAGAATGAATCACGTCGAGCCATGCGAAGAGGAGCTCCTCAAGAATGAAGACGTGGACAAACATGGAGCCGCACTGGTTTCTGGTTAGAGCCGGAGCCGTTTGAGGATGAAAGTCAATATAAACAGCTTGCACCAGAAAGAGAGAGAGAG
>NW_027468680.1:12838671-12871171 GCF_046254945.1 Alosa pseudoharengus
ACCCGCATCTGTATGTTTTATGCAATATAAAAAACAAGCAAATGTACAACCAGTGAAATCCCAAATGGGGTTTTCATTTTGTAAGAGCAACCACTGTGTTCAAAATCGAGGAGATAATAGAAGCTTTTGTTTACTGTTTCTTTTTTGGGAGGGTTTGTTTTGTTGCGTGCCTGCGCAAGTTCAACCTCAGTGCATTCTGGTGGATGATCATGTCCTTTGGCCATGTGGACAGAACAAATATTCAAATTCTTAAAACTACATGAGACACATACATGACCCGGAGGCTATTCCACTAATGTCAGGACAGCTGATTCTATATCTCTCTCTCTCTCTTACACACACACAAACACACACACATACACACACACACACACAGTCTGAGAGAGATAGCTTCTAGAGAAAGAGACAGGAGAAAGAGAGACATCTACCAGAGAACATAACCTTTAGAAAACCAAAACGCATGCATCCACCAGAGAACATAGCCCAATGCAGCATGCACACACACACACACACACACACACACACAAACACATGTTCACATACATACATACATACACACACACACACACACAAACACACAAGCACATGTGCACATACATACACACACACACACACACAAGCACATGTGCACATTCATACACACACACACACACACACACAAGCACATGTGCACATACATACACACACACACACACACACAAGCACATGTGCACATACATACACACACACACACACACTCAGCTGTGGGCAGCTCTGCCAGGCAGCTCCCCAGCACCTCCTCACTGTCAGTCCCGCCACCATTAAGAGTATTAATGGTTGGGTAACGCGTTCCCCTCACAATACAAATTACCCCCTGGGCGCCCCCTGGTCCTGCTCTCAAAGGTCCCCTTCAAATGCACTCGACCCGAGAGAGACACCCTGACCAGACAGACACACTCCCAATGACATCCAGCTGCCTAGTGGAGCCCAGACGAATCGGACCAGCCCGACTGTAATGGACTGTGCAGCTTAACTGAGCCTGAGAAGAGACAGGGCCCTGGAGTTTCCACTGGACCGCGGTCAACACAAGCAATCAGAGGAACTACACAGGAACATCTTGAAGCGCACACGCGATGAAAGGTTTACAGCCTGCCAACCGCAGATCCCCTTTGCCACGCTTAACAGAGCTTAAAATACGAATGTCTACGGAGTTTAGGCAGGGAGTGGTGGTCAAAGTGGTCATTGTTGTCCAGGTGTAGCTGTCCTGCGGCTAACAAAAGTAGCAGCAGAATGTGTTTACATAGCTAATTCTGCCTGGCAATAAAAAAGTACTCAAGTTGTTTAGCTTTTGTGTAACTAAGCCTGGGTTCCCTGCATTGATCTTTCCAATTACTTGGCCATCCAAATGAGGATGTGTGGCAAAAAGCTCTCCCATCAAGCGAGGCAAACCACAAATACACCCAAACACATTTTAGGCCTTCTGCAGCTACAGTGATCTACTGTAAACGTGAACTTTTGAACGTGAAAATGAGCTTTGGGCTGCAGCTCCACTCTGCCCCACAGCCATTACAGCGGCAGCAACATCTAGCAGTCCATAAATTACTGTAATGGCAAAAGCAGCCACCTAAAAATAGCAAAATGGCAAAAGTCGCAGCCTGTAAATCATACACTTCCTGTTCTTTGCTAAACAGGGTGGATGGACCTCCTGACCACATGGGCTTGCAGCTCCTTTATCTGTGGTAGTGTAGCAAAGCCTCAGTGTTAAACAGCAATCATCGCGGTCTGGTGCCGTTGTTGCCGCACAGAGGACCACTGATAGTTTTTGTGTGGTGGTGATGGCAGCTTGGTGTTGAGGATGTCAACATTTCCACCCATGCCTGAAAATGAATCCCAGGCCACTTCAGCAGAGAGAGAGAGAGAGAGAGACAGAGAGAGAATAAACACATTTTCCTCCATCTGCCACCAGGGAATAAAGAGTAGCCTACATCTCAATTTCCTTCATGAAATGACAGTGATGTGATTTAACTCATTTAATGATTCAATTTAAAAGATAATAATGGTGTCATATTGGGTAGACTTGGCTATATTAGCTGTCAAGCTGGTCCTGATGATAACCAGCGGAAACAGAGAAATCGTATCACAGGTAACAGTGGTTTTAAGTCAATTACAACAATGGTATTCATGCTAAAATAACCATATAGCCTAGCCATATGTAATTTATGGGTCTGCTCATGGGCACTTCTGGGTCTAGGCCTATGCTAATTTCCAGATATAGCCTAGACCTAAGTATTTAACATCAGCCAGATACTCCTGAAATGTTCTGTCTTTTGTATAAAAATGTACATCCTACTCAGTAGGCTACTATACATTCAAACGTAAAGGATGAACATTTTCCTATCAGGAAGCATTTTTCTATCTGCAATTCTTCCGATGCCTGCACTGACCCTATCTGGCTAACCTCGACAGCACAGCACACTATCCATCCGTGTCCTGTTGCCTGGGTTATTCATCCTCGTGATTTGTTTGCAATTAACGTGCACTCTCCACTCGCTAGGTGGGTCGGCGAAAAGTTAAACGCGCCCTTATTTCAGAAAAGCACACAGCAGCCTGCAGGTAAGGACTGCAATCATCTCACAATGGCGTGGTGATGAATGGCTTGTTGCATAGTCTAACGCGCGTTTTCGGTCTACCATTTAAAGTGCTAGTTAAACATAAAGAAAAGCTAATAAGACAGGTTATGGAACTCAAAATATGGCGACATCCCAATCTAGGCTAGGTCACTACAATCGCACTTTTCTCCTTTCTGACAGCTCAGGGTCATCTTATCTCTGCACAAGCACAATGATCTTCAGGGACAATGTGTAGCCTTTTCACAGGGTTCCCACAGGTAATTACATTTCTGGAATATCATGGAATTTTGGAAAGTCTATTCCAGACATGGAAAATTTACTTGCCAAAATAATAGGCTATATTAATACAAATATTTCCACACAGAATTGGAGTATATCTGGTTATTAGCTTTACTGCTTGCTTGAGTAGACCAAATGTGTTTATTCAGTGCCCATTTATTCATCTCCTGCTCTAAAGAATTAAACGATTATTGAACGCTAAGCAGCTGCACTGAAATCATTGGTCGGTATAGCCTATTGTACAATGAATTATATAGTAAGTCATGATAATTCAGGTATTTTGTCAGGCAAAAGTCATGGAATTTTACAGTGGGAACCCTGTATTCAAATGCCAAGTGTTCCACACACAATACACTCATGAGTGCTTCTATAAGTAAGTATACTCTTATAGCAAGATAGCAAGAAGTATAGTATAGTAGAAGTAGTATACTATATACTTCTTGCTATCTCTCTCTGTTCTTTTTATAAAGCCTATTTTTTTAATGCTAGGTAGGCTAGAATTTCATTGTAGCCTACATGGTAAGCTATACTGTGTTGAAATCCTTGAATCTTATTCAGAATCACAATTTGTTACACTCTAGCCTTACACTAAGAGTTTAACATCCTCTCTTTGAGTAATTAAGGTAACTCTTAAGATATCAATGGCACAATGGCCAAGGACAGGGTAGTGACACAATGGACAACGTAATGACACAAAATGTATTTATTTTTGTATAAATGACTATAAAATAACAGCACAGTTTCCAGTTTGGAAAATTGGGCATACAACTGGAGTGGAAGGAGCAATTTAAAAAAAAAGTGCTTTGCCAGGATTTGTACATTTGAGCTGTGCTGTAGGCCTACTGAATATCATTTAATTTGAAAGACAATTTTGTGTATATTATAACTACAGTCTGCCACCCGAGTGTGTCGTGTTGGTAAGAGAGACCACCGGCAGCAAGAACTCTAAGCAAGCCTTTTGCATTCATCCCCCTAGCTCAATTCATAATGTCAGACAGCTCCAGTTACTTCCCTGCGTTGCTCCATAAACAGCAATCATCTGAAATTTCAGCACTCTCTCAATAACCTCAACGAGTGTTTATCCTGCATGACATGTCTCTCGCACAGTTTCGCCTCAAATTCTCTTATGGTCCGCGCTTTCGTGCTTCAACCTTCTCCTTAATCACCACAATTAAATAGCCACGTCTCTCCAAAAATAACTTTGTAACTTTCTGCTTGTCTCTCTAGGCCAGATCAAACATACAACATCTGTAGCATGGCTGTTGATAGCAGGGTATTAGTCCCTGCAGCGAAAGACGGGCGAACGGACGTCATTATGGCTTAGCTGTTTAAAGGCTCGCTCAAATAACAGAGACTGTCGGGGCATTGAGGCGACTGCAAATCGTGACACCACACCGACCACTTCAGTCGGCAGAGGCCTCTCGCCCAGTTGGGGGCATCTGTCTGTGGATGGCCTCTCTCACATGTGGAGCCGAATCCTCATTACGGCACAACTGAAAACAAACACTACCAAAACACACTACACTAGAAGAAATCTTTGAATTTTAATTTCTGTCAGGGGGGAAAACAAATCTCTTATTTTAATATGCTAAAAGTGGCATTCGACCCAGATGGTAAATCTTAGATAGAGTTCCTTAGCTGGAAAGAAGCTCTTGTCAAACGTTTTTTATTTACTTTGAAATAGTCTCCTTGGAAGACAGGGTTGAGACAAGCATTCAGATACTTGTCCTCCAAGCCTTAATTCCACCTCATGGAAATGTTTTGCATTTGTCGGACTGCCCTGCCTGTTTAAGGTCACAGACACTTTATATAACACTCACCATGCATTTTTAAGCAAATTCCTCCTGCGTATATATTTTTAAAATTCTAAACCAATGCTTACACGGTGACCTGACATCGGGTCAATCTCAACTGTCTAGGCCAACCGCCGAATGAACTAGTTTTGTTGTAGTGTATAGGTCTATGCATTCTCGCACTAACCTTGGCCATATCAGGAGAACTGATGGAAGGTTGTGCTAATTCCCTTCTTCATCATGGTGAATGGCAAGCGATCAGGGGCTCGCATTCAGCAGCGGGACGAGCCAATGAAAACCAGATCCACCACAGGAATGCTGGGTCTTGGCAGTGAGACACATAAAATACATTCCACTGAAATCACTTCAGTCGCAGCTTCAGAATCTATATAAATATCAAGAAAATATTTCACGAGCGTGTTCAACTTTTAAAAAGGCTCATGATCAACTCCCCGTTTTTTTTCTCCCTCTTAGTTGGAATTATACATTTCTGTCATTGAAGTGAGTAAAATCATTCTTTGATTTCTGAGGTTTCATATTTCCCCCTGCTACAGAGGGCATAACATAAGTCAGACTGACGCCATGCAAGTTTGAGGGGGTCTGCACTTAGTAATAGCTTCAATTATTTATCAAAACACCCCAAAATAGCCAAAGAATGGGTTATTGTTCTCACCGAGAAGGGAGAGAGGGAGAGATGAAAGGAGGGGAAAAAATACAACACGTTTCACATCTACCTAGAGAGTACTGGGCATTACACATTAATGTTATTTTGAAAAGCCTGGATAGAGAGGGGGCTTGTGGGGTGGAGGGTGAGTGGCAACGGAGGCGGCAGCCAGGATTCGTGGTCTGAGGCTAAGGCCTCTGTCTCTCGACTCCTCCAAGCACATCAGAGGGATAAGAGCAGCAGACTCCATGAACTCTCTCTCTCTCTCCCTCCCTCTCTCTCCCTCTCTCTCTCCCTCTCTCTCTCTCTCTCTCCCTCTCTCCCTTTCTCTCCCTCCCTCTCTCTCTCTCCCTCTCTCCCTTTCTCTCTCTCTCTCCCTCTCTCTCTCCCTCCCTCTCTCCCTCTCCCTCCCTCTCTCTCTCTCTCTCTCGGTCTGTCTGACTTACCTTCACTATTTGCCCCTTTTTAATCACTTCTGAAATGACAGCATCAGTGTGCTTATTTGAGTGACTAGAACATAACAGTAGAATAATGTAACTAAATGTGGTGAAACTGCAAGTGTAAATGTAAGAACGTAAGACTGATTTAAGAGACACACATTCCTCTTTGTTCCACCATTCTGTGCTATACTCTGCTAAACTGTGCAAAACTGGATAATTGTGCATATGGCAGAAATGATGCTCTGAGGTGGTGAACGCCCTTGGTTTTCGGGCAGACGGCACACAGAAGGAAGCTTTCTCTCCCTGTGGGAAATATGAAGTGCAAATGAAGTAAGGTCACAGGTTTTCTCCCCTGCTATTTGGTTTGGTTGATTCCACAAACAAATAAGCAAAAACAAGGACCTTCCTCCTCTTCGAGAAATCTCTGGGCATTTAGCAATAGTGTGTGTGAGCAGACAACACAAATAGCAAAGCAACACCCGCCCCCGCTACATTTTTTAATTTGGTTTGGATGCTGTGTGTATCAAATGTCTCCATTACGTCAACATAATTTGCATTTCCTCTTGATTTGGTGATTTGGTAGCCTATGAGTATGTTCTGTGTGCAAACTGTGTGGTTTTTCTACCTGTGCCTTTCAGGGCTCTCAGTTCTGATCCTAGTGAGCTTGGGTGAAAGCGCCGCAGGCAAGGCCCAAGGACTCGTCCGGCGTGGCTGTGTGGCTGCGTGGCAGCAACTGGTAGTCAAATTCAGCCAGAGATGCTTGTGCTCTGATAAGGCCTGTTTCAGTCCCCAGTGGCCCAGTTGTTGCTTCCACTGTGTATTTTTCTTGCTGATTTGCATTATTTAAGAATAGCCTCTGCCCTCCTCTCGTTTGTCTCTCTCTCTCTCTCTCTCTCCCTCCGTCTATCTTTCCCTCGCTCTCCCCATTCTCTCTCTCTCTCTCTCTCTCTCTCTCCCTCTGTCTGTATTTCCCTCTCTCTCTCCATTTCTAAGTCCAAGCTCCCGCCGAATACAGTGCTTGTAAATAATTCATCTCTCTGTTTCAGAGGCAGAGAAAACAATATGCTGCGCTATCAATCAAATAGATACTTATCGTACCCAGAGGCGGACAGAGTACACAGCTTCATTACTTGAGTAAAAGTACAGATACCCCTTGCTAAAATTTACTCAAGTACAAGTAAAAGTACAACAGTCAGATGTCTACTTAAGTAAAAGTACTGAAGTACTTGTTTTTAAAAGTACTTGAGTATCAAGAGTACATTTTCTAAATATTGCATTACTACTGCCACAGTGCTTACATTTATGAACAGAAATGTCCTACATGGAGTTATAAAAATGGTAATGTTAATACCTTGGAGAATGTAAAAGGAATTGAAAGTAAAATCAAGTCATTTTCATCTTTTTACCATGTTGCCAGGGATGGGCAATATTTCTAATACATGTATTTAAAATACATATTTCAAATACAAAATACTATTTTGTAATTGAAACACCTGAAGCGAAAACTATCATTAACAGAAAATTGAAATAGTCTGGCGAGGTGGGGCCACGGGTTGGCACATTCCCGGCATTCAGTAGGAACCTGCTGCATCTTCATCTTTTCTGTACATAAATGTAAGCACTGTTGCAGTAGTAGTGCAATATTTAGAAAATGTACTCTTGTTTCGTCCATGGATTCGTCTCTTATCTAAATCTGACCATGGAGGAAAGCTGAAGGTGATTGCTGATAGGCCCAATCAGTGGCGCCTGCACAATCCAATCACGTTTGAGAGGAAAACAACAAATTGAGGGTTTCCGGGATTTTTCTTTTTTCCTTTTTTTTTAGAAGAAGTGGTACTCACGGTTATGGATATAAATGTAGTGGAGTAAGGACTACAATATTTGCCTCTCAAATGTACTTGAGTAAAGTCATGAGTACTCCCCAAAAATGATACTCGAGTAAAGTACAGATCCCTCAAAATTGTACTCAAGTACTGTACTCAAGTAAATGTACTCCGTTACTGTCCGGCTTTATGCCTATCCGTGGGGCGAAACTTTGATCTGAACATTGGTGGGGGCTGAGCCCCCCACATCATCATGCTCTAGAACAGATTCATTCATCATGATATGGGGGGGTGCTTGGTCCGATTTTGATTTTTGATGCCATATTTTACGCCTATGTAACTTACCCCATCCTCATTCCCTCTCCCCCTCCTCCCACCCTTGTTAAAAACCTGGCAGCTTCTGTCTATTCACAATTGGGCCTGTATAAAGCTGGTGTGTGTGTGTGTGTGCGTGTGTGTGTGTGTGTGTGTACAGGGTCGTTTGTGTCAGTGAATTAGACATGGGAGCGCCGCGGCCGTCCGTCTGCTGAGTGTCACCTTTGTGCAGGCGGAGGAGGCCACCCCTCTCGTCACCTCCAGCGGCCCAGGAGGTTACACTCCGGCTGGCATAAAGGCCCCTTTGTGCGGGGGCAACCGTGGCGGAGGCCTGGAGCTCTCTCTGCAGCTGCACAAAACAGCTGCCCCGCACCCTGGGCTCAGGGATCGGGGCTGCGAGGGAATCAAGGAGCTGAGAGATGTGGAGGTGGTGTGTGTATGTGTGTGTGTGTATTTCTGTGTGTGTGTGTGTGTGTGTGTGTGTTTGTATGTATGTGAAGACTGTGTGTGAATGTATATGCTGCATTGTATATGTATGTGCGTGTCTGTGTGTGTGTGTGTGTAACTTAAGTCTACTGTATAAGTGTGAGAAACTTTTGGGCGAGCGTGCTGAGTTTCTGAGGTTTCCTGTGTGACGTATGGACGTGTATGTGAAAGGGTCTGAGTTTTTTAAGTAGAATAATATGTCTCTGAGTAATATTGTACGAGTCTATTTTCTCTCTCTCTCTCTCTCTCACTCTCTCTCTCTCTCTGTGTGTGTGTGTACATTCTATGCAAGAGGAACTTGCAACTTCCAATGTTGAATATGTCTTTGTATGAGAATATCTTGGACCAGCATGGTGAGCCTGTGGTGTTGTGTGTGTCTGTGCGTGCTGTGTTTGGGTGTGTGTGCATATACAATATGCGTGGGAGAGAGTTTGAGTGTCTAAGTAAATAATATATGCCTGTGAGATTAAACTATAGAATAAGTATGGTGAGCCTGTAAGTAATAAGAGTGTATTGAGTGCATTGTGTGTGTATGTGTGATTGTGAGGGATGGTGAGGGAGTGTAAGTAATGTGTGTGTGTGTGTGTGTGTGTGTGATTGTGTGTGTGTGTGTCTGATTGTGAGGGATGGTGCCGGGTGTAAGTAACGTGTGTGTGAGTGCATGTGTGTATATGCATGTATCTGTGTGTGTGTGTGTGTGTGTCTGTGTGTGTGATTGTGAGGGATGGTGCTGGGTGTAAGTAATGTGTGTGTGAGTGCATGTGTGTATATGCATGTATCTGTGTGTGTGTGTGTGTGTGTGTGTGTGTGTGTGATTGTGAGGGAGTGTGCAGGGTGTAAGTAATGTGTGTGTGAGTGCATGTGTGTATATGCATGTATCTCTGTGTGTGTGTGTGTGTGTGTGTGATTATGAGGGAGTGTGCATTTATCTCTGTGTGTGTGTGTGTGTGTGTGTGTGTGTGTGTGTGATTATGAGGGAGTGTGCATGTATCTCTGTGTGTGTGTGTGTGTGTGTGTGTGTGTGTGGTTATGAGGGAGTGTGCATGTATCTCTGTGTGTGTGTGTGTGTGTGTGTGTGATTGTGAGGGAGTGTGTGTGTGTGTGTGTGTGTGTGTGTGTGTGTGTGTGTGTGTGTGTGTGTGTGTGTGTGTGATGGTGAGGGAGTGTGCCGGGTGTAAATGTGTGTTTCTGCTTCCTCTCTGTTGTGTGGGCCTGCTGTTTGTCTCTGTCCTCCTTTTCGCTGACAGAGAGAATCCTGTCAGGAGAGGAGCGGGAACAAGCTGCAAGACACACACACACACACACACACACACACACACACACACACACACACACTAACAGACACACAAACACAGATAAACACATACATGCACACACACAAACCCACACCCACCCACACACATCTCAGACACAGACACACACACATTCACTTTCTCCACACACTTCCTCCAGACAACGGGCCATTCTGTGGGAGGGTGAGGAGGCTGTGGAAGTCTGTGGCATGCGCGGATGCTGAGCAGACATCGGCATTGTGTCCCATACGACCGCGGGAACAAACGCGGATTATTCGAGGGGCTCTGCGTTGTGTTTGTGCAGGCCCTTCTCCCAGCGACGCGGACACGGTCGCCCATTGTCCACTCTCCCTCAATAATCTCCGCGGCATGACTGCCCGCGAATCTACACGTGCTTTTATAAATGGCTTCTGTGTGTTTTAGATGTGCTTGTGTTGTCCTTACAAACTCAGAGGATTTGGGAGGATTTCTCGAACAGAATCCAGAAAAACAAGGCCAGCTTATCATCAACTAGAACAACAACAACAACACAAATAGAAAAAAAAAAGCAAAACAAAAAAAGTCTTCCCAGTTGGGCCCCTTTGCTGAAATCAATCCCATTTGCATGCGATGCGACAAGCTGCAATCTCTGGCCCCATAGGGTCCCGTGTCTGTCCCAGAATTCATTTGGAGGTGGGAGCTGCTGGCTTTGGAGCCCCCTCGAGTGAACGGATTATTGATAATGGGCCGGAAAGAATGGCATTACACTAGGTCATCCTCACACACACACACACACACACACACACACACACACACACCGACACACACAAACACACACACACACTCATACAATACAACACAACACATGCACACAAAGTCTCTCATTCACATGCAAGGACAAATCTTGCATACCGAATACTTGTGCCTAGGTCAGGATTAGTTAGTATTCACAGGAAAGGCATGGCTGCAATCTCTGACTTGCTGAGCCAGGATGCAGAGCTCATCCATCATGGGACTGGAGAGAGAGAGAGAGAGAGATTGTGTGTGTGTGTGTGTGTGAAAGAGCAAGGGGAGTATCTGGTAGGAGATAGAAACAGAGAAAGATGAAACAGAGGAAAGAGGGAGTGATAGAGGAAAAGATTGTGTGTGAGAGGGAAGGAGGGAGAGAGATTGTTGGAGAGAGTTTAGGAGGAGGAATGGGATACTGGAGAGACATGGGATATTGGAGAGAGGGGGACATTAAGAGAGGTTGTACAGTATAAGATAGAGAGAGCATGAGAGATAGAAAGAGCGATAGAAAATGGAATGGGAAGGGAGGGAGAGAGTGAAAGATTGTGTTAAGAGGAAAGGTAGTGAAAATGTGAGGGAAGTAGAGAGAAATAAAGATCCAGTATGGGAGGGGACAGAGTGAGCAAGAGAGAGTGAACAAGAGGGAGGATAAGAACAAGAGGACAAGTTAGATATGAACAAGAGGGAGGAGAGGAGGGAGTGATAGAGAGAGAGAGAGAGAAAAGGGGAGCTGAACTGAGACAACGACTGATTTACATAAACACATACAGACAACCTCCATCTGTGGCACTCCACTGTCTGCCAAGCCTCACACTTCATAATGAACCGCAGGCGCAGGGAGCATTAGCCAACGAGCTAGCAAAAAGTACCGTCCTCGCATCTCACATCTCTGGAGGAGAGCAAAAGGAGGGAGGGAGTAAGGGAGATGGTAAGAGAGGGGGGAGAGAGGGAGAGACAAAAACACTAGTTAACGCATCTGATGACATGTCCTCTAATGCCCCCAATGAGATAAATTGGGGGTCAGGGGATGATGGTGGGGGGTAGAGGCGGGGTAAGTGGGAAGGTAGGCTGAAACAATACTTGAATGGTGCTGAATTGAGGGTGTGGTCCATGGATGCAGCAGCTAGAGCTGGAAGGCATCCAGACATTTGTGCTGCCCTGCTGAGAAGATCTGCGCCAGTGCTCAATTAAAATGGTGAACCAAATCATCATCAGCCCCCCCCCCATGCCCCCAACAAAACACTCACCACCCACATACACATACAAACACTCTAACCCCCCCAACCGAAGACAGCAATTAACAGGCGTCAGGGGCTTAAAGCGGCCCATCCCAGACAGGGTGAGCAGGAGCTGTCGCGTGTGTCCAAACAAATGTTTGCAAATGAGCTCGCTATCCTTAATCGCTCTATTAATAAGAGCTGTCTCATGACCAGCTACACCCCCCTCCCCAACACACACACCATCATAATTCACCCATAACACCCACTGCCCAAACCACACACACACACACTCCACCGTAAGTCCCCATAAGACCCCCTTCTCCTAACACACACAGACACACACACAAATGCACTTCATCATAAGTGACCCAGAACAACCCCCTCCCTAAAAAAAACAGACACTTACATCATGAGAACCCCCCTTTACTGAAACACACAGACACACACACAGACTTCATCCAAAACTTTGTTGGATTTCAGACCAAGTGCTGGAAGAGCAGTACACAAAGTGTTTCCAGATGATTCATTGAAAGTGTGAGTGTAGAAGGCCAGGGAGGACATGGAGTATGTCGATTTAATTGGTCACCGAGACTCATTAGGAGGACTGTTCTCCCTCGGCTTTGATAATTCATAGATAAGATCTGCATGTGTCCAGTCAGCAATGTAGAAGAAACTCTCCCGCACTATCTGCCTCAATCACACACACACACACACACAAAGTGAGGTCTACTTAGTGGACAGAGGGTTGAGGTGCGTCAGAAAAAGCTGATCTCATTACGGGACGGTTAAGTTCATTTCCGGGTTAAATCGAATCAGGCTGCATGAGTGCGTCTGCTACAGCTGTGCTATTGACCTCTCTCCACCTGCTAGCGAAAAAGCGATGGAGAGAGAGAAAGAGAGAGAAATGGAGATGGGAGAGCCAGACACACAGATGGCACTGTAAAACTAACCCACATGCATCCGGAAAGGCCCCTTATCCCCACCACCTTCAAAGGCTACAGGAGTTCACAAGGCTTCAAAGGCCGCTGTTCTGCCGAGACGGTCAGAATCAAGCACAAGAACGAAAAGTTCAAGGAGAGATGAACCAACCACATCACCTTGGAGGGACAGCCAAGAGTCTTTCCACTAATAATGACACTTAAGGTCATCATGTTGTCCACTGTAGGGATAGTGTAATATTGCACTGTGATACAGTATCATGAATGTTTTTGTAAAGGAAAAGGGTTTAAAAGGCAACAACGATGACTGTGGTGAGTACAGTACTCTACTCTATGAAGAATACAACTTGCATGTGAATACAGTGATTACAGAGTGGGACATTAACTGTACTGTAGACTCCATGTATGAGCGTTAAACACTTGTGCTTGACAGTAGCAGGTTCCTCTCACCCCTGGCTTACTATCTGCCCAGTCACTCCTCCAGAGCCATTTCACTCCCCCATGTTATATTCAGACACTTGCATCAGATGTTAAGTGGCTTGAATATATCAAAATTCTGTCTCTGTCCAATTTGGATGGCCTACTTCTGCCTTCTGGATGTCAGATATGCTCTGACAGCCTGCCTGAAACGGCACTGACACATGTGTGTAAAGATGCCGGTCTGTTTGGACTTGTTCGTAAAAGACTTGGGTAGCAAGCACTGTTTATAAATATGAATGTTAAAAAGAGCTGGTGAATCAATTATATATTCAATCTACCACACATGGACATGGATAGCAGGGGAGATTTTATGCGCACATAAAAACACACAAGCACACACACGCACAAACACACACACGCACACACACAGTGGTTTATTTATTCCTGTCTGGGTCTCAGAGGGGAGGCCTTAATATTTAAATGCAAAGAAATCTGCCAAGACTCTTTAATTTGGCACATTAGCATAGAGGCACAGAATTTCAATAAAGGCCTTTCTAATTTCAACACTTCACATGTCAATCCTTTAACCGCTCCCGAGAAATTGCATTTTTGACTCGTTCATTCGTTCAGTGGATTGTCCCTGGACAAAGACTGCAGTGAAATGGATTTTAACCACCAAAAAAAAAAAAAAAAGACAAGAATGATATTTAAGCCCAGTCTCAGAGAATGATCTCACAGTGACCTCTCTCTTGATTAAATGCAAATGCACTCGTACAGGAAGACCACAGACAGTCATCCAAGGACTGGAAGCAAAAAAAAAAAAAGATTTATAAAATTCCCTTTTTTCTCCCCTCAGCTTAGAAATGTGTCACGAAGTCACACCTAGTGCTGGAATCCGCAGGGTGTTTAAATTTTATGGAGCTTTTTAATTCATTATTGAACGGACGCTAGCGTCCCTGGAGTGTTGCTCTAGCAAATGCCACAGCCCCTGAGTCGGTGAGATAGTCCAGCGCAGTTGCCGTTCGAGGGGTTGGGTCAGGGGATGGGATGGAGGGGGGGGTTGTTGTAGGTAGGATGAGTGTGCGTGTGTGTGTTTTTCGGAGGGGGTAGGGATCTTCCTTGCTGTGCTCTATCCGTGGCTCATTGCAAAGGAAGAGTGGTCAATGTTACGCTCCATTGCCCCCCACTTCCTGGCCTGAACATCTGCTTTTGATAAACAGCTGGACTGGCCTGGGACAAACGGAGGTTGAGTAGGGGTGTAAGTGTGTGTGTGTTCGAGAGAGTGTGTGAGTAGAGGGGTGGGGTGAAGCTGGCCCCCCGACCTGCTCTTTTGAGAGTGTGTCTGATGTCAGGTCAGCGCTGTGTTCCAGTCTCCACACTAATTCCCCTCCCCCGAGTAACCACCAATATATCCCTTCTTTTTTCTCCTCCTTCAGATGAAGAGAGAGAGAGAGAGAGAGAGAGAGCAAGCTGCTCTGAGGTCATTGTGGATCTATTACAGGAATGGCTTGTTAATGCATTTAAGATAATGTAATATCACTTTAATATTGCACCACTGTTTTTAATCTTTCATCATGTTGCATACATAAATTCTATAAGTAGACTATAATTATGTTAGGTTACTTTGAAGCAAGATATTCACAGTAGGGTGGTATTTGCACCATTAGTTTCAACTCAATAATATATAATCCACCAGAAGAGAGAACATTTTATATTAGTGTTTGGCCCATTAATGATTGATTTGATATACTGTAAGAAACAGCAAACTTACTATCCTCATTTAACTTAGTGAACAGGAGACTGCACCATGTGTAACATCTGTGTGTGTGCGTGTGTGTACACGCTGAAACGCAGGAGCATCCTGATCATTCTCACGTCACACCATCTGCTCCGCTCCATCTCTCACTCGCTTCTCATTTCCTTCTCTTTATCAGCGTGGCTTATCACTCCACTTACCCAGCTCTGCTGGGCCTGAACACAGCCGCTGTTCCCCACTCCCCTGCCTGCCTTCGGGGGTGTCTGCTTACCGGGAGCAGCACAGGCAGGCTCGACCACCCCCCGCCCCACACCTTCACCCCACAGCAAGCAGGCCTTCTTTTGTTTGGACGGGCCTTCCGTCCAGCACCAGCTATTTATTTCACTCTAGTAATCACAGTTTTGGTTCATTAAGAACACCACAGCTGAGTGTTTGGCCTCCTTCCTTCTTTTTCCCCCTTCATCCTTCTCTTCCTTTCTTTCTTTCTCTCTCTCTCTGTCTAACTTCCTCTTTCTCTCCTCCCCCCATGTGTGTGTGTGTGTGTTTCTTTATCTTGGCAGGCGGAGGCTGAGGGGAACAGGATGCTCATTAGACAGGCTTCATCAGTGCGGCCCGCTGCAAGGCAGCATCTGATAGGCCCTCCCTCAGGCCTGGAGCCCAGGGAGGAGAGGGAGAGGGGGGGTAGTGTGGTGCTGGGTAAAGAGGGGAGTTGTGCCATGACTGAGGAGGAGGAGGGAGTGGAGAGCGAGAACCACACAGCTGCTTAATGGCTCATCTGTACAAACTGGAACCAGGAATGATGATGCTGCAAACTGTAGAAAATAAATGAGGCCTCGTTTGGCTGAACAGAGATGCTAGTTTTAGAAGTTTAGTTTTCATGAAACTCCTTTTCAGTTGAAAGATTCTGTCAAATCAATTAAATAACTCATCTTAAGCCTGTCTTTCAATGTTTAGCTTCTTTTGAATGTTCATTGAACATTTAGAGGAACATAGAGCCTGTGTGTGGCGTGGGAGCTTGTATCTGTGAGGTCTGCTAAATGCTGTTTGCGTGACGGCCCTGAGTGTCTGGGGGTGGATTATAAAGTAGACCGTAGGATTAAAGCACTTCCAGTGGGACCTCAGCTCCACTGTCAGAACAGACTTCTCCATTAGGGAAATTTGAGTTGAAGCACAGAGAAGCACACTTCTCTCTATGCGTGTGTCCACTGAGAGAGAATGCAAACCACACAGGCAAAACACAGTAGATAAAAGTTTTATTAGTATACATTTTTTTTTCAATCTCTCAAAGAGCACTCAAAACAAACACTCACCCTCTCTTGCACCAGACAGATTTCAGAAACATGGGTCTCGTTGGACCCGTGCTCTTGAGGCATAGCGGCGAAGATAAAACATAAATTAGTCAATAAAAAAATAAATAATTTCATCCACAGATGAGACAAGAATTTAAAAACGAAGGCTTACAAAAAAATTGATTTTGGTTATTTGATTTCTCTCTCTCACTGGCCCCAGACTAGTAGATTAGTCTGAGGCCTCCGTGGAGAAAGAGCCTGAGTTAAGACTGACTTAAGACACATGATTAATGGAGAAGTTCTGGGCGTTCCTCTGCGGAGCCGATGCTGGCTATGCAGCCAGGGGGCCCCTGTCAGAGGAGCCTGTGGAAGGCAGCAGAGTGGGGCCCATGTTGGGCAGTAGTGAGGTCACACAGTGTGTGTGTTTGTCTGTGTGTGTGTGTGTGTTTGTGTGTGTGTGTGTGTAGGTGTGTGTTTGTGTGTATGTGTGTGTGTGTGTAGGTGTGTGTAGGTGTGTGTTTGTGTGTGTATGTGTGTGTGTGTGTGTAGGTGTGTGTGTGTAGGTGTGTGTGTGTGTGTGTAGGTGTGTGTTTGTGTGTGTGTGTTTGTGTGTGTGTGTGTCCCGTGTTAAAAGATGTCGTTGGCGGAGGAGTCGGTGTCTCCCTCTACAGTGCTGATGCTAGCGGAGTTCTCTTCCAGAGGGGCGGAGGGAAGGTGGACGGACATCACCTTGACAGCTCCCGCCTCCTGCTGACCGGCTTGCTCTCCTGGAACAACACATACACACAAACACATGGAAGTGGTTTTAACAGGCTATAGCCAAACACAGGTATTGGTTAAAGGGGAATGGCACGTTTCAAAAGAGCCCTGTTGTCAGAGGTCTTTGAGTACTGTTGGTAGGAAAACAAAAATATTCGGTGCAACATTCAAGAAGCTTCATGCTAGTGGTGTGAATAGCTAGGCAGCTACAAAGCTACCATATGGAGGCTAACGTCTTTTTTGTGTCATTGAGGACGCTCAATATGTCATTGGATGTGATGTGCATCATGGACAGGAGCCTTACAGAGATACAACTATGCCAGTTTAAAGGTGCTCTAAGTGATGTTACGCGGTTTCTACATCAACATCGCTTAGAGCACCTTTAACTCAGTAATGGTAAACAAACCATATAAACTCAGTGTTTGTAGAGGCAGTCAACTAGTATAGCTAGTATGCATTTTACAGAAACAGACTGAAGGAAACAGAGGTATGTGACTGACTGCTTGTTATACAGGTTAAGGTTCCTGTCCAAGTTGCACAGCACTTGTAATAATATGTTGAGCCTCTTCAGTTCTCCTTTAACGCGAATGATACAAAATACATACAGAAACTACAATAAGATTATATGGGTGTCTCCTTTTATATTTCTTGACTTTTTGCTCATTCTTGTTTCCTTCTCTTGGTTGCAGCCTTCGTCTCTTCATCTTTCCACTGGTCTTTTTTCCTTGTTACTTTTCCTCTCCCTTAATCATAGAGACCCTCTAGGCGCTGTCAAAAACTCATCACTCTCTTTCATTTTGAGCTTCATTCTCTCTCTCTCTCTCTCTCTCTGAGGACCACTTGTTTCGCAACTTCTTTCTCCTTGCTGACTCCTTGCATTTCTCTAGAACCCTCTTTCCCATGCTCACTCCAGCCCTCTGCTGATGCGGAAAGCAATCCAAATCTCTCTCTTTCTCTCCCTCTGTCCATCTCTTTGTCTTTCACCCTCTTCCCATCACTTGTTTTTCTTTCGCCCTGCTTCCCTCAGCACTTCCCTCTCTCTCCAACTCCCTCCATCACCTCTCCATCTTTCTCTCACTCCTCCTTCCATCTTTCTGCTGATGCTGACCACATGCATCTCTCTCTCTCTCTCCCTGTCTGTGGGCTCTGGTGTCTGTGGGCTCTGGTGTCTGTGCTCAGTGTGAGGGGTCTGTGCCAGAGCCCACAGGCACTTATGCAGGTCAATGGGGCGTGCAGCGGCGTCTGCGCTCCTGTACACGCCCCCCATCACAGCAGGCGGGGCCTGACCACGGCCTGCCAAAGCAGTGTGTGTGTGTCTGTGTGTGTGTGTGTGTGTGGGAAAGTGAATGTGTGTACATGTGAGAAGGCGTATGCGTGGAAGCGTGTGTTTGAGTGAAGGATGCAGAGAGGGAGTGCATTTACACTGACAGGAAATGCTTGTTATCTAATGCTTATGACATGGATATGCACTGCTTGCCTTTGTGTGCTTCATATGTAAACTTTATGTATGTATGTACATGTACATGAAAACATATTATTTGCTCCTCTCCAAGTCCCTCTCAAAACAATGACGTCATTCACAGCCCCTACCCCCCTATGGATTTCATAGCATCCCCTAGGATACTTAAAAAAAAAAACACGACTGGAAAGCTGGAAATCCACGCAAAGGGGCCAATTGGGATGTATCTTGACTGCTCTACTCTGTGAAAGGAGACTGGGCCCAGAGTCCTCACTGGAGCCCCGGGTGACGTGGGGGGCCACTGCTGGGTTTGACGGGGCTTTCAGTAGGACGGGGTCCCTGCCTGCTGAGCGGAGGAGTCTCTGCCCATATGGGCCCGCGGCGCTTGAGTGACGAGACACGCCCGGCACCCTGCGTGGAGGATGGCAACTCTCACAGAGACGAGCCGTGTTTGACAAAGAGTCAGGATGACTTATATGTTACAGGCTCGCACGAACACGAACACGAACACACACACACACACACACACACATCCTCTGTACATGCCAACGTACACAGAGACACGCAAACCATTTGCACATGCCAACACGTAGGCACAAGTACAAACACACACAAACACACACACACACACAGCCTAGCAGTGAACACTAAATTGAGAATAGGGGTTGGGGGTGGAGAAGGAAGAGACACAGAGAGAGAAAGTCACTCGCAAACACACATAAAAACCAACAGCGTTGACTGCTGCAGAAAATTACTGTTGCTCCAGCTTGGGATTGAGAAAGAAGCATGTCTTTTGTCCTCTGCCAGTCTTGGCTGGAGATTTTAACGTAATGACAAACAATAAAAAAGTACATAAAAGAGGGCCGTTATGCTTCAAATCTGAAACACACACATACACACACACACACACACACACACACACACACATAGATTATGGTAACCACTGGCATACAGAGGAATAAAAACAGGGACAGTCAACCTATATGAGCAACCTCTGATCTGGTTTAGGAGTACCTCAGGGCACTTGCAAGATAGCCAGAGGATACATATCTTGAGTCATCCTTATGTGTCGGTGTATGAGTGTGTGTGTGTGGTTGTGTGTCAGTATGCATGCATGTTTGTATGATTGTGTGTGTGTGTGTGTGTGTGTGTGCGTGTGTGTAGAAGGCACGGTATATGAGGACGCTTGTTACTGCTGAGCAGATGGGCCTGGGTGGCCTGTGGTCTTCAGAGCGAAAGCTGCCCTCCCTCCGGCTGTCAAGCTCAACAGACTCACCACACACTACATCCCCTCAGGTTTCAGAGAGAGAGAGAGAGAAAGAAGGAGAGAGAGAGAGAGAGGGGGGGGAGAGGACATAGATGGGGAGAAAGATTAATAGACAAAGAGTTGATAGAAAACTAGTGACAACGAGAGTGTAAGAGAAAGTGTGAGAAAGAAACAACCATACCATAAAATTGAGAGTGAGCGAGCGAGTGAAAGAGAGAGGCTTCAGAGTGTGAATGGGCCTGGAACACTTGAAGAAAGAAAAAATAATAAAAGAAAAAAAGAACAAAAAATCTTTTGATGTTCATAGTACACAAGTAAACAGCCCACAGCTAACTGAAGGCCCGAATCAGCTTGGCTGTATTAACACTGATGCTGTGTGCCACTATGAAACAAATAAACAAGCAGCAGAAAAAAAATATCATAAATGTGCTCCAAGGGGAACACAAAAACCTTTATAGAGATTCCAGACCAGATTCCAAATGAGTGATTGAGAGAAAACGGAGGAGAGGGTGAGAGGGGGAGAGAGAAAGAAAGAAAAGATTGCAAGAGAAATGAGACTTGATAATATTTTCCAGTATCACTGTTGACTTGGGAGATGAAGGAGGTTCACAGCTGGCTCGCTGTTCTGAGCCTGAGTTCGCCTCTTCTCTCTGTCTTCTCTCATTCCCTCTCCCTTTCTCTTCTTCTCTCATTCCCTCTCTCTCTCTCTCCTTTTTCTCTCATTCCCTCTCTCTCTCTCTCCTTCTTGTGTGAGAGCCCTCCAGAGGCCTGTGTGAGACCCAGCAGTCTGCCAAGTGTTTGAAGTCTCGGTGACTTCACTCTCGACGTGGGCCTCGACAAATATTCACAGCTGCACAGAGGGAGAGAGAGAGTGCTCCGCAACGAAACGGCCTGACCATAACCATCACGGGGGTGTGGACTTCATGAAAGACAGGAGGACAAAGGACAGGAGAGGAGAAAGGAGAGATGAGAGGAGAGGAAAAAGAGGAGAAGAGAGAGGAGAGAGGAGGAAAGAGGAGAGAAAAGGAGGAGATTCTGCCTCCACATCCACTGACATCCACTGGGGGAGCAGACTGAAGGGCCTTCAGAGAGATTCCTTCTAGATTCCTGTTTCATGTTTGCTCTCTGTTCTTTGATGACTTGCTATGAGAAGCTTGTGTGGTTGTGAGAACAAGCGAAGCCACGATCAGATGTGGTTCAGAGACGCTGACCTGACCCACTCCACACAGCAACAGAAATCAGATCCACCTCTAAACGAGAAGGTCCTGGACATTTCCCGGACATTTCCCACACTAATGAGAGCTTTAGTTTGGCAGTAAGAATAGGGTGGAATTAATTGGTCACAACAATTAATTAATTGTTGTGGGGGTCAGCAGAATTCAGCTTTTTTAGGTTTCGTTAACTTACAATATTATTTTATTTGTGCGATATCACATAATTTATATTCCTTTGAATCCTGTTTTAATTAGGTGCTTCCTTTGTTCCTTTGTGAATTCAGCTCAGCTCTATACTGTTTTAACACAGATGTACTGCCATTGGTGATCAACACAAATTAATGACATACCCAGGGCTTAAAGCAATGAACATTTCTGTGCCTGAAGCCATCAGACATTTATGAGGACGTCATATATACTGTATATATTTTCAAATCTTAAATGTACCGGCTCACACCTCAATTCAGGCACAGTGCTTGAACACTTTAAGCCCTGCGTACCATTTTCCTTTAGCTCAAAAGTAATATATTATATTAATTAGTAGTATTAATAGCAATATTCATTTACTACACTTGCCTGTATGTCTTCTCTACTTTGCCAGTTTCAATTTTACAGCATTGATGACATGGATTGTACTTTTGAAGACAGAAGAAAAAGAAGGAGAAAAAGACTCATAGCCTCATTCGTTTTCTTTTGAAGACGAGACGTTACCTTGAGAAACCATTGACAGGCATCACTAATCTCAACGTAAAATACATTTTCAGCCGCTTTGAAGAGAGTCCTTTGACTCTGCACGCCAGGGCTGTTCCACTGTTCTACTGACATCATTCTGGCCTGCAAGGGCCTCTAGAGGCATCTCAGTGACCTCAGGAAGGTGAACTTCATGCTGTCCTGAGAGAGCTCTCTCTCTCTATATCTCTCCCTCTCCTCTCTCTCTCTCTCTCCAAGAGACCATGGGCATGGTCCCAGAGTCTTACACGCTGATCTAACTTAAGGCACCATTACGGCACCCCCACCCTCCCACCTCCCGAAACCTTGGAGGGGTTGGACAGGGACATGATATATGCCACTGTCAGTTACTGCTGACTTTACAGGATCTGACCACGGCCGGCTCGCTCAACATCAAAGCCCAGTACGCCCCCACTGAGAGAAACAGAGAGAGAGAGAAAGAGAGAGATAGATAGAGAGAGATTTAGATAGAGAGATATAGAGGGAGAGCTGGAGAGTGGCGTCACGTGCTTCCAAGAGCCCCTGAAAGGGATAGTACTTTCCCAAAGCGTTTCAAAAGGAGGAACTGTGATCTAGGGATCAGTGTCTTCTCTGTAAATGTCTCATTATTTTCAACGGGACATCAAATGGATCCTAAATCAGAGCTCAAATAAAACATGCAGGTTGGTCTGCCATCTGTGTTGAGATGGTTTAAAGACTACACACATCTATAAAGATTGTACTTTAGAGAACTAAAGTACTCACACTCTTCATGGGCATCGTTTAAAATGTATCAGGCAGTCTGTGTTAGTAAGAATTGGCGTTGAAGAGCTTTGTACACCCTGGCAGGCTGGCCATTTGAAAAGTGCTTCTCTGGGGGAATCTGCTAGATCCTCCGAATGGTCCTGAACAGAGACTTCAGCACTCTCCTCCGAAGCCTTTTACAGTGTATTGTTTTTCTTGTCATAGTATTCGTTTCCTCAAATAAACCTTCTCCTTTCACCCAGGGAGAGTGTGCTTCTGGGCCATGCGGCCATCATGCCTGGATAAGGCAGAGGATGCGAGATTAAACTTTCATGGAGCAAAACAATCTGTTTGTCTTGCTCTGCGCCTGCCCCATCAGCTGCTGACTGGAGGCAGCTAGCTGCTGCTGGATCTGAAGACAATAGCTCCATTATGTCCGTCCAACTAAAAAAGGCCACTCTCTCTCTCTCTGGCTACAAGCTCAGAGCAGCTGAGAGCCGCATCTCTTATTGATGTCCGCCCTATCATACCATTTTCTCCCATCTTGCCTCTCTCTCTTTCTTCCCCTCCGTCTTGCTAATGTGCAGGATGAGTTAGCGATCTCCAGAACGCCTTTTTTTTCCCTTACGCGTGTGTAACTCATGCTCCCCCCCACACAGCGCTAGCCTGCTCCTGGCAGCCTTTAAGTATTCATGGGAGATAAGGCAGGACATGTGCTGGAGCGAACGAGCCCCAGACAAACAGGAAGAGACATCAGGCCTGGCCAGTTGAGTTGACCCCTCTATCTCCCCGCAAGCAGGCGACCTAGTAGCCTGGCTAACGCCAAACCCCATCTCATTGAGATGGGGTCTGGGAACTAGACATTCATTCTCTCGTATTTGGAACGTGGTTTACGAATGCCCAGAGCCGTTTATTGGGCGCTACGAATGTCTATCAAATGCCTCTGTACGTAGCTCATAACGGCTTCGGTGTGTCGTCATCGTCTTGCTGCCCTCCCTCCGTTCTGTGATTGGTTCATTCGTTGAGGTGAAAACGAAGTCCATAGAATCCAGGCTGCCTAGCAGCGTGAATAAAATTGTGTGCGTAAGGCAGCATGGGAAAACCCAGGCTAGCGACCTAGAGCCAGCAGCTCTCTGCACAGGGGTCTTTTCCGCTTATCAAAATTCCTCTGGTCTATCTGATGGATGGGAGAGGAGGAGGAGGAGAGGATTTTCGGGGAGTTAGGAGATGGTCTGAATGGATGGGTGCTGGCTCAGGCTTTCGCTGGGCTTCTTTCGTTCTCTCCTTTCCTTGCTCGCTCTCCCCCTCTTTTTTTCGGGCTACTCAAGGGCAGCTTTGAAGTGAAGTTATAAATACTTGCCGCAGTGGTCTCCATGTTAATTCTATTAACGGCTGAGACATCAAAGTCGAGAAAGACGGTCTACCTCCCAATCGTCAAATTATTGCGCAGGTGTCCAAAAACAAGTTGTTGCGGTCCAACACACGGCTATTTAGAAACTCATCCGATGAGACTGCCATGTATCGACTTGCAGCAAATTCTTTGAGTGGACTCTGAATGTGGCGCATTAGGCGATCATGAGCGTTAGATTCGCACAACGCAGGCGGCTCGTCTTTGATGGCGAGAAAGGACGCCGGACGTGTAAAGCATGACTCAGAGATGGGCGAGGAGACTGGCAAGACGTGAGAGAGTGTTTATTTCAGGCTTCAAAGAGCAGGGTGTGTGTGTGTGTGTGTGTGTGTGTGTGTGTGTGTGTGTGTGTGTGTGTGTGTGTGGGGGGGGGGGGGGGGACGGGGCGGGACGGGGGGTTGGGGTGCCAGTGGCCAGGGCTGTCAGCATGAAAACTGACACAGTGTTTTCTTAGCGTCCTCCTGAAAGGAGCTTCATGCTATTTCGGCTCCCAGGCCCTGCGAGAAACCGCCGGTTGCTGCTCACGCAACTGGATCCAAACACAATAAACAGTGGAAGGGCGCACACTGTGAAGGGAATGATTGAAAATAGGCCTTCAAAGACAAGGGAGAGGTGGTCGGGATGACACCCGTCTCTCAACGTGGCGCGGCTGGCTCTCGCTGGCGGCTGGCGATGACTAAGCGGAAACGGACGGCAACAAAGACGACCGGTCGGAAGAGGGTGGGACTCTTGAGAGGTGTTGCAAAGCGTGACCGAAAGGGTCAAGCAGGTGTGGGGGTCAAGGTTCAGTGGCACGGTTGTTTGAGATAAAAGCATCTGCCATATAAAGGGATGTGATGTCATTATGCGCGCCATGGGAGACCAGGCAGAGTAGATGGCAATTAAAAGATAAAAAACAAAGGAAAGGTAAAAAATAGAAATACCAGTTAAATTGAACTTATTAAAGAAACCTGTAATGTGGGATTACACTCACATACTACAATTAAACACGTCTAGCTAAATAGATGAACTGTACTGACCAAAAGTACGTGTATATGACAAAATGACAAAACCTACAACATCCTGACAAAAACACATGCAGTCGCATACACACACACACACACACACACACACACACACACAAACACACAGAGGAAGACACATACACACACACATGCGCAGAGAAAGGCACACAGACATAAACAGATCAGGGGTCGTTGCTGTGTTTCTGTGAAAAGACACCTGCAAGCACTTTAAAAAGAGTTCTCCGCTCCACTCTTGAGTGCTTGGGGCTGACAGATGGATCCCGCTGCACACCCACCCACCTACTCTCCCTCTCCTGTTCTCTCTCACTCCACCTCTGTACTCCTCTATCACTCTCTCCATCTCTTGCCCCCTCACTTTCACTCCCTTTTTTCTCTTTACTCCAGCCACAATCTCCCCTGACCCCTCTTCTCTTTTGATTTGAGCCCAGCTGCTGTAGTGGATACAGATTAACAGGGAATAGCCCTTTGGCAGATTCCACCTGGAGGTAGGACTTCTGGAAAGTTCTTACTCCTTCTTTGTCTCATTTGATGTTTTTTTCTTTTCTTTTTCTGTTCGCTTTTAATAGCTCATGAAGCGGGGGAGCACTGGGTGGTTAAATCCCCCCCATGACAATAAAAATCCAACAGTAAAATGGGAATAAAAGATCCAGATCACAATGATTTTTCTTGTGCCAGAAAACATCTGAAACTAATGAGAGAGGGCAGTTTAGGGGAGGTGGTGGAGGCAAACATGCGCTCATATGCGAAACTATTCACACGTTACCATTAACTCTGTCCTCGAAGAAGTCATCCAAGTCCTGGTGGCCATTCTGGTGGTACGGGTCTGAAAGACACAAAGAAACACATCAACACGTTAATTAAAACGAGAAATGAGACAATCCATGCATCAAAAATCGGTCTTCATCTTAAGCAAGCCGCCTGCAAACTCTTTATCGTCATTTTTCCAGCACTCTCTTCTGCAGAGATTTTGTGGCCAAGAGGAGACCGCCTGCTTGGGAAAAAAGAAAAGAAAAACAACACCTTTGATCCTGCCACAAGCACACAGACCTGCACCTGAGTGCAGAGAAGCCCAGCAGAAACTAGCCAGACGTCTCGGGAGGTAAAAACAACCTCGCTGATTTCCTGAAATAGACAAGCGTGAGGAGGAGACAGGAGAGGATAGGACCTACAGCTACGCACAGCTGGGCTACAGGGGTGGGGAAGATAGCATGGGGGGGGGGGGGGGGAAGTTAGGGAGTAAAAAAAGATAACGAGAAAGACTGAGAGATTGTGAGAGACAGAATGAGTGTGAGCAAGAAAGAAAGATAGATATAGAGACAGACAGAGGCACCGTAGGACCTCGGTGAACACACCCTGCAGGCGCAGCTAGGTAGAGATCAGTCAAAGCCCCCTCTCTCTCCATCCTGCCGTACACCGGAGCCAGGAGCTGCACACGGTAAAGAGAGGCCCAAAATAGCCCACCCACCCAGGACCATGCTGAGCCACAGTAAACCCATTCAGGGCACATGGGGCCTCCGGAGGAAGCTCTGCTCTCCCTCTCAGGGCCAAGCTGTGAGGTGGAGAGTACAGTAGAGAGGGGGGAGGGGGGGGGGAGAGAGAGAGAGAAAGAGAGAGAAAGATGGGGAGAGAGCGCGAGAGAGAGAGAGAAGGGGAGAGAGAGAGAGTGAGAGAAAGAGAAAAGAGAGGGGGGGAGAGAGAGAGAGAGAGAAAGAAAAAGAGAAAGAGAGAGAGAGAGGGAGGGTCAAGCTCCTACTCAGTCAATGCCGTTGGGTTGGATACACGATTGAGTAGAATGGTGAAGTGACCTCAGCGAAGCAGACAATTCACAGGTGGAGATTCAGATAGAGGGAGGCAGAGAAAGAAGAGAGGAGATGAAGAGACAGACGAAGAGAGAGAGGGAGTGGGGGGGAGACCGCTTGACAAAATGAGAGTAGAATAGTATAGAAATGGAAACACCATTGAGGCCAACACTTCTCATAAAGTGATAAAGATAGAGAACCAGAAAGAAGATTGAGAGAGAGAAAGAGAGAGAGAGTTCAATATAGACACAAGATCGATAGAGAGATATAGCCATCATCCGTTCAGCTGGAGAGGTGTCCAGTCTTGGTGATTACCTACGGGGGATGAGCTTCTCCGATATGGTGTTATTTACAGCCAGAGACACTGAAAGCGAACAAACAATCACAGGAAAAGGTCAACAGCAGATTCCTCGGAGGAGGCAGACGCTGCTATCCTCGGCAAGAGAGGTGGTCAGGACAGGGGAGATTAAGAACACGAAGCGAGGAGTGGCGGGAGAGCGGGGGAGGAGAGGATGAAGAGAGGAGAAGAGGAAGAGAGGAGAGGAGGAAGAGAGGAGAGGAGTAAGAGAGGACACGTCTTAACAATGAGTAAAGGTCTGAGTGCTCGCAGCCAATCTGACCTCATCACCACCCGCCACCACAAACAGTCCATCTTATAAACACTAAATGTCAGCGAGAAGCATCCCCACATCCTCCGCGGTTGACTGGGAATTGAATTTACGGAAGGCAGCCCAGAGGGGTTTATGGTGTTGGAGAGCCGAGGGAGAGCTGGTGTGTGTTGTATGATTTATGGACTTGTGCACTGCCATTAGGAGCCACACGTGCATCTGTATTGAGAAGGGGGCAAGAGCGCTGGCCAACATTTTCCAATTGGGTCAACAAAGGTATCCATCACAAAGTGGTGCTTCAGAGGAGGTTAGCGGGTGGATGTGGGGTGGGGTGGGGTGGGGTGGATGATGTGGTTGGGGACAGGCAGGGTCATCCTTTGAAGACCTGAGAGAAGGGGAGGGGGGGGGGGGGGCGGGAGGGGGACGATGGCCGTCTTGACTTCCTTTAGCCCCTGAGGACAGATTAAGTCTATCAAAGCCATCAATGGCTCCTCTTAACTAATCCCCTTCTCCTTGCTTGTTTGCTCCCTCTGGATGGAGGAAACGGTAGGGCCTGTTGATTGAGGCTTTGTGTTGCAAAGTGCCTGCTGAAACCAGCCACCTCCACCTCCTGCTCCACCAGTGAACCGCTGCCTCTGATGAGCCCGGCCCCGAGAACCTCAGGGTGCTGCGGTCACCAGGAGGGAGAGTGCTAATTGAAAGTCAGGAGGTCATGACCCCGCTCTCTCTCTCTCTCTCCAGAGGCAGGCAGGGGAGCCACCACAGACCCCATCCTGGGTCCCCTCTCCAGAGAAGGGCCTCTAGGGCAGGGAATGAGGCACAGGGGGAGAGGGTCCCCTGGAAAGCCCCCTTAGCAGAGTGTGTGTGTGTGTGTGTGTGTGTGTGTGTGTGTGGCAATGGGACAAACCACTGGCAGGGTTGCTGAAAGGGTGTGTGTGTGTGTGTGTGTGTGTGTGTGTGTGTGTGTGTGTGTGTGTGTGTGTGTGTGTGTAGAGAGAGAGGGGAACAGCAGGGGGATGAGAGGATTTGGGGATTTGCATGAGGGAAAAGGAAGGCTTTTTATTCGGTCTTCCTCTGAAGCTAAAACTCCTCCATTTACATCAGGAACGGTTGGAGAGGGAGAGAGAAAGAGGGAGGGAGGGAGGGAGAGAGAGGGCGAGGAGGGGGGGCAGAAAGAAAGAACCAGGGTCAGGACCCTCATCACCCATGCAGAGGACTCGTGAGTGTCCATGTGAGGGGTCAAGAACTCAGAGCAGAGAGAATGGGGAGGACGAGAAAGGGATAGGGACGTTGTGGGTCAGAAATAAAAGACATACAGTAGACTGTGTTTACATGCTCTTCAGTAGCCCGGTTATGAAGTATTTTGAAGTATCCCGGTTTTCTATTTGCGCGTGTAAACATCATATCCCGATATCAGAACCCTGGATAAGCCCGTATCCTGATTTTGAGTAACCCGGTTGTAGTACAGGTGTAGTACTCCGAAAGAAACCGGGATAAGGTGTGCTAATAGAACTTTATTGTTGGTAACTATTGGATATTAGTATTCACCATGTACACAGGGATATTAATAGCCAGGTTCATGTAAACACCATATTCTGAATATGATCAAAACTGGGATAAGCCTAATAACCGGGACACTGAAGTGCATGTAAACGTAGTCATGGATACACGAAAGATTAATGATGAGATGAAACCTTAGTAGAACATTGCAGAGGAGTTTCAGTGTGTGAATTAATGGTTGCAAGACATTGCAAGGCGTCTGCCTGACTCAGCTGCAAAAGTTTTTTTTTTTGTGCGTCAAATCACAGTTGCAAGGCTTTAGAACACTTGTACCCCAGAGTTTTTGTAATGTGTTCAGTCAGTCAAGCCACAGGCAGAATTTTCGTCCGAGGATAGACAGAGAACCATGATCAACTTGGTCTGAAGAACAACAGTGTCTGTAATTGTCTGTACAAGTGTACAAGTCACAAAAACATGAAACAATTCAATCCACTAGTTGACACAATTCAATCCACTAGTTGACTAGTCTGCTAGTTGGTTAACTCTGCTGTCTAACTAGCTAGTTAGTTCATATCTACAATGAGTGGTGTAACAAAGGCACAGTTACCAAACCTAGGCTGCAAGATGTGCCATTGGTTGGAACCCCCCGGTTTTGGAATGTTTTGTTGCAACAAGTTGCTGGTTTCAAGTACTTGCAGCTCACGTCGTCACAAATCTTTGGTCTGAACTATTCTTAAGTGCATGAGCACAGACCCCAGTAAAGACACTGTGTACTTCAGACACTGGTGTGGGAGGCGAGTCTTAAGGAGAGGTCAAGGAGACCACGGAGGCTGAGGCCGGGGCAGAGTGAGACACACAGAGACTTATAGGGGCAAAAATAAAGACAGATAGAAAGATAGCGGGCCAGCACAAAAGGGAGAGAGGGCAAAAGGGAAGATAAATGGACCGATAGAGAGAAGGGGGAGCGAGAGGGAGGGAGAAGGCGAGGGAGAGTGTGAAGGGGAGGTCAGTGCCCTAGGTCATGCCTGACACAGACAGATCTTATCCCTCTTCATTTAAGGGGCTGGGAATGGCCCTCGTGGGCTTCTTCTACCCAGCTGACTGTAGTGTATCAATCTCAATCTCTGACACCATTACAGAGACCAGCCAGACAGGGGCCTGACACTGGGATACGTCCTACTCAGACCAGGGCCGGCTCTGGGCCAGATCTCAACCGTATCTAGCCCGGAGTCCGATGTCATGTGGGTGGAGGTGCAGCTCCAGCATATCGCGGCCAGGCAGGAAAACGTATCAGATTCGATCGCCCACCCTTACAGTTGCTCCAAATCCAGAAATATAACTTCATAGAGTGGACAGAACAGGCATCTGTTCAACTGGTTAGACCCGCACCAATCATCCTCTCGGTGTATGTGTGCGGTGTGTGTTTTTGCACTCACACCTACGTTGGAGTCTCCCTGGGAACACTTAGTGGCACTGTGGATAGATTTGCGCTTATCGCCATGTCTACATGATGCAATGCGATACTTAAATATCGTAACTATCCATCCGTGACCGGCAACCAATTTGGGGAAAATTCAGAAACCAGCGTAATGCATATTCCAGAAGTTCAGGTCATTATTCCTCAGAAAGGCTTTTTGTGTTGCTCCCCCTCCACAAAGCACAGAAAGGAGCCTATGTCCACGTTTGATCCATTGCTTAGAAGTGGGATATATTTAGATAAGTGGGTTATTTATCTCAAGAGACGTGGGGGGACCTTCAGAGACCATGCCTAGAAAGCCGGTGGAAGCACACTTCAGAGCAGACCCGTTTCAAAGCAGGTCATACTGAAAGGTACTACGCTGGTGAACCCCCCCCCCCCCCCAAGTCCCCAGACACACACACACGCACACACACACACACAGACACAGACACACACACACAAAGAGAAATCTCTAGACTAGCTTTGCCGTCCACAAACTTCTAAATGTAATCATCCTTTTAAGAAAACATTGCTCAGCCCAAAGGCATTCCTCTATTTATCCAATATCTACGGCCAAAAATAAATAAAAAACTAAACGGTTATTTGATTCCATTTTGCTCCACTTCCTGAAATCTTTAACTGCTAGAGAGAAAATAAGGTTGTCTGGGTTTTTTGGTGTAGGGTCGATTTCCGCTGGGAATAGTGGGACTCATCTGACCTAAATAGCAATCATGTTCTTGAGTCTATTTGCCAAACAGCTGTGAAGACACTAACAAAAAAACACTAACAAAAACACACAAATGTACACACACAAACACGCACACACATGCCCAAATACACCAGAATGCATTTGGAAAATGCCTATCATCCAAGCAAACTACTTCTCCATTCAACCTCGACAATCTTTCTCGCTCCTTTGGAATGGAATACCGATGTGCCGTCATTGTGAAATTGAGGAAACCATTTTGAAAAGCAAACAGACTGAATGGAAAGGAGTATAAAACACACACTCCCCAAATCGTACATCAAAGGGAGAAAATGGTGTTTAAAAGCTCTAAATCTGAACCTGGAGCAGAGAGAAGAGGACCCCTCTCATTCAAGACCCACTGGATACATGCCAGCACCATTTCCTTTTAGTCTATAAAAAGGGAGGCACGCAAAATCAACATCAATCAATCCAATGATTGGGACATTCTCTGGCATTTTCTCAGAAATATGGGACCATTTCTCAGGCTGGGACTGTGCCAAGGAAACTTGCAGGGGAAAACGCACACTTAAGTCCCAACCTGGCTACGAATACGTCATCTGGACCAAACGTTCCCTATTCTGCTTAGGTCCACACAAGACTGATTGCACATCCACGTCCATTCACAGTCTCCAAGTATGATGTACTTCCAGTCACGCTGCAGCCTTAAGCTAAGCAGCTCAACTGAACTGGGAAGATTCAAGCCAAACCAATGGACGCAAGCCAATACTATTCTCTGAAAACTGTGTGAGGACATAACCGAGAATTAGTCCCCTGTTGAAGTCCATCTCTTATGTAAGTCCAGATTCTCTCTGATGTTCAGGATCTCTTCCAACAAATAGCAGTCTGCCGTGCGTCTCCTGCAGGACATGGTCGAGACGGCCAGTCTCAATGACATCCTGCCCTGCTGAGAGCCATTGGCCAGCACTCCGGAACCGCCACATGGAAGCAAGAAGAAATCTGTGTGCTTGTGTGTTTGAGAGCAAGCATGTATATATTGTTTGTGTGTGTGTATATATATATGTGTGTGTGTGAGTGTGTGTGTGTGTGTGTGTCTGTGTGTTTGTGTTTGTGTGTGTGTGTGTGTGTGTGTGTGTGTGTGTGTGTGTGAAGGCTGTGGAACTTCTGGTTCTTACAGTAGGCCAGCCCCTGCCAGCTTGTATTGTGATCATGCTTTTCAAACCTATATTTCAGCTTATGCTCATCATCCTCATCATAAAATGTTCCGATACACAAAACACAGGCTTCAGAGATCCCTCCATGCATCTTGCCTGTCCCCAGTCCCGAGTCAGTGTGTGGTGGAGGCCCAAAACATGAACAGGAGCCAGGGCAGATGGGAAGACTACCGGCGGAGGAGAGGGACAAGGAGAGGAGAAGAGGTGGACAGGAAGATGGGAGGAGGAGGAGGAGGAGGAGGAGGAGGAGGAGGAGTGTTAACACGCTTCCTCAGGTATGACAGACTCCAAAGCTCAGTGGGACGAGCCTATCTGGACTCTAATCAGAGAGAGAGAGAGAGAGAGAGAAAGAAAGAGAGAAAGAGAGAGAGGGAGAGGAAAGAGAGAGAGAGAGAAAACAGAGTGGGGAGTGGGTCACTGAGGGCCTGTAGGCGAGAGGCCCAAGCCCCGCTGCCATCTGCGTAGGGGGAAGAAGGAGGGTGCATCTGTCCATATGCCCTTAATTAAACGAGCAGAGGAGAGGGCCAAGGCACGGGCA
>NW_027468680.1:12876171-12908671 GCF_046254945.1 Alosa pseudoharengus
GGCATCGGACCCTCAGCGTCAGCTGAATGTCCTGGAGATGTCTCAACAACGGATTTTTTACGACTTTTTCCACAGTTTAGTCAGAGAGAAGAGGGGAGGTGAGGGCCCAGATGCTGTTTGTGTGACTCACACACTCTTAAGCTCCTGGCGCTCTCTCTTCACCAGTACTTATGGCCAAAACATCAAACCTATCTCTGGGAACAAAAAAAAATCTATACACCCCCCTCCCACCCACCCAAAACAGATGTAACCACTTGAGTCTATACAGAATGTGAGATTCTCTGATGTGTTCTCGGTTGGCAGCTTTTATCAAAGACGTGACCTAAAAGCGTTTTTGATTGATTTTCATGGGCTCAGGCAAGGCTCACGCTTCTGCGTCGTTTCGCTAAAAAAGCTATTGTTACGCCATGGAGTGAAACGCCAAGTCCGACGGAGCGCAGTTGCTCTAGAGCTCCTGTCACCGCACTACTGGTGGGTGAAACCACAAGAGCCGTGATGTGAACACACACACACACGCACACAAGCACACACACACACACAAACACACACACACACACACACACACACACACACACACACACACACACACACACACACACACACACACACTTTCTGACTGTACAAAAGAAACACTGAGCAGAGCTCAGATTTTCCACTGTGACTGTGAAATCTTGACTTCCAAGGTCAGGGGCATGACGCGCTGTGCCTGGGCCCGGCGCGAGACTGCGGGGTGCTGGGGTGGAGGAGACTGGTGGGTCTGGGCGCTGGAGCCGACTGGAGGGTGCGCGGGGCTGGGAAAAGCTGATGAACCGTGAAGACAAACAAGAGGATTGAGCTCCACTGATGTCTCAGTCAATCACTGCGGGTGAGTGAGTCACTGTGCTGCTACACACAGAGAGATGTGTTATATAAACAAGTGTGTGCATGGACATATGCGAATACAGACACACACATACAATGTCACAGACACACACACACACACCTTTAACATGTAAACAACTTGCAAATGTATATTTGCACATGAACAAACATACACACACAAACCCACATTCACACTTAAACTCACACGCGCACACACACAAACACCTGGTACAATATAAAAACCACAAGGGCATTAAGTACACACGTGTACATATTAACACAAACCCACACAAACACCCACAGACCCACACACCAACTGGAGGGTATGCCACCCTGTCACAACAGGCATTTGGGAGCGGAGCGGCCAGTGGATGAGTCCAGGCAGGGCCGTAACTGAGGCGGAATGACAAACGCTCTGCGCTCCGCGCTTCTCCTCCCTCCCCTCCCGCTCTTCTGCTGGTCGGAGTTTACCGCCGACCTGCGCGTCACGTGCCCTGGGGTCGCAGTGACAAGCGTGACGTCCATCTCTGACCCTGAAGTCAGCCTCGCTCTGTCTCTCTCTCTCTCTCTCTCAACCCCCCCACCACCCTCCCCTCTCTCTTTCCCTCTCTTTCTTTCCCTCTTTTTTCCCCCCCTCCCTCTCTCGTTCCCACTCTGGCCTCACGTGGACTGCTTTAGGCCCTCTGGTGTCCTGCTTTCCTTCGCAGACGCATACTTAGCATTAGTGACATGACTTCCCAATTAATGTCTTGTGAAAGTTGTTGACTTCGGCCGGTTTGCAAACAGCCGCGTCCTTTGTGCGTTTGCGTGCACGTAGGGCCTCGGGCGAACGGCAAAATGTGGGAACCTTTCCCGGTACAGCGACCCATCACAAAAAGCAAAGATATAAGTGGGGGGGGGGGGGGGAAGTAAAGTTACCGAGAACGAGGTCATGTGTACACAATGTACGTGCACAGTGATGAAACAACAGCAAAGAGAGTGCTCGTGCATAATTCATAGCCAATTTGAAACAAAACAAACAAAAATGTGTTTTATCTTTTGTTTATTTCCTTTGCCTCCAAAGACACAAACAAACGCAGCCATGCATATGTGTTTAAGGATTCACTGACACACACACACACACACACACACACCTGTCGAGCGATGTGAAAGAGAACACTTCTATCCATTCTTTAATCCCTAGCATCTCTCTCCAAACACAGCCTTGTCGACGGCAGTCTTCGCACACCCTACGTTTACCCATCACTCTCTCTTTCTCTCGTTCTCTTTGTGTTTGGGGGAGCGGATGCCCACTTTCACCACTCCGTCTGCTGTCCAAATAAACGGGGCGACGCGGTGCGGACTAGCAGGCTGGCCTCTCTCAGGGCCCGCGGGAAACCCCGTCTCCGGTTACGGCCGGGCCTGGACCTCTGCTCCTGAGTCGGATTTTCCCAAACCCTTCGCCCTAACCTCCAAATCTGTAAGCCAAACATGGAAACGCACCTCAACCCTGTGCCTTGGGGGCAGGATGTATATGTCTCCACACCCAGCTACTGACAAGACGACCCCCCAACCCCCAACACACACACCTCCAAACCTTAAAGCTTCACTGAACACTGATATTATTCTGAGTGTGTGGGTCTGTGTGTCTGTGTGTGTATAAATTTGGAGGTACACAATGGGAGTAAACAGACCAAATGATAGCTGCTTTGCACACACACACTGCTTTGCACACACACACTGATTTTAAAAATGGAAGCCCTGTGTACCTGGTACTTCCGGTTTCACAAAGACAGCCAGAGCTTTCTGAACACTTTGAATGTGTTTCCTCTGCGTCTCTCTTTCTTCTTCTCTCTTTCTCTCCATCGCGTCTCCACTGAGCAGGAGTAGGAAGATGGGGGTAGCCTCGGAGCCAGAGCAGGGGGGCTTAAACAGTCCCCCTCTCCGCCTCTCTCGGCAGTGTTTACTCAGTGTGTTATTACAGAGGGCAGAGTGAGCGCCACAGAGGAGTGGAGCAGAGAGGGCTTTAGGGTTGTGTGTGTGTGTGTGTGTGTGTGTGTGTGTGTGTGTGTGTGTGTGTGTGTGTGTGTGTGTGTGTGTGTGTGTGTGTGAGAGAGGGAGAGTGTGTGTGGAGGGCTTTACATGGAATGGGGGATGGGTAGGGGGTAGGTGCTCTGGTCCACTCCGGTAGTGGAGCAGCGCGGACAAAGAGGACCGCGCTTTTTCCGCTTTTGTTTGTTTTCCTTTTCGCCGGATCGGATTATTGTCCCTTTACTTCCTGCTCCTGAATGCAGAGAAAACACGGGCGAATCCCTCTCTGTAAAGCCACCCCGTGACTTCCGTCATCTGGTCTGCGCGCCAGTTTTCGGAGGATCGAGGGGGTGGCTGGGCTGGAGGGGCACTGGACCACGTGTCTCGGCCCCTCGCCAGGAAAGCGCTGACCTTTTACGACAGATCATTCTAAAACATCCATGCAGGGCAAAGAAAAAAAAAACGAAATCAGCAGTGCAACGCCAGCAGACAGAAATGAGCTCATCGTTTCTCATAGCTTCTCCGCCAGATTCTACATTTACCCTCCAACCTTTATCGTTTCGTCCTGAGTTTGTCTGACATCTTGCTTTCAGCAACTCTGTGCAGAGTAACTTTGTCCAAGAGCCAGAAAGAGAGAGAGAGCAAGAAAGAGACAGAGAGAGAGAGAGAGAAAGAGTGAAAGGGAAGGAGAGAGAGAATGAGAGAGTGGCCATGAAGGAGGTTGGAAACAGAGTAGCATGTAGGCTTAAACGCATCTCACCCCTCCGGCATCTCCTGTGTTTGTTTATACTGCAGCGACGGCATTAAATCTTGGCTATCGGCCCGCGCGGGGCCTGAGTTGTTTAACGCAGTGCACTTAACTTGTCCATCTCTCAGCACAAAAGAGACCAGAGTCCAGACATCCAGTTTTGGCCTGAGCAAATAATCAAGCGTACTCGCCCGCACCTCCCCTCCCCTCCCCGGGCTCCTGCTTCTGACTTAACCTCGCTCCGTCTCTGTTCCCAACATACAGCCAAGGAGCCGCCTCTTCTCCTCTCACATACATATACCAGGAGAAAGAAGTATAAACTGTGTCTGTATGTGATTGTGTGTGTGTGTGTGTGTGTAGCGTTTGTTTGGTTTCCTGCACAGTTGGAAGAGGAGAACAGGAGAGGTCCTGACCAGGCGACCTCAAACTTAGAGACAGAGGGAGAAAGAGAGGGAGAGAGAGAAAGAGGGAGAGAGAGAGAGACAGACATGTGGTGTGTATGTATGCCTATGTGTACAGTCCATGTGTGTGTGGGTGAGCAAGAGAGGCAGTAGGAGCAAAAGTGAAAATAAGACTTGAGCAAACATAATAGTTTATAATGGCAAGCGCACCTTTCTCCAGCCAGTTTTCCAACAAGCATGGAGGAATGGTAGAGGTTGACCACATCAAGCAAGACAAAACAACAAGGTCTCTCACAGTTGAGAGACGGATGAGGAGAGAAAATATATTAAACACCATCTGGCCCGACTCGCAAGGACTTTAACATATCCTGCCTACAAGGTTTGTATTCTATGGGATAATAGCGGTTCTGGGCGCCTCTTCTGGGTTGTTAACCAAAGTTACAGAGCGAAAGCGAGAGAGAGGGAGAGAGAGAGAGAGAGAGAGGAAGAGAGAGAGAGATCAACTAAGGTAGAGAGATCAAGAGGTAGACTGAGGAACAGAGGTAGAGAGAGGGAGAGAGAGAGAGAGAGAGGAAGAGAGAGAGGGAGAGAGAGAGAGAGAGAGAGAGAGAGGAAGAGAGAGAGGTAGAGAGAGGGAGAGAGAGAGAGAGAGAGAGAGAGAGAGAGAGAGGGAGAGAGAGAGAGGTGGATGACATGAGCCAACAGTGGTGTTTGGGATGGGAGCAGAGCATGAGGACGAGCTGTCCAGGAGCAAAGCTGGGAGCTGAGGAGAACTGTGGGGATTTAGGCCTGAGCTCCGTTAGAAGCCCAGTGGCACGAAACACACTCTGATCCCAAACAAAACACAAGCGAAACCTCAGAGCTGCCTGGAAACACTTTACCCCAGGAGGCCAGGGAAGAGCGTCAGCGTGTGTGTGTGTGTGTGTGTTTGTGTGTGGAGGTGGGAGCAAGTGTATGTGAGAGTGCCAGCGCAGACACACACCTTTTCTTCCCAGAAATATCACCCCCACCTCGCTCCTCCGAACGAAGATCAACATCTCCCAAACAGCGAGCCAGTGTTCAGCTAGCAGGACTGAGAGCTGAATACAGACTGTGCCAAACACACACACACACGCACACACACGCACACACACTCACACACACTCTTATCTCCTAACGTGCAATATTGGCTCCTATAAATAAAAAGGACATATCTTTAAAGGCATCGCTGTTAATGTGTCAAATATTTTTGAGAAATGGAATATTGCCTAAACTGGATTACACTGATAAAGTATTAAGATACACCTAAGAGAGGAATGCCTGGATAGGATATCCTTCTAAGGGCTATGACCTGGTGATAAAAACATCTATAAATTAAACAAATAGTGCGCGATAATATTTTATGAGATTAAAAATCAGTGTTGCAGAGAAGGAATGCAATCCACAGGCACTCTTTTGACCATCCAAGGGCATGTTAGCCCTGGTTATAGTGGGCCCTTTCACATTTCACTCTCTGCTGGATGTCAAGGCCACGGGGCCTGTTGTGAGGTACCACTGGGTGTGTGTGTGTGTGTGTGTGTGTGTATGTGTGTGTGTGTGTGTGTATTTACGTATGTAAGTGTGTGTGTGTGTGTGTGTATGTGAGAGAGAGTGAGTGCATAGCAGGGCAGTGTGTGTGTGTGTGTGTGTGTGTGTGTGTGTGTGTGTGTGTGTGTGTGTGTGTGTGTGTGTGTGTGTGAACAGAGCATCCATTCTGCTCAGGGGGCTCTGCCGGGCTGCTAAAGGCTGAGATAGGCATCAGGCTGGCAGATGCACAGACCCGGTGGGAACCTGACTGCAGGACTCTGCCACTGATCAGCACAAGAGCCAGCTGATTTGCCACAAAGCACCCATTATTACACCAGAACAATCTCCTCATCAATCTATAGGCCAAGAGATTTACATTATTATCCATGACACCCTAAGGTCCTATCTATGGGTATATTATTCATTGTGTGATCACATATGCACATTAGTGTGTCAGGGCAATAAAATAGGCACACACAGCCTTGCACATTTTCATTTTTTTCCGTTTAGTTATCAGGTGCTCAAGATAATATATGAATAGAACAATTTGTATGGTTCAGTGTGCCAACTTTTTTTCAAGGGATCCTGCTCATGTTGGCTGACACCTAGCCTATAAGAACATGCTGAGCCTAGTTTGGCCTAGTGGCCAAAAAAGCGCTTTGCTTTGACGTGACGACATACACAATAAGCTTGCATTGTCTAGCCGCTTAGCCATTGCCAGTATTAGTGTGCTAATTCAATAATGCAGCAATTCTTGTCCCTTCTGGAATTTTTAGATCTAGAACACATCTAAAAATAGGGCCTTGTTTGAAAGATACCAAAGGATGATTTTGTGGACCAACGATAGTCACAGCTCCTATCTACGATGTGAGAGACCCTCTGCTGGGAGCAACAGAAAGTTTGAGTGTGTAGGGGCGTGCTGCTGTCCTTGGGCTGATGAGGCGTTTGTCCTGCAGCGGGGGACAGCTAGAGGAGGCGTCGCGATGACGCACAGGTTAGGGAGAAGGCGGTCCAGTGACCAGGGTAAAACAGTACACAATCAATAGCACAACCTTGTCACGGTTGGGGAATGTCAAAGGAGATCATGGCCATATATCTTCTATAGCTGTGTCTGTTTGTGTGCAGAACAATATGCACATACACGGTGAGATATGACTGCATTACATGCAGCAATATAGAGAAACAGGAAGAGGATGCGTTTTCCATATTGGATGGTCACAGACCATTGAACACTGCAGTGGTCACATAACCAATAGGCACTGCCTCATGAGAGGAGACTAAGAGAGGCGAGGGAGTTTCAGCAGAAGGGCAGAGAAAAGGAAAGGATAGAGCCCGAGCAGAGCCTGAGAGAGAAAGGCATGAGAGAGAGAGAGAGAGGGGGATGAAGAGGAGAGAAAAAAGAAAGAGAGATAAGAGGAAGAGAGGGCAGCAGAAGCTAAGGCACGAGAAGAAACGAGAGAGGATGGCACAGGACAGCTGAGCTGTAGCTAAATAGCCCAGATGGGGGAGAAGAGGGCAGCAGGGAGAGCGAGAGGAGACAGGGGTTAGTGGGGACAGGACGCCGAGGCATCAGAGGACAGGGGTTAGTGGGGACAGGACGCCGGGGTTAGTGGGGACAGGGGTTAGTGGGGACAGGACGCCGGGGCATCAGAGGACAGGGGTTAGTGGGGACAGGACGCCGGGGCATCAAAGGACAGGGGACGGAGGCCGAGAGCGTCGGGGGGCAATGTGCGGATGAATGAATAATACAAGTGGCTGCGGCGGCGTCATTAAGATGCAGGTGTGTGCCTGGCTCTCGTCTCAGCCTCCCCCCCCCCCCCCGCAGGGACGTCAACGCAGAGGAGCAGACCGGTGGAGACCTTAAAGCCATGCGGTAACACAGAAAAAAAAAAGTCTGACAGTCAGAAACTGCGTTCTGGTGGAGGTCGAGATAGCACAGTTTATCTATAATGCTCACTTCTGCACACACGCTAACACACACACACACACACACGCTAACACACACGCTAACACACACACACACGCGTGCACAGCCGAGGGCATTAACAGGCCTTCTTCGTTAAGTCACTTCGTGTGGCATTGGCAGACCTGTATGCTGCCAACGTAAATGCCAACGGTTTGCTCCTCTGCCACAGTGGGGAAAAGAGCATAAATATGCATCACCTCAGATGCCCAGAAACAACTTTCTGTCCCCGTTTCATTTCATTTCAGTTGCACCAGCCCTCCCCACTTTTTATGTAATTCTGATCCCAGTGCTAAAGTCAGTCAACGCAGCTTTGGTAACTAGGTCCTTGTCATGTCATTACATGAATGATTATATAAGTTAAAACAGAATCATAAGCATAACAAATAAACACAGCCACTGGTGCAAAAGAATAAACTAAACACAACAACGTGCCTTGCTGGCACAGATCTAAACGGAATAACTCAGATGCCTGAAGCTATGTTCATATGAAATTAATCTTAACAACTGTTTACACCTATGACCAAAACATAATGATTCATTTCACGTTTCCATTTATGTTTATATAGTTGTCAAAAAAGAATTCTTTAACAAGAAAAATGTTTTAAAGTAGATTAGCCAAACAACCATCTCATTCCAGTCTTTCAAGGTTCCTCGGAGAACCCTTAGACAACATTCAGAACTGTTCCAGTTCTCAGTCCCATCACACTAGAAGTTACATTGCTGGAGTTTTTAAAATAGCACAGAGACCTAGAGCGTTGTTGACCTACTTGGCACAAAGTTCCAACCCACTTGTTTGAAAGACAAGAGGAACAGGGGGACCGAGGACTGGGCAGTGGTGCGCGTGTGCGGTGAGGTGCGTCGTGCGCTGCGATGTGTCCAGTTGCTCTGGCTTGTGTGCCGTGCTGTAAAAGCCTCTCACACAGGCCTACGTGCCAACACAAAGACAGATCCCCTTTCACAGGAATCACGTTGTTCTTCCGCAGTATGCCGCTGTAGGTTCCATGACCCAGGTGCTGCCTGTATACGGTCTTGTTAAACCTCCTCTGCGCTGTGGGGCGCACTGAGATCATTTAAACACTAGGCCGGTGTTCCCTTCTCTTTGTCCCCACTTCTTCCTTTCCCCTTCAAGCAAAACCCTGATTTTCTATTCTCTCAATAAACAGGAGTCATTCGCTGCACTGTTACCCCTTTGCAACACACACACACACACACACACACACACACACACACACACACACACAGCCACACCTTCCACTCCAAACCATTTTCTCCACACATATGTGGAGTTCTACACTCTCCTTCCTTGCTAGCCTTCTCCATCTCAAACCCCCCCCCCCCCCCCGGCTGTCTGATCCAGCTGCTTCCTTCCTTCCTCGATCCTACCCCTCCCCCCCCCACCACCACCTCCTCCAACCCCCCCTCGTCGTCTACGTGCGCTCCTCCTGTGGCGCTGGCACACCTGGACGTGCGAGCCGGTAGCTGACTCTGGCACTTTTAGAGCTCCCGCGAGCCTGGTGAGGAGGACACGCGGCCAGATGAATGACACGAGGGCTGACGGTCTCCCCCTGGGGAGGCTGGGGGCCTGACAGCCCCTCAACTCCAGTCACCATGGCTGGGATGGAGGAGGCTGGAGGCCTGGAGGAGCACAGGCACGCTGCCATCTAGTGGCCAACAGGAGAAGAACAATTCTTTTTTTTTTTTTTTTTAAATGTGGAGTAGACAGCAACAGCAGCAACAAAGAGGCTGCTGTAAGAAGGTGTGGCACGATAAGGCTCGAGCTGGAACCACATTAGAACTCCTTAAACTCTGAGCACTGACAGACAAAAACCAGGGGTTTGGTCCATTCCTGTCCAGACATAGGACTTGACATCATAGCTATTATTATCTAGGTTTTTCATGTCAGAATGTGACACAGTTGCTTGGAGCTTTCCCTCAGAGTGTGACACACTTACAGAGTTACGCTGCCGCACACGTGTGTGTGTGTGTGTGTGTGTGTGTGCTTTATAGGTAATGAGGTGGGCAAGAGTAGTGTGTGTGTGTGAGTGTGAGTGTGTGTGTGTGTGTGTGTGCTTTAGAGGTAATGAGGTGGGCAAGAGGAGTGTGTGTGTGTGTGTGTGTGTGTGTGAGTGTGAGTGTGTGTTGGTTTAGAGACGGTACCTGGCCTGTGGGAGTCCCGCGGGGCCCGCTGCTCATACTGCCTCACCAGGATAGGAGCGGGTCTGTGGGACGGCTCCACAAAAGGATCCGGAGCCTACGGAGAGGAAAGAGAGGAGAGAGAGAGAGGGAGAGAGAGACAGAGAGAGAGGGAGAGAGAGAGACAGAGAGAGAGAGAGAGAGAGAGACAGAGAGAGAGAGGATGAGTGGGGAGGGGGCAGAGGGACAGAGAAAGGAAAGATAAGGCGAAAGAGGATGGAGAGAAGGAGTAAAACTCAGGGAGTTGAAAGGGAAGAGGACAAAAGAGGAGGAAAGGAAAGGAAGGGTGGGAAGATATTGCATTGAGGAGAGAGGATTAGCCGGGAACAGAGGGGGGGAGCCAGCAGAGAAAACACACACACAGTTTCAATTTCTCCCCCATTTCCTGGGTAAAACCCCCACATATGTCCAGTTTACAGGCACGGGGAGACTATCCCAGAGTAGCTTTGGCTGTGTGTGTGGGGATAGCAGATTGGCCCACTCTGTCTCTGTCTTCCTTACACAACCCGAAAAAAAATAAAAATAAAAAAAAAAACAAGACGGAAAGTCTCGTAAGGCGCCAGCTCCTGTCGCCAGCATTAGCACGTCCTTACTAAAGCGAGCCCTGCCCTGCCATTTGTCATGTCAAACACTTATGCGGTGCAGCATGCATATCCCCACAGAGGGGAACATTACTGCAGAACACCGGCAAGTAGGCCACGCTTTATTTCTTTCCAACTCCTTTTTAAATGGCACTGACTTTGTTAGCATAGTCAACAGAAAAAAAGCACTTTGTTGAATTTTTCATACCAAAGCTAAATATTTTTTGTTCATCAGTACTCGATTAAATCAGTGACCTAAAATTAATCCACTTAAAAAAGCTCCGTATAAATAAAAGGTTCAAATGCAAGGAAAACATTTCGCAGTGCAGGTCTCTCTACGTTAAGAACAGGGCTTACTGAGATGGAGCTCTATTGGATTTGAGCGTGGCGACAGCGGGCGGCTACCGCTTTTGTGTCCTTTTCAACACGGGCATGGACAAGCCAAGTACAAATCCAGAGTAAAATCTGCTTGGAAGGCTGCGTGATTCAGCAAAAGAGGCACAGTCTGCACCGAACATGATTGCGGCAAAAGATAACATATGAGCAGCGTCTGGCCACATTGTCTGCCTGTGCCTGCCAAGAAAGAGCAGGTATATGTCTGCCAAGAGAAAGGCATTTAGTTTGGGGATGTGTGTAGGAGTATGTGTGGTGTTTGTGAGTGAAAGCCTGCATGAATTGTATGCGTGTGTGTGTGTGTGTGTGTGTGTGTGTCTGCGCATGCATTAGTGTATGAGTGGGATTGCATGTGTATGTGTGTGTGTGCATGCATGCATGAATGTATACATGAGTGCGACTGTATGTGTATGTGTGTACATGTGTGTGTGTGTGCATGCATGAATGTATATGTAAGCATGATTGTATGTATATGTGTATGTGTATGTGTGTGTGTGTGTGAGTGTGCATGCATGAATGTATATGTGAGTGTGACTATGTGTATGCATTTGCACGGAGTGTATATGTGTGTGTGTGTCTGTATTTGTATGTCTGTGTGTGTGGTCTGCTAGTGTGTGCATGTGAATGTGAGTGTGAATGTACAATATGTGTGAGTTTGAAGTGTTTGTGTACTTGTGGTTTTGGTGTGTGTGTGCATGTGTGAATGTATATACAAAACCGAACATATGTGTATACATTTACACGGAGCATGGGCGTGTGTGCATGTCTCACGTGTCTGTCTGTACATGGTTATGTGTATATGTGTGTGCATGTTTGCATATATGTGCTTGTGTTTGTGTGTGTGTGTGTGTGTGTGTGTGTGTGTGCGCGTGTGTACGTGTGTGTGAGAGAGTTCATCATGATGACACTTGCCTCCTCTAAGCTGGGCGGGAGGCCCGCTGGTGGTGATGGCGCCCTGGCAGTGCTAGCTCTGCTGGGTGGAGGGGGCGCGCCGGGCCTGGAGGTCTGTGTGTGCGGCCCAGGCGGGCTGGCCCCAAACCCACCGTCGGTGGACAGCAACCCGGCTTCACCTGCTGGAGAGCACGGAGGTGTGAGTACACACAGGCGTAGAAAAAACCAGACGCAAACACACACACACACACACACAGACAAACACACACACAGACAAACACACAAAGGCGAAGCATACAGTGGAGTGGAAAACCAGCCTGGCACACACTTACGACTCCCCGAAGACATGCCGTCATTTGTTTGCTCAACAGCTGACTGCCGATAAATAACAGCAAACATAGAGTAAACGGCGAGTGCGAGTGCAAAGCGCTTTTCTCTCTGCAGCACACACGGAGGATGGACGGATGGGGAGGGTGTGTGTAAAGTGGCTCATACGGGAAAACACATGGAGTCTTCTGCTGAAATGTATGGAGGGCTCAAGCCAGCAGAGAGCACTCGTAAAAACAGACACACAAACGTACACACAGACAGACATACAAACACACACACACATACGTGCACACACACACACACACACACACACATACGTGCACACACTTTACACAAACACACACACACACACACAAAACCAAAACACTGATGATCATCTTTCAAAGCCTGACTATGCATGACTGACACCACAGAGGAGCTTCTGAATGATCTATACGTGGAATGGAGCGGCTGTTTCCCTGCGGTTTGGCTGTGGGAACCCCAGTGAGTTTGGGCACATGCCACAACACAGACATGCATAACCCCCCCCATCCTCAAATCTTCACATTGTTATTGAGTCTATGGTCTCTTCATGTTAAAATGTTACCGCAGTGAAGAGGAAAACAAAATCGCTTCTATGATCGCACTCAGTCAATAACACGGCTCGTCTTTGCTTCTTGTGCTGCGGCTGTATCTCTGTGTGGTGTGTGTGTGTGTGTTGGTGAGTATATGTGTGTGTGTGTCCTCTCTGCTCTCGCAGCCTGGTCTCTCGGAGCTACACTGAGGCTGTGTTTTATTTCTCCGTAATTTTTTTTTTGTGTGTTGCTGTGAGCAGAGTTGCTTGTGTGGACGGTAAATATTGGTTTAGGCCGGGACAGGAAGTGAGCTGTGGATCCAGGACTCCCCCTCTCCCACTCCTGACAGGGTCCTCTCATAACTCAGGAGTCCCACCGTCCACCACCCAACTGCCCCCCCCCCCCCCCATCTCCATCCTCAGGCCTCCAGGCCGGGGCCAGCAACAGCAGCACAACATGAAAAGCCCTCATCCAGCCTCATAGCAGCCTCTGTGCTCTCTTTGAGAGAGCGGGGGTGAGTGTGTGAGTGTGTGTGTGTAAGGGGTAACTTTTTAAATGACGGTTTATCCTTCAACCTATGGTTAGATTGTCATGTAGTTTTGGGTAATATTATGAAAATATAGAAATATGGACAATATGAACTCTGTGTGTGTGCGCTTCCGTGTGTGTACACAAACAAGAGGTACTGAAAGAATATTTATGCAATACAATGCTTGCATGTGTGAAGGAAAGGGAGATGTGTGTGTGCGTGTATGTGTGTCTGAGTGTGTGTGTCTCTGCGTGTGCCTGGGAGAGAGCAAAAGACCGAGCGCGAGTGCCTTCTCTCAGCTTCTAAGTTCAGGCCAGGAAAACAAGCCACACACTGTGACAAAGAGGAAACCCAATATGAGACTAAATATTGATCTGATGGAGAGGAAACTTCACAGTTCTTTCTTCTAAGGCACTGAAAGCGAGCTTGCGGCAGCCCGTGTGTTTTCTTAACGGCTTAATGACTTTTGAGGGACATTAATCAGATTGTTCGGCCACACACGGAGAGATATGCCTGGGCTTTGATGTCATGACAGTAACACTGTCATCGTATATTATAAACATCAACACACTTCAAATAGACGACTGCATAAGACATAGAGTGAGTGTGAGAGAGACAGAGAGAGAGAAAGAGATCAAGGCAAATGCAACAAATCTGACATGGCGGATACTACAGATGTATGGAGACCCCCACTGTGCACTGTAATTCTAAAGACACAAATAAACCAACACTAGACACACAAATAAAAAAGAATCACCAACAAAAAAAAGAGACCTGCCATTGAAGACCTACTTCCTGCCTCCACCCTCTTCCTGTTCTCTTCCCCACCCATCTCTGCTCTTCCTCCTCCACCTCCAAGTCCTCCCACTGATGGAGAATCCAGAGCAAAAATGGGCCCGACGTCCCTTCTGAGCGCGCTCCTAGCTTGGCTGTCTCTGCTCTCACCACCAGGCCACAACACAAACATCTCCACAGCCCAGGACGCCACTCCGTCACCCCCTTCCTTGCGCTCCGCTTCCCCATCTTTCATCCACCCTCTCCCCCCCAGGTTTCTCTCACTCTCTGTGCGGGCTGTGGGGTTTGGGGGAGTGTGGAGACCACCTGAGAGAGAGAGGCTCTAGCCCTGCCCTAGCACGCCCTCATCCCTCATGCTGGGAGGGTTAGAGCTGCCACTGAACGTCAGGTGGGTGTCGTGTGGGGGAGAAAGGATTGAGGGCACAGGGGTGTGTGTGGTGGAGAGGGGGTATGGTGGTGTGTTGCAATCTGAATCTATTCAGTTTGTGTGTATGTGTGGTGTCTATATACTACATCTAAGTGAATTGATGTGTAAGTGTGTGTGGTGTGTGAAGTTATGTGTGTCATAAATATTAGAATTCTACCCTACAGAAGAAGATGGTCTTGTGATCCTGTACCTTCACATAGTTGTGCATTTTGGCATTATACACTGATGAAAAACAGACCAAATGCCTCACATTCCCCCTTCTGTGTGAGTTGGCCACGCTTCACGCCATGAGATCGAAATTCACCATCCGTCACCAGCTTAGTACACAATATCAGCTTGATTTACTGCTGACGCCAAGCACATTGACTAAACACACACACACACACACACACACACACACCACAATAAGCCAGTCTGACTCGCTGTTCACGACTGACGTGCTGGTGTCTCTGGAGATAATGACAGCATGGTGATGATGGATCAGATAACTGATTGAACAGAACTTTCAGTAATGGCTGACCGAACCAAGTAGATCACAACTGGACAGCACTGCGTGGACTTCATGTGGACTTTCAGGAGGGTGCTGGGTGTCCATGACTAGTCTCTTGAGTATATCCAGACTCTATCAACTGAATTCCTAACAGGATATATCATGTATACACATATAAGATGTATATGGTGACATGAGAGTATTTAACAGAACACCTGCATATATATATATATATATATATATATGTGTGTGTGTGTGTGTGTGTGTGTGTGTGTGTGTGTGTGTGTAGTACACATGAGCTTGAGAGGGGGGTTGTATACCTGCTTCTGTGAGCTGTCCAGGTGACGTGAGTGTTACTCTGTGCGTGTGTGAGGGCTCCAGGAGTGAGTGGCCACTCATCATGCTCTCTCCCTCTGCGGGCAGTAGGGGTCTCTGTCCTTCACTGACCTCACCCGCACTGCTGCCCTCCTCCCAGGACCTCTGACACACACAAAAAGATGCACACACATACACGCACACACACACACGCACATAGCGCACACACACACACGATTAGGCCTGGGCAGAGCACAGTGATTGGCATGAACCTTCCAACCCTACAGTATCTTGGTTACAAAGCTCTTCAGTTTGTATATCCAAGGTTACAGTTATAAGAAGAGACAATTCCTAGCTAGAGTGCTAGTGCCCCCTGGTGGTCATGTCTACAATTTATAAGATATTGAGACCATGTTGAAACAAAGATACTTCTATACACAGCAAATCACCACAACAGAAGCCTTTTTCTTTCCGTGGGATGTTAACAAATGCCATGGTAAAACACAATGGGCATACAAATGTTAAACACCATTAAATACCCATTAAACACCACATAAATACCACCAGCACAACATCTACCCGCGTCTAGATATGTGTTTAGACATGTGATCTAAGCTCACAGCCAGGTCATAGACATGGTCAGGTTCTGGAGTGGGAGTGAGCCATTACCTCAGCAGGCTGCTGTGTGACCGGGCCCCGGTCCATACGAGCCAGCAGAGCCAGGATTGGGTCGTGCTGAGACCGTGGGTGTGGTCTCAGGACCACCTGACCTTCACTAGGCGGGTCATAGTCCTGAGACACAACAGACATATAGAGAAAACCATCCATTTAAGTCACAATAGCATCAGTCACACTTCTGTCAGTAGATCTGTGACAAACAATCAACCCATAGCCCATAACATAGTGATATAATGCTATGTTATAGTTTAAGAAATAATCCGTCATGGTTATAGAGGACAGATTTTGACCCAAAGAGCGTAAGAAATACATTGCTTGGGTATGTCCTGACTTTTAGGGCATACCAAATCCACAATGGTAAAGACCTGACAAAACTATTGACAACCGAAGATAAAATTATAGTACTACATTATAGTACATTAGTACATTACAGTATCATCATACCACAGTTAACAATTTTATATCAACATCAAATTAGATTGTCATGATTCGACATGACAGGGATGCTCACCATGTCCTGAACACCCAGGAGAGAGCTGGAGAGACTGGCGTTCAGGTTGGGTAAAATCAGACCCTCCTCCTCCAGAGCTGTGAATGATGAAAGTCCAGTGAGAACAGTGTAACTGATCTACTCCAATGACCTCTTACATGCTACTGTCCTCACAGCAGAGGCGTGTTCACCTCGACAAATTGAGTCAAACTGGATTTCTTTGAACTTTTAAAGCAAGAAGTTGTAAGGCACCTGACTTAGCGCAAAATATGTACCCTGTAAGTTGAACACTGACAAAAAGGGGAATTAAGTGTATGGTAAGTGCAACTTTAGTTGCATGTTCAGTTTTTGCATCTACATGTATGAGTGGCTGTATTATACACATCCTGAGCACTTTCAACCACAGCTATGAAGCAGTAGTTATGCTAGTTATACAGACAATGAATATACTGTGACTAAATATATGGGTTAAGGTGAACTATGCTAGCACATCTGGCATACTGTACTGGTATGTGTCTGTATGTACCAGTTTGTGCTTCAACATAATGTATACCGGTACATACATACTATAAATGCAAATACCTCTGGCTGCTGCCATGTGGCTGTAACTGAGCAGCAGCTCCCCCTCAGAGATGTGTCTGGCGACGGCCTCCGTCTCCGTTAGCGAGCCGCCGGAGCTGCTCTCCTCCGTGGAGGAGGGAGAGAGAGGACTAGCAGGAGCAGGAGGAGGAGGAGGAGGAGGAGAGGGCTCCCTCACTACAGTGGCAGCAGCAGCAGCAGGTTTGGCAGAAGGAGGAGGAGATGGGAGGATGGCCTCCTCTTCTCTGGCCACGGACATGATACTGCAAGAGAGAGGAGATGAAATGGACATGGTGTGTGAGAGAGACAGAAGGAGGGAAGGAGTAACCTGGCCCTACCAGACTCTCGTACATTTCATAATGTACAGAGAGTCTGGCCACTTTCCATTGCCAAGCGTTAACTTCCTTGAAGGCGAGTAGTGTACTCTGTTGAAGTTTAAAACTATTGGATCTGCCCAGAGCCACTTTGGATCTGCCATAACCAATCGCTAACGTTTGGTCGTGACGTATGTCTGGCTCAAACTACCGCACGACCTCAACGTCATCGTTCTCAGCCACTCCCTCTGTTCGCTGATTGGACCTGCAGATTTTTGCAGGAGAAAACCCGTGAATATAATGACGTACTGAAGGGAAAATTGAGCAGAAGTATAAGTAAGGAAAAGTATATATACTCTTTTGATCCCGTGAAGGAAATTTGGTCTCTGCATTTATCCCAATCCGTGAATAAGTGAAACACACTAAGCACACATTGAACAGTGAGGTGAAGCACACACTAATCCCGGCACAGTGAGCTGCCTGCCACAACAGCGGCGCTCGGGGAGCAGTGGGGGATTAGGTGCCTTGCTTAAGGGCACCTAACCCTCCGGTTACAAGTCCGAAGCGCTAACCAGTAGGCCACAGCTGGAGGCGAAGCCAGGCTAAGAAAAGGAGGTGAGAGGATAAGAAATCCATAAGAGGTGTGAAGGAAGGAAATGGGGGGACATGGGAGAAGAAAAGAGTGAATGTACGGTCAATAGGACCAATACGAATCACAACAATACTACTTCACAGCAGGGCTATTAAACCCAGGCCCACCAGGAGATGATCAACAATAGAACCCTTCTGGAGTGGGTTTCCTAATAATGGTGTCTGATTTTTCTAAGACTTGAAAAGTATCCCTTACTAAAGCTGTTTACGTTCAGCCAAAGATTTCACAGAGCAGGAACGAATGACCTTGCTCGAAAACATCAGCGCTGTCACTGGGCCCAATCTCAGAGAGCAGTTTAATCTGGACCAAATGATTAAACTACAATATCAGAGCCTGATCCAGGGCCTGTACAGGACCAGTGCTCAGCCACTGACAGGATGGCTCCATACACTAAGACCTGACTGACTGTGCCTGTGTCTCTGTGTTTGGAGAATCTGAGTGCGTTGCTCTCGAACGTCTTTTTAAAACCAATCGGATGGGTATGACCTGCGCTCTAGCCCCTCGGAGATCACAGAGCAGGATCGCTGGACCAGTAGCAGGCCCTGGGTCTGGGTCTGAGTCCTAAAAAAGGACTCTGGGTGTGTTGCTCTTGAACGTCTTTTCAAAGCCATTGCTGTGTTTTCCCTGTGTTTTTCTCTGTGTTTCCTCTGTTGCTACACGTACGGGTCATAGATAACATAACACATAACTTGCATTCCACTCCGATGGTGTGCGTCATTTCAACCATCAACCATGAATCAGAGAGTGACTGAAGCGTGACTGAAGTGCTTTTGATCACCATCACTCACGCATATCCTCACCACCATCTCCACTTCCAAACACTGCCCACACATGTATGCTAAGTTACTAGAAATCGCTTCCTATGTCTCTCATTCAATGGCCTTATATCTGGACAGCCCTGTTACTGACTGTATATGCCATTTCAGATGAAAGGAGCAAGTGAAAAAGAGATGTATGGTGAGGGTGAGATCAGACATGTTAGATGCAATTTAATGTTCTACATTTTAAAAGGCGAGACCCATAGCACTAGCTCACTCATGTTTCTTCCTATCTATTTGGCAAGGCAGGCCTTACGCAAGACTGTCTATCGATTACTCCCCAGCGTGTCCCCTTCAGATATTACTCATGTCAAAACATGTTCTCAGCTGATGCAGCTTTGATCTGTGCACCAGAGCGAGAAGCCCCGCGTCTGGTCAACTGAGACGGTGTCGATCAATAATAGGTTGTTTGCTCAAAACGCTCATTTGAATGCACACCACGCTTTTTACAGAAAATATAAATATTTGAACCTCAGAAGAAATGTGGTTCAAAACTATAAGCAGTTCACTGGAGCAACAGCAGGGGGAGCTGTGGTTCCAAATAACAATTTCACTGCTCTGCAATGTCTCTGCCATCTGTTGGCATTCATTCCTTGCTTGATTACCAATCACAGATCATGGAAGAGGTGGTCATTTAATGCAAGAGACTGTGGCTCGTCTGGTTGAGGAAGGCGCAAACAGCACCATGATCATCCTGACTCCAAGGGAGCACACGTCGGCTACTAATGACAGTGTGTACATCTGTACTTTGAGTCACTTTGGATAAAAACATCCAAATTTAATGTGCATAAATGTAAGTGAACTACAAGACAACACAGTTGGACTGAACTGTCTCTGTTATACATTTTTGGGCAGACTCTCCAAACGAAGGTGAGGGTGTGTGTGTGTGTGTATGTGTGTGTGTGTGTCTGAGGCCTGTCACTCACACTGGGGTCGGCTGCGCTGGCTCCTCCTTCTCGCTGTGAGGCTGCTCCTCTTTGAGCGGGAGCTCGGCATCTCCCCAGGGGTTGTTGCGCAGGCTGGCCAGCTCGGGGGCGGGTGGGGGTGGAGATGGCGTGGTCACTCGCGGCGGCGACTGGACAGGGGTTGTGGTGGGTGTGGCAACTGGAGGCTGTTCTGCTTCTGAAGCATTGACCCAAACAGCAAAAATATGGAGTACATGATTTTTAGAGTCAATTACAAGCTCTTATTTTTTCTGTTGAAACATATCATCTGTCTAACACTGCAATCTTTTGAGATTGTAATGCTGTTAGCATACAAAGCAGCATGGATGAACAAAAACAATAACAATGGCTCTCTAATGAGACAGGAATCCCACATCATCATCTACAGCTCTTCCACTTGGCAGCCAGAGTTGTAAACGTAAATGGTATGAAAACTCAGGCCTTGTAGGCTAACAAGTCATGTGGCTTCACGTGTTATGCTATGGTGTAGGACATCAATTACGCTATATGTACACAGTACTTGTACACTGAGGTGATGGTGTGTGTGTGTGTGTGTGTGTGTGTGTGTGTGTGTGTGTGTGTATATATATGCCAGTGTGCCCATCTAACCTGCAGCGGTGAGCTGGGGTTCAGACTCTCGGGGTGTCTGCTCCGGGGAGCTCTGCTCCGATGCGTGGGGTGTGTCCAGAGGGGACTGGGTGTGACTGCGGGATAGGGGGCTCCGTCTCACGCTGGGCTCTGGAGTGGGCACAGGGGTGGGCACCACAGCCTCCTGAAAGAGACAGAACTACATGGTGAATATGTGTGCTGCTGTCAATAACCACAACTATGTACGACTAAATATACAACGAATCATCTCTGAACATACAGGTTAACTGATTTGCTTCGTTCATCTATGATTCTATGAAAATGACTTATACAGTTTATACAGTACAGACATATACAGTTTTGGTACTGAGGTAGTAATACTTGAAATAATTTCATCATATGTCATAAAAACGCAACAATAAGGTCTAGAAATTTCTCCAAGAAAAACTATGGCTAATCATAGCAGCTCATAAACAGAAGGACTGATAACACCTGCAGCATCTTTTGATATGTAGGTCATAATTTTGGATGGAGCCATCTGCTAGGGAAACAAATGCTATTTTGCTAAAGTGTGTGTGTGTGTGCACGCGTGTGTGCGTGCGTGCGTGTGTGCGTGCGTGTGTGCGCATGTGTATGTGTGCGTGCGTGTGTGTGTGTGTATGTGTGCGTGCGTGTGTGTGTGTGTGTGTATGTGTGTGTGTGTGTGTGTATGTGTGTACCTCTGGTGCCACTGGCTGTTGCCGAGCGCTGGGAGCTATGGACTCTGGGGTGTGTGCGTGCGCCTCCCTCTCTCCCAGCATGCTGGAGACGACCTCAGCCAGCGTCTCCTCCACATAGTGCCTGAGCACAGCCGGGGCCACTGGCCTGCCGTCGTCCAGAAAGAGCTGAAGGCCCAGTGCACTGGCCACCGCCCCTGTCAGAGAGATGGACACAATAACATCAGCACGCAAAGCTCAGGATGAACTCTCTGCTGCAATGGAGGAGTATGGTTCACTCACACACTTATTCAAAATCCAATACTAACTTTCAACTGCATGGAATGAGACTATTACTTTCGCGCACACTCAAAGCTCATCATTAATCTGCAATGGATGAACTCCTCTGCAAGAGAGGAGACCTTGACGTTCTCACTCACTCATTTAAAACTCGTCATAAAGTCTCATCATTACTAGCGAGAGAGAGGCGAGCGACAGAATTGTGTTGTGTCATGTGTCACTACACAAAACACAGGGGTTTGTGCTACACAGCTCAGCACGCCATTCTTTCACTGTGGCAAAAAGCAAACAAGAGAGTTTTGGAGGCTTCTGAGGGCATCCAGATTTAGCAGAAGTAACGAGATGCAAGTTGTTTAAAAGCGGAAGAGACAGAGACAAGGGATCAAAGAGTAGAGTAGAGGGGAGAGAAAGAGAGAAAGAGAGATTGAAAAGTGAAAAAGAGAAAAGTGCTGACAGTGACCCGCTGGCTTGATCTCAGACTTGTAGCCTCCTCGGCAAATGTGATACGCCATTGATCTTTCTATTACGCGGCGCAGAGGAGGGAAAAAAAGAGAGAGGGAAAAGAAAAAAAAGAGAGAGAGAGAGAGAGTGTGGATTAATGGGCCGGTGACTGTGCACAGCCTCCATTATGGCTCCGGAGCCCTCAGATCCATCACGGCGCAGCGCGATCAGGGCTTAATGAGGAAACTGCAACCCCCAGTCCCGCTGACACGTCTGACAGAGCAGTGCTGGCATGGGCAGAATTAACTATGAGTCAATAGTTCAGAGAGAAGGGGGAGCAGCTAGCGGGTGCGCCTGGCCCTCTCTCTCTCTCTCTCTCTCTCTCTTTCTCCCCCCCCCTATCTCTGCGTGACCCCCCTCCTCATTAAGAGCCAAACTCAATTTAATAATCTTGTAGAGTCAGAAGGGGACATGTGTTTGTGCGTGCCATGTGTGTGTTGGGGATCAGCCATTACGGCTGAACTTCTGCTGAAGTCATAAATCTTTCCTGTGTCTCAACTGACAGAAATTGTTGCCAGAAAGGCAACAAGCCCAAAGCCGCTGCAAAAATAAACAAATAAAATAAATACATCTAAATAGAAGAAAGTATATTAAGTCTTTATTAAATGTGTTCTTCTGTTGTGTTCTTCTGTTGTGCACGAATGTCTGCTAAATGACTGACCAATAGTTCTTTGTGTCTGGACTGCAGACTTGTGTCTGTTCAACTGATGAGAGACCCATGTCAGTGCAGTTATGTCAGCACCGGCCACCTGCCCAGCTCACCTGTTTCTGACGCCTCGCTCTCAGCAGGCTCTGGCTGGTCGGTTGGGTCACCTTGGGCTCGCCGGGCAAACATCTCAGTAATGACGCGGGCCATCACCTGTTGCTCAACCCTGTGGACAACAGCGAAATGCGTGTGAGATATACAGTGGTGTGTATGCATGTACATGAGCGTGGGTGTGCTTGCTTGCATGAGTATGTGTCTGTGTATGTCACAAAAACCTTTGATAAATTATGTTATATATATATATATATATATATATGAATTATTCTAACTAGCTATATTAACCTAGCATGATAAAAATGGCAAAACAGAGTACAGTGCATAGTAGAGAGCAGTTTCAGTAGAACGGTATGTGCTATTCTGACAGAACATTCATGACAGCTATGTCTATAAGAGAAACTGAGACCTTGGTAGTTTATGCACATCGGAAGAGTAGGTTAAGCATGTGCCTATATGTTTATGATTATGTTATGCTCGTGGTGCATTGACGGCAAAGTGAATTCGCCCTCACCAGTCGACTAGACGGTTCTCTATGCTCTCCCGCTGGTGTATGGTGGCAAGGATCGGTGCGGTGAGCGGGAGCGGCTGAGGAGGGATGGGGGGGAAGGCGGGTCCATGGTAGAGAGGCGCTCCAGAAGTCGCCTGGCCTTCCAGCTCAATGGGAGCAACCGGTAGGACAGCATCCTCGTCAAGCTCCTAAGGGGATTTGGACATTACAATAGCACTAACTTTATTATAGACCCTTTTAAGAGAGTTCCATTAACAGCATCATAGTTGTTCCCACAAGGCTTCGTTTTAACATTCCATATGTTATCTTAATGCAGAGGAAGTAGATTGGGAACAAAATAGAATGTTCATACATTGTTTTTGTTTTTCTTGTTGAAAGGGTCTATACTGTTTAAAGACATCGTCACAGTCTTAGGTCCAACTTTTAAATGTCAAGTCAACACCACACATTTTTCCGTTTGCATTTGGGATGCATTTAAGCTTCGTCTTGCTCACGAGAGAGAGGAGGGGGGGAAAAAATGAACAAAAGTGCGAGTCGCATCCGCACGCCTGTGGAGGTTGAATCACTTGACCGAGAGACACTGCTGCACCAAAGCGGCCGGGCATCTGTTTCTCCCATCCGAGCGCATTAGAGGAGGAACCGCCGTACAGCACTCTTATTGCCAACATCTGGCATGGCCAGGCCTCGCCGCCACCGGGAGTTACTTTCGTACAGTCAGGGGGGGGTGGACTGGGGGGTGGTGGGAGAGAAGAAAAGAGGATTTGTTATTGAAAATCCACCCTCCTCCTCCTCCTCCTCCTCCTCCTCCTCCTCCCCCACCGCCGAGCGTCTTCACCCGCCCTGCTCGCTCCGCTCTCTGGCTCCTGGTTTGCATTACTTGCAGATTCCTTTGGCAGCCAGACAGGGAGGCTTGTGTCAGTGCCGAGTTTATTGTCTTAATTCCAACGGCTGTTTTTCAGAGAGAAGGGGGTGGGGGGGGGGCAGTGCTGATGGGGTGGGACACGGAGAAGAGAGCGAGAGTGTGTGTGTGTGTGTGTGTGTGTATGCGTGCATGTGTGTGTGAGAGAGAAGAAATCAGAAACATAAAACAAGAGAGAGAACAGCAGCAAAGGGCGGGTGGTGGCGGTGGTGGAGTTGAGGTGTAGGAATGAGACGAGCAAGAGAGAAAACGAGAAGGGCAGTGGGTGGAGAAAGCATCCGCCTTGCTCTGGCAGAATGAGGCTCTTCTTTTTTTTATCTCGTTTTGAAGTTTTACTGCCTTGTCGGAGGCATTTTTGGTAAAGCGGGGGCCCGAGACATTACAGAGGGGGTGGCGGGGTGCGGAGCAGCGCAAGTCAAGGGCGCTGGCAGCGGGGCAGACCTACGTCAGCCTCCACACTGCTCAGCTAAAGGATTTCTGGCAAAAACGCCAGCTGGATGGGCTGAGATTGCCGCATCCTTCAGCTGGTGGATGGAGAGAACTTAAGGAATGAGTAAAGGGAAAAAATGCATAATTGGAGAGGGAGAGAAAGAGAGGGAGAAAGAGGAAAATACGAAGAGTAGTTAATTGGAGGCAATCCTCCAATTTATGGCATTTGGCCTCTAAAATGTTTTACCAGCTTTTGTGGTGTTTGGAAATGTTGACGCTGCTGGAATAATATTTTCTTGATCCTAATTGCCGTGCTAACAATTAAAAGACAAAGGGGTTTATATAACAGCGCTGTTGGCTAGACAAGGAGGCTTGTATCAACTCTTTGTATTTCTGCCAGAAGCACTAGGAAAATAAAAACAAACATCCTTGATTAATTAAAAAAGAAATAAACCCAAAAGAATATTTTTTGGGCTGCATTACCTGCTTATTCAGATATCAATATGTTCTATAACTATTGGAAATCTGATTGTGTGTGAACGGATGCGTACACTCACAAGACGTAGTTTTCTACCAAAGATTTCTGACACTCACTGAAAACAACTGACTTGCAGCATCAACAACTCCTTACTGCTTTGTCTTCAGTTAAAAAAAATAACCCACATTTGTAGTTCTCAACACAGCCAACAGGGGGCACTGTGGAACTGCTCAAACAGTACAGCAACTCCCGCCACCTCAAACCTTACAACCCTCTTTCAATTTGTCTCTTATAAAACCGATCGCTGTGCTCTCTTCCAAGTGAACCCTCCACCGCCTCCCACAAAAGCCAGTAAGAGCGAAACAATCCGCCATCCACCATCGCTTCCTCTCTACCAAGCCTTCAGGTCTAATGGCTGTGGGGGTGTCCAGGCGCTAACGTACGGTCTGACCTTGTGTGACTGAGCACAAGGCGTCGGGCTAATGTGCGGCCTGATGTTATTTACACTAACAGGCTTGCTAGTTAGTAATAAATATGGGAAGGGATGGCTGAGTGAAGTGTACCGTGTGAGAAGAATTCCTGAACAGCTTCGATCGCCGATCACCTCGTCAGGGAATTGCAATGAATTCTCACCTGGAGGTTGGCTGTGTGTAGGTGTATGGCCGTACATATTATTATGAGTCTGTGTGCCTGTGTGTGTATAGGTGTGTGTGTGTGAGTATACACAAGTATATATCTGTGTGTCTGTATGTAAGTATGTGTGTGCATATGAGTACAGGTCTGTGTGAATACCTAGTATCTGTGTAGGAGTTCTGCATACTGTATGTGTGTATGTGTATACAAGTATATATCTGTGTGTCTGTATGTACCCGTGTATGAGTTCTGTGTGTGTGTGTGTGTGTGTGTGTGTGTGTCTCTCTCTCTCTCTCTCTCTTCATCTCTCTCTCTTTCTTTCTCTATGTGTGTGTGTGTGTACAAGTATATATCTGTATGTACCTGTGTATGAGTTCTGTCTGCGTGTGTGTGTGTGTGTGTGTGTGTGTGTGTGTGTGTGTGTGTGTGTGTGTGTATGTGTATACACAAGTGTACCTGTGTATGAGGTCTGTGTGTGTGTGTTGATTGGGATGCAGTGGGGCACGTGATGATCCAACACAAAGAGCGAGCGCGGCGAGCACCGGAGATGATCCCCACCACCAGCCACACCCTTTCCTCCTCGAGCCCAATTAGCCCCGGCGCCCTAATGAGATTCCTGCAGCATGCTCCCCTCGCCTCCGTCTCCTCAGCCCGTCTCAGTTAATTATCAAACAGCAATGGATTCCCTCACCCCGTGGCTCAGGCAATCTAATTATGGGAACGTTCAGCGTTAATGTGTGATGTGTTAGTTTCTCTCTCTCTCTCTCACTCTCTCTCTCTCTCTCTCTCTCTCTCTCACTACCCCCCCACCACCCTTCCTATTCGTCTGCTTTTGCAGGTCTGTCCTTTTTTTCTGGGGCAAAAAACTTGAAATGTAAAACATGCAAATCAGCATGGAGAAGAGATTAAATGCCAGGTTGGGCCGCAGGAGTGGAGACACCTCCACACACACACACACACACACACACACACACACAAACACACACCTTCTGGCTCCAGGTACGGATTGTCAGCGTGACCTTTTCCACAGCCTGCTGCCACAGGACAGACCGGCAGCCCCTCGACACCAGAATCTTACCTGAGCGATGTCGGCCACCGCCAGGAAATTCGTCCCTGGAAACACGTCGTCGTCCTTCTCCTCGTCCTCCCTCCTCTCATCCTCCACTCGGAGCGGCTGTTTTCCCTCCGCCGTCTGAAAAAGACAAAGACGTTGGCATGGTGAGGGAAGTTGCCACGGAGTCTGTCAGGCTTTTTTACACGCCATGTATTGACATATACACAGATGAAAAGATGCTTTCATCAAAACAAACATCAAAATGGGCCGATGTACATCAGAAAAACGACACAGTTACAGACTTCTGAGTGTGTTACGAATCGAACATTGATCACAGCCGGGAGGGCTTATCTCCTCAATCGCTCACCCCCCCCCACCCCACCCCCGTTTGAAAGGAACGTGCGCGCGAGGAAAAGCAAATAGGAGCGGAGTGAAGGGGGACAATGTGACAGCGGGAGACATCCGCTCCACGCACCGAGCTTATAATCACTGTTTGCCGACGCTGATTGCATCCTGGAAAAAAAAAAAAGAAGAAAAACTATAACATGCCCATTTACGTTGCCCGCTACCCACAATGCACCCCTCCACGCACACACACGGCAAATGTTTGTCTTAAAATCAAGCACATCCTGTTGTCATTATCTTCATCTCAGACACAAGGCTTTATCAATATGTGTGTGTGTGTGTGTGTGTGTGTGTGTGTGTGTGTGTATGTGTGTGTGTGTGTGTGTGTGTGTGTGTGTATGTGTGTGTGTAGTGGTGGGGGGCCATAAATGGATCATCAGTCTCTGTCATTTCCTCTCTAAGGCAGAGGTAAGTGGATGTTGCAGATACCCAGATACCCTGGCGAGGCCACTGTGGACTGAAGGCAATAAAAGCCCTCTCCGGTGATATGATCGGTAGTGAGTTTAGAGGCTATGAAAAAAGTGTTCATATACTGTAGCTCAAAGAGATACGACTAACGCACCGCCATCCATGAGCTTGGCTTATGGGCTTGCCGAACAACCTGTGTGTATGTATGTATGAGAAGATGATTCAGCTTGGTAGATGCGAGAACATGGCCTCCAACACCTAAACGCCCACTGCCATACTGCCATAAGGAACTGGCAGGAGGTGGAGTAAGCAGTCACTATCTCACACACACAAACACATTCTTCTCATTTTAATGTGCATACTAGTTGTGCAGCTTTCTCGTGAGTGGAAGACTGTTACATATCATCACTACAAAAACATTATACGCTTTTCACCGGTCACACAGTTTCAAAAGCTATTCCCAGCGTTTCTTTGTTACAAATTTGTTAATCACATCCAACTCCAAGCATAGACGTTCCCCCTCTATTTATCACCGCCACCACTAACTAGCATTCAGCACGTGCCACAGATGCCAGATGCCAAATAACAGTATGCAAGAAGTTAGACAAATCCCCACTGCATTAGATGGAAAAGACTAGCTGTGTTTCCTCATGATAGTGGTGGCGTGTGTGTGTGTGTGTGTGTATGTGTGTGTGCAGGAGTGGAGGAATGGTACTTTATGCACCAGAGGGTGCATGTACACAGGGGTTCTAGAGTATGTGTGCAGTGGTGCTTGTTCATTCGCAGCATGTGTGCATGTACGAGATATGCTCTGTGAGTGTGTCTGTGCACACAAAAGACTGCGTCAAACTATGTGCTTGTAACTATGTGCATAAGTACAAGTGTATAAGTGTGTGTTTGCGTGTGTGTGTGTATGAATGATACCGTTAAAGTCTGTATGTGTGTGCATGCATACGTGCACAAAAGATGCATCAAACTATGTGCTTATAAGACTACCTGGGTTTATGTGTGTGCATGTACTGTATAGATGCATGTTTGTATGCCTTCGTCTGACACTGTTTCGGTGTGTGTGTGTGTGTGAGAGACAATTTCAGTCTGTACATGTATGTGTGTGCAGTGCATGCATTCATGCACAAAAAACTGAGACAAACTATGTGTTTATAAGACTACCTAGGTTTATGTGTATGCATGTGTGTAAAGTATAGATGCATGTATGCCTTCGTCTGAGACTGTTTCAGAGAGTGTGTGTGTGTGTGTGTGTGTGTGTGTGTGTGTGTGTGTGTTGAGACTGCGGCTGTGCTGCAGATACAGAGAGGACTGCAGGGCTGGCGCGCTCCACTGCTAGAAGACCTGAGGGGTGGCCTGCTGCAGTGGACCAGAGACGAGAAAGAGAGAAAGAGAGAGGGAGGGAGAGGGAAAGAGAGAGAGAGAGAGAGCGAAGCGAGGGATAGAAAGAGAGAGAGAGAGAGAGGGAGGGAGAGGGAAAGAGAGAGAGAGAGAGCGAAGCGAGGGATAGAAAGAGAGAGAGGCCATTCATTATTATTCCTCTCACATGTGGCACAGAGATAGAGGGATGGCACGAGGGAGCAAAGAGAGAGGAGGAGGAGGAGGAGAGGGAGAGGTGAAAAAAAGACATGGAGCAACAGAGCAGGTCAATACCAATTCACTGCCACAGAGTATAGGAGGGTAGGAGGAGGAGGAGAGAGAAAAGAGCATTGTCTGCTTGCTGTCCCCTCATAAACACATTGAAACCAAAGCAATGAACTCATTCTGTGTGTGTGTGTGTGTAAGGGACTCTTCTTTGATCCCATATCAAGCACACTGTTCACTCACTGGCATATAGTACACCAAACACTTAATTTTCCAACTGCGCCTTCTGTTACGACTGGGCAGTGCCAGCTATGACCACATACACACACACACACACACACACACACACACACACACACACACACACACACACACACACACACACAGGGTCTCCACTCCTTCTCCATTCCCTCCATCTCTGGTTCCCAAAAGCGCATTCTTCCACAGACTGGCTGGTGAGTCTTTCTGACGCCGCCCCTGCTGTCGGTGCTGGGTGCCGGGGGGAAGGGGCGGAGGCGGTGGGCGAGCGGGTGGGTGGGTTGCTCGCTCGAGGTCTCAGACAGATCAGATGGCGCTCCAGAGCAGCTGGCCGAAGACTGGCAGTGCCAGTGCCAGCGCTCTCTCGCTCGTCTAGATTGGCGGCCACGCCAGTCAGATGACTCACGCGCGCTGCCAGACGGCATGACGACTAGCCTAGTCGAGGGGGCTGGCGAGGTTGAATGCATGTGTGTGTGTGTGTATGTATGTATGTGTGTGTGTGTGTGTGTGTGTAAGAGAGTGTGTGAACATTGCTCAAAGCAGGTTTACCACACACCCACACACACACCCACACCCACAAACATCAACTCCATCCTAATGCCCCCTCCCCCTTCCCATCGAGCTCTGCGAGGTCCACGCTGAGGTCCTGTCAGCCTCGGGGCCAAGCCTGGAAACAGTGCAACTCCGCTGGGCTGGGAGTGCGTCCATCAAACCCCACCGCTACCAGCCACCCTCCAGCAAACCACCACCACCACATTCACCCTGCTGCCACCTCTATTTATCTCCTCCACCAGCACCACTTCAGCACTTCTCCACGCTCCCTGACATTCACCAACTCCTTCACTCCTCACCCCATCTCTCTCTCTCTCTCTCTCTCTCTCGTGCTGTCATTCTCCACAACAATGGCAGTTGGAAGGGATGGGTGAGGAAAAAGTGTGCGTGTGTGTGTGTGTGTGTGTGTGTGTGTGTGTGTGTGTGTGTGTGTGTGCACTGACAGCCTGACTGTGGTGGCTGTGAAGCGTTGTGGGTTTGGACGAGCGGCGAGCGGCGAGCCTGGGGAGGAAAGTGTCCGCCTCCGCGCTGCAGCACCACTCGACCCTCTCCTCTCCTCCTCTCTTTTCCTCCTCTCCTCTCTTCGGCACTGCACACCGCTGGAGCACCACCCATCCCTGCCCCCAGGCTCCGGCGCCTGTCTAGACCACACACACACACACACACACACACACACACACACACCAACACACAATCCACCCGCAGCTACCATCCATCTCCGGAGCCAAATCACAAGACGCAGTGACGGGAAATAAATAAAGTAATGAAAATGTCTGCGCTTCTATTGTGTGCTCGTCTCCACGTTCTGCCCTCGATAGACAAAGCATTAGCTGCTGCCCCAACCCACATCATGTTGTGCAGCCCGGGCGCTGTCAGAGGAATATGCTATTGACATAAGAAGACAATAGCCGCAGCAAGATGGAATCTGTGTCTGTTGAGTAGGAGAGAGAGAGGGGGAGAGACTGTGGAGAAATGTGTTGGCTGCTCTCCCTCGTGTGTGTGTGTGTGTGTGTGTGTGTGTGTGTGTGTGTGTTTGGCTGCGCCCCTGTTTTGAAATATGTGTTACTGTATCAGGGGAGGCTGGAGTTGGAGAGAAGGGGTATGCTGCAGTGGCAACATAGAGTAAAGAGAGGCTTTGTCCTCTTCCTCTCTTTCTTTTCAGTCTCCCTCGCTTTCTCTCCTCCGTGCGTGACCCCCCTCTCTCAGTCTGCGAAAGTGCAGAGTGTCCAGATTGTGAACCCGCATGCGTTGCCAGGCAACCAGATGTGACAGACTGGAACTTGCAGTGGTGTGTGTGTGTGTGTGTGTGTGAGGGAGAGTGTGAGAGCCTATTTTTCTCTGCTGAGAAGAAGCCTTTGAGTAACAATGCACATTCATGTCGAAGTCATATCCCTCCCAATCACTGCATATTGTAATCTGTAACATACCGGTACATTCATGAGCTAATCTGCTCCCAGGACAGCAGGAGCCCCATGCGGATTCACATGTTCACACAATCATCAGTGTCCTGACATTATACAGTACATATGGAGGGCAATAGACCCTCCCCCATGCCGCTCTCTCTCAGACATAAACACACACACACACACATACACACAGATGAACACACAGATACGCACACATTTGCAAACAAAGACACACACACACACACGCCAGACTAATCAGACTAATACAGATGCCCTAACCCAGTGGAAGCAGGGGTGTTTCTAAGCCCATGTGGCCCTGCTGCTGCCGTAGCCTCCTCTCTCTCTCTCTCTGGGCGTCTGGAGGAGAGCCAGACTCCAGCGCTCCAGCAGCCATCCACAGACTGCACAGGCTCCAGCTGCAGCTGCTCCCAACATAGCCCTCAACAGCTGCTGCCGCCGCCGCCATGCTAACTTCAGCTCACACACACACACACACACACACACACACACACACACACACAGAGAGAGAGTTGCCAAACACACAGACACATTCCTCCTTTCTTTCTTGCACAGACATAATCTTTCTCTCTTACACACAAACTAACACATTCTTTCCTTCTATCTCTCCCTCACACCCACACCGACTCCAGACCCCATGTCCTATATGAGACAAAGAAAAAAAAAAAAAAAAACACAAGAACACAGACACGTCCAGTCATGGCCACTGATGGTGCGTCCACTCCACGCAGCATGATCACACAAAGAGTGCTGTGGAACATGAGCAGGGGGCGCCGGAGCAGACGCGGCAGAGAGCGAGGGGCTGGTGCTGGGACTTCCCCTCCGTCTCCATCCACCCCGTCCCTACGCCTCTCCAGTGACACGCATGGATCTCCTTACATGCCGCTCTCTTTCTCTCTCTCTGTGTCTCTTTCTCTGTCTCTTTCTCTCTGTGTGTCTCTCTCTCTCTCTCTCTCTCTGTGTGTCTCTCTCTCTCTCTCTCTCTCTGTGTGTCTCTCTCTCTCAATGCAGTATTGTTCCAGAGCTGTGGACTCAGCAGACGTGTAGGCTTTAGAGTAACGAAAGACAAAAAGGTGGAGGGAGGGAGATATAGAGAGAGAAAGAGATAGAGAGAGAAAGAAAGAGAGAGAGAGGGAGAGAGAGAGAGAGAGAGAGAGAGAAAGAGAAGTGGTGCCCATTAAGAACAAAGGAAGCGACAGGAAGAGAGAAGACGAGATCGGAAGTCAGAGAGAGATAGAGGGAGACAGAGAGAGAGATAGAGACAGAGAGAAGAGAGAGAGAGAGAGAGAGAGAGAGAGAGAGAGAGAGAAAAGAGAGGCCGCAGGAGAGAAGACAGGATGGCGAGCCCTGTCTGAATAATGACTGCCAGATTGATCGCATTTGGAAGGCTGGGTCACTTGCCGCATGATATTTGCCTCATTATGGAAATGCAGCCTCTGTCTGTGGGGGCCCATTTGCATCCGAACAATACAACATGGACGCTCCCCCCAA
>NW_027468680.1:12913671-13076171 GCF_046254945.1 Alosa pseudoharengus
TAGCTGGGGTCATCGAGGCAGACTGGTGAAGGGGTAGGGGGGTGGGGGCCAATAACGCTCAAGATGGCCTCCCGCCGCGCGGCCCGGATTACTCCATTCACTCCTCTATTTGATTCCATTTCCGATAGCACGCTTCATTAATCCCTCGCTCCGCACCGGCTACTTTTTGCAGGGGACCGGCAGTAAGTAAATAGCTTGGGCTCTGCGGGGCTAGCATGTGAGAAGGTGCTGCTCTTTTGAACACAGTTTTTAATTACTTTGCTCAAGACAGTGTCAAAAAAAAGAGAGATCTATATATATATATTTATTAATGGCATAAAATCCACCCATGCTACACTAATGAATTGTTTTAGCACCCTGGGTCATAATCCATGAAAAAGGAGAAAACTCATTATCTATTAAGATGAACACGCTTCCCCAAATGTTTTCATAAAACAGAGAAATAAAGGGTTATTACAGTTAATGAGTAGATGTATTATTCCAGGCATAAGGCGGGTGAATCAGACGAGGACTAGAGCTTAAGAAAGGAAAGCGAGAATAAAGGCGCTAATTTTCTGGACCTACTTCTTAGCTGTGATGTGATTAAAAAAGAACAAGGCAGTGAGGGTTTTAAATTATACTGCAAAGTCTGTGTGAGTGTGTGCATGTGTGTGTGTGCGTGTGTGTGTGTGTGTGTGAGAGAGAGAGAGAGAGAGAGAGAGAGAATGTGTGTGAGAGCCTGCATGAGTGTGAGACAGAGAAAAGCTAACAGCTACCATATAATTAAACTTTAAACTCACAGAGCTAAAATGTCTAATTAACTTCTCTCTACTTAGTATTACTTTGTAATGTGTGGTAGTTTTGAGGAGGGGGGTAAGTTAATAGTTGCAGAAAGTGCTGCCAGGGCAATGTAAACTTTCTCAGGCCCTACTGTTGGTCACGTGTTGGGCTGCTGAGATGGAGGTCATCCTTTTCCTGCAGTAGTATTCTTAAAATATATTTCAAAACTCATTTTGTAGACTTCCTTTTCTAGATGCATAATCTTACATGCTTTATTTTTTATCAATAACTTATTTACATTACATAGTATTATTTTCCTCCAAATTATTTTCATGTATTGGGTTTCGCAATCTTTTGTCAATCGTCTTTCATTTGATATAATAAAATACTTACATTGCTTCCATTTTCTTTTATTCTCATTTCATTTCTATTATTCACTTAGTTGAATATCTTTAATTTAAAGGTGCTATAAGCGATGTTACACAGTTTCTAAGCTAAAAATCTTTTTGTCACATACAGCAAACACCACCTCAAAACCCGCTAGCTGCCTGTCCTATGATAGATAGATATATAGATAGATACTTTATTGATCCCCAATACACTGTAAAAAAAAATAAAAAAACGCAAAACCCAAAAACGGTAACAAAAACAGCCTGGTCCAGCCTTGACCATGAAACATAACAAACTGTTCCAGCCAATCACCGACGAGATGAGCGTTCAGGAGAGTTTCAGTTGCACGGGAGAGAGGGACGAGCTAGCTCTCCGTTTTGTTTGAATGTCAACAGAAGTAATATTACCCAACATCGTACTATTAATATCTTTAATTCATGCCTTAATTTATATGGAAACACGATTTTATAAGGAAAATCATAAGGAAAATCATGATTTTTTTTCAGAAGTGTTAAACTGTGCTAATCAGGTGTGGGACACAGAAAATATTAAAACATAGTTGTCACCATCAGCCACAAGATGTTGAACACAATACGTTACATAAATATTGATTATAGGATGATTCCTATAGTCAAGCACCAACTGCAGTCAGGTGATCTATTGCCTGATTTATGCTCCCTTTTCATACATAAATGGATCTGTTTGATTAAAACATTGATGCGTTTCATTCATATCCGTATGGTACGGACAGTAGGCTCCATCCATATTCCGTTTTTAACGTTGACCACAAATGAGCTTGCAGACTCACACATGAGACAGGTGACATGACGTGACTGGGCACTCGAGGCTTACCCAGGGGGATGGCCATGGGGATCAGGTAGCCCTGCATGGGGGAGGCTGGGTCCTGCTGGTCCGCAGGCCCAGTAGGGGTGAAGAGGAACCGGGGCTCAGACGCCACTGGGGCTGGGACAGGCTCCAGACTCGTCTGGGTCTTAGAAGACTTCATCTTCACACCTGAGAGAGAGAGAGAGTATGTGGAAGAGAGAGAGAGACAGTATGTGGAAGAGAGAGAGAGAGAGAGAGAGAGAGAGAGAGAGTGAGAGAAAGAAAGAAAGGGTGTGAATGAAAGAGAGATAGAGGGCGGTATACATATGTTTGGAGAAAAGGAGTGAGTGCAGTAGGAGAGTGATAGTGCCACATTAAAGGACAAGAGAGAGGAGGAATGAGGTTAAGGACGACAGAATTGGAGCAGGAGAGACAGCATAACAGAAAAAAGAGGGAGAGAGAGAGGGAGAGGAGAGAGAGATAACCGGTGAAATAAATGGAAAAAGTCATTAAACGGAGGTTGGCCACCTTAAAAGAGTTATCCTTTAGAAGAGCTCACTGTCTCCCCTTGGGGAAGGCCCCTAACTAGATGTCTCACCTCTGACACTCTCGATGACTTTGGGCCGCTGGGCTTTTGACTGTGGCGACGGAGAGCTGAAGCGCAGGTACGGGCCTTTCTTCAGGGTCCGCCGGTGGCCCTCGTACAGCGCCTTCCCGTAGATCTTGGACAGGAACTCCTCATCGTCCCTTCTGTCCACTCTCACATCCACCTCCCTAATCTGAGGGGACATCCCATAAAACCACACAAAGCTCCTGTTTACACATACATACATACATTACATTACATTACATTACATTACATATGAGTACGGTCATTCCCTAATGACATTTCATACACGATGATAAATATGACAATGTGAATGTTGTAAAGTGTAAAATAAAGTGACTGGAATCAGCGGACACTTTTACTCAAAGCGACAAAGAATTGTGGAAGAAATCCAGGGTGCTCAGGAAGATCAATCAAATGTTTGAAGGTGCTCTTTGGGGTCGGGAATACAAATAAGTGTAGAAGTGGATAGCCAGTTAAATAAAGGCTTTTTAAATATTTTTGAAGAAGAGGGCCTTGGATTTCCCTTTTTCGACAAAGAATTGTGTTTCAACACGAACCTGAGCCGACCGATTGTCAGGCGGGGACAAAGCCACTGCTCCACCACCCGTTAAGCTGTCTATATAATGTATAATGATGCATCTGTTGCTTTGTCTATCTATGGTATTACATCCATTGTCCAGTAAAAGTTCAATTCCTTACCATATCGGAAACTAAGAGAACTAGTGCCACCAAAAAAATGGACATTCCTTACATAGAGGATTCATAACGGAGTTTAATACAAAGGGAGACCTAATATGAACTTCTATTGAGGGCAATCTTGACCACAGTGAATGAGTAATGACCACAGTGACACGTCAGGGAGCTCTTGTGAATCATCTGCTAGTGGTGGTACATCTTTTAAAGGGCAACACTGCACGAAACAAAACAAAAAATGCTTTGGTTGCTAGGAGTTGTTGCATCTCCAGCGGATGCCTGGCAACAGGGGCAGTCGTTAGTGAGGGAGCCTGCCCCGATCGAAAGATAAGCAGCTCTGTCTTTTGTCTTACACTTCTTATTTATGGCCATTCGATGCGGCCGCTAACAGATGGCTGTCCTGCACACCTCATTGAGTTTAAGTGCAATGCAAAGAGATTGTTTGAATGTGTGTGTTGTGCGCTTGCATCCTGTTATGGCCAAGATCAGTCACAGTTAGCAGTCACTAGGCCATGGTGTACAGTGAATTTTAAAAGGTAGTTGGACAGCCTAATGCATTTGGTGTTGTTTTGGGCGCAGGCTCCAAATGGTATCATGACTGCAAGATTAATGTGCAATGTCAACTTCAATCTGAGGGGCATTTTCGATTGCAGGAGGGGCGCTCAACTGTGTCTATGCAAACAGAGAACATTTCAAAAAGAAAAATATTCTTTATGCTTAACAACTCAAGTTGCGTTTGCAGGTCAACACAAAAGCAACAAACAAACACAACCCCCCCCCCCCCCCCCGCCCAAAAAAAAGTAATGTTACAAGCAGAGCTCAGGAAAATACCAAACGATTTCGTATAGCAGCATGAAGTTGATGGTTGCATACCTGATATGGATATGGACTGCAAAATGTCAAATATGAATTCATATACACATGAAACACACAGCTCACCGCACGTGGCTTTTGCTCTGGCTGCTGCTGCTGCTGCTGCTGGGTGGTGTGTGCGGAGGAGCTTGGGAGAGCCTGCTTGTTTGGCGGCTGCCTGTTCTCCTGGCCCCTGGTGCTTCTGTGGAGGGGCCTCTTGCTGGCTGCTGCCTGGGGGCCTCTCGGGGCCGCGGGCCTGGGGTCAGAGGGGCCAGCTGCGACCGCCTTGCCTTCCCCGCTCGCCTGCTGGGCAGCCTCTCTGCTGCGCTCCCTTTCAACTTCCTCTCGCACCAGCTCGTCCTTGGTGAGAAGAACAGAGGGAGTTCAGCGGAGGAGAGAAACTGTCTGACAATGACGGAGGGTCAGCTTTGAGGCCATCACAAAATAAGCAGCAATAAATTAGTTTTGCGGATGAAGGTCTCTGGTCATCTGGTTGCAGATTATACAAGGACAGATGCTATTCACATAATATAATTCAATATAATTCAACACCCAAATACCGGCAGGCCCTTGGGACCTTGTGCTGTTGGAGGGTGGCCTACAGTACACCAAAGGCCAGGGACTGAATTGTGAAAAAATTAAATCCCAGTGTAAGAGAATGAGGAATTGTTCTGAAGTACAAATGACAGTGACAATGTTATGTTCCATAACACTCAAGTCTGAGATTTAAAAGTTGCCAGAACTGCAGTTATCTAATCATTGGGTTGTGGAGGGGCTTTAGTCATACAGCAGAGCTCACCTGAATCTCTTTATTTAAGGTGTTGATCCAGGCATCGACAGTCCTCCTGATACGCAGCTCCTCACTGGCATCTCTGTTGAGGAGGAACACAATGAGGAATTAGCTGGAACTACAGTACTAACCCAACACACACACACACACACACACACACACACACACACACACTTAACTTAAACACTGTCAACACCAGCAGATAAGCCTCTTGTGTTAATGCTACTTATGAAAACAACGACCCTGTTAAAACTGTAGTTTTGAGTTCAGGCGCTTTGGTCAATGAGCTAATTACTACATCAGCAGAAAGCAGCGGTCAGGTTTTTATTTCTTTTCATTTCTTAACAGCATCACTGAGCAGCAACCCATAGGAATTGGGTAATAATATAGTAAAAACAAAATGAGCGAATAGATACAATATAGCAGTGGTATTAGGCAAAATTTCTACCTTATTTCTAGCGTATTTATTGTTACACCAGGGACTCCTACTCACACTGTACCATGATTGTTCGCTTTGGACTAAAGCATCAGCTAAATGAATACATGTAAACCTGAATGTAAATATTCACGTGACTTCTGGGAGTATTGATGGACAGATACTGGGTATCTGTACCTGCTAGGTCCCATTTCCTGCTATCTGTATCCATTTTGAACGTGTCCGGCTGGTGATTTTACAGTGCTTCTATATAGCCTGTTAACTTTTTATATCAGTTTTATTGTGGTCCCTGATTAATCATATTCGGTCTATTACACTTTCACCTTGGCTGAGGCAGAAGGAAAGATTTAATGACCGTATCAATATTCAATCTCTTGGTTTTTCAGAACTAAGTCATACACAACATAGTGTTAAAACTTGTATCATGTCTGGATGTTCACATTTACTGAGTGTTTACTCCACTGCAGTAATGGACGCTGTTACGATGCATCTCCTAATGTGGTTCCACACAGAGAGGTGCAGGCTTATGGAGCAGATGATGTTGCTGATACTGTTCAAAATGTACATTTAAAGATAAGCATCACATCCTATTGATTTTAGCATGCTTGTTCCTGGGTTTTATCATAGCACTAATGGAAATACTGATGACAGATGCTCAGTGGTGCTGAGAGCATATGAACAAAGCTGTAGATGTACCTTGGCCAATTCTCTCAAAACAGTATCACTATGATATTGGCATTCATATAAAACCTAAGCTATACAATACATATTGTGTTACATGATGGGTTCTATGGACTACATTTACTATTTTGTATTTATTTTATACAGAATTGCATAGACATAGAACATGCTACCTCTGAGTCATGATGATGTCACAAAAGAGATCTAGAGATCATCATAATATTGTAAGGGGGGGGGGGGGTACCATGGTAACGGGATACATTCCAAAAGTACAGCATATCATGTTTTTGAACACATGAAGCAAATTCGGAGACAAAGAAGTTCAACAAAGGAGGATATGATGAACTTCAATTGTGAAAAAAGTTTTTTGGTATGTAGTGCTATATTATTTATTGATTTTTATATGCATCATGAAAATTCTAATAACTCTGTAAACAACTGGCCATCAAATGTTGATTATACTATGAATAAACAAAGGTTAGACTTAGTTAATACGTTTTATAGTATCTCTAGTATTAACATATGCATAACATGTAGGCCTGGTATATCACATTCAACTAGCAGACATATTGAACTGGGGTCAGGGTTGTTATCAATCAAATACACTGGAGCCGCTAGAGTTGGTTGTTGAGAAAAGGAAGATCCAGAAACTGTTTAGCATTATGGACAACATTTCACATCTGCTGCATGAACTACTGGTCAGACAACAGAGTGTTTTTAGCTGGAGGCTGCTTCAACATCGCTGTAATAAGGACTGTTATAGAAAGTCATTCCTGCCCACGGGTGTAACAATTTACAATGACTCCCCTTTGTGTCATATTCTAAATGTATTTATTCTTGACTTGTGTGTACAGTATGTCTGTGGTATATGTTAATATTATTAATTGCTGCTATAACACCATCATTTCCATTTGGGGATGAATAAAGTATTCTATCTATCTCTTGTTATCAATATAACTTTCCATTCAGGACAGGGTCCATGTGGTCTGTGGCAAATATAGGCCACACCTGTAATCTGCTTACACACATGCTCAGGCTACTCGAACGGTAGCCTATGGCTCTAGTCAGACTTGCTTTGGCTCGCCTCTCTTCATTTGGACAACAAATGGAAAATATACTCTAACAATTAGCTCTGAGCAATGCTGTTGGACATTTCAGGCTAGCCCACAATTCTTGCAAATAGAAATAGGGAAAAAAAGAGAAAAAAGTATTTGGTAGTAGAGTTGGACTACCATTGCAAAAAAGGCTGTGAAAGAAGAATTCTAGTGATGTTGACATCACATGTAAGAGATGACATCATAAAGGCGCATTCTAAAAGGACTCCTTAAATATCCTGAGGTTATTTGTTATGCTCAGAAGTGATGATGAATGACCATAAGATCAGAATCGTTTCGGTAAGAGCCAAATCTACTCTTAACATGTAATAGCTAGGCTAAAATTAATTGACAGGAATGTTCTACACAAGGGACATTACTGTGAAGATACCTTGTGCTTCACATCCACTTAAAACGTATTGTATCATGGCAGGAGGAAATAGCAGAGTTGATTAATGCAGCTAATCCTGTCTTGACCCGACTTAAGTCTGAGTAATTATGATGGTGACTGTCATTTGTATAAATATTACATGGAGATATTATAGAATTTGAATATCACTGCTAGACCTTCCCCCATTCATGAGATACTGTCTTTTCTATAGGGATTGAAATACTATAAAGCAAGACCATATTACTGTTGATTATACTAATCTGTCATTTAAATAGTCAATATCAAGAATGTGCTCTATGACTATTCTGGCTAGGCAACACATCAAGCAGGGCTTCATATGTGTACTACTGCTGATGAACTCATAACTCAATACAGTTTCCTTTTGAATAAACAGCATGTGTAATTCAAATGATAAAATATATACACAGTACAATTAGGCCTCTAAAATAGTTGCTAGTTGTTAGCTAGCATTTAACCTTTCACACACAGCTGAATGATATTGAGTTCTTGGTATCACAACCAAACTCACTAATTATATATATTATATCTGACTGATTATCTCTATCTTATTTCCCTCTGACCAGGATGGCATAATACGCGAGGAGGTGAAGCGATACATCACCAATCGCGAGACGATTATGAAGTCCTGGGTCATGGAATGGACTGAGAAAGGTCAGCAGTACAATAGGGAAGATATGGAGCACCTGAGAGAGGAGATGGAAATCCTGAAGAAGAAAGCCGTCCTGCCTCATAGACAAGACTGGAGGACCGGACTAGAGAAAGTCTGGGTGAGCGAGGAGGAGGAGTGTGCAAGAGAGAGGAGGAAGATGGCTGATCGAGAGAACGAGAGAAAGAGAGAGATGGACAACGAGAGAGTGCGGATGGCAATGCGTGTCGAGGACCTGGAGAGGCTGGTCAGAGAGCTGGAGAGGAGGCTGCGGGAGAGACATGCGTCGGAATATGTGTCGGGGCATGGCCAGGAGGACCGACTGCGACAGATGGAGGCGATGTTCTTACGGAAGCTGGAGAAACTGGAGCAGACGCTGGACAAAAGGGTCATAATCACCAAAGAGGAAAATAATACATATATGATGGAGGCGTGTGCTAAGAATGCTTCTGGTGAGGGGCACAATGATGAGAAGCTCCCACCAACCAAACCACCGGTGGTGGGGAAGGGAGAATCTGCTGAAATAATGGCTCGCCTGCAAGAAACTGAAAGAGCCATTAAGGAGATGGATGTTCGGATAATGGAGAAAGACAAGATACTTAAGGATAAGGAAATTCCGATGATGAGGAAAGACCAGATTCTGAGGGATATGGAACTTCAGATGAAGAGAAAAGACCAGATTCTCAAGGATATGGCATTTCAGATGAAGGAGAAAGATGAGCTACTGCAACGTCAAGGGGCAGAGTACAGATCCAAGTTGGAGATGATTGAGCAGCAAGTTAGGGAGTTGACCGCTGCGAATTCCACACGAAACAAACAGTGGTGCAGCTCGGTGGCCAGCCTGAGAACCAACGTGGATGATGAGACCACTGATGAGGAGCGCCAGTCATGGACGAGCACCGGAATGGGCAGCAGTTGCTCAAAAAGGAGAAATGGGAAGAGCAGGAAGGTGGCGGCTCAGAGGAGGGCCAAGACCAGGAGCCCTCCAGAGAGCAACGCGGAGAGGATGAGGAGCAGCGGGAGTCAGCAGTGCGACACGTCGGCAGACAGCGACATCAGTAGCATTGCCAGCGCCGAGCCAAGGAGCTTGGCTGAGAAGAGTATGGCAGCCAGTGAGCGTGTCAGTGAGCGATTGGCCGACAGCAGGCCGCAGACACGCACCAGCCTGGACAAGACCTCTGTGGGCTCCGCCGCGTCCCTGGCTAAAGTCACTCTCGGAGCGGATGCGGGTCAAGGAGAGAAGGGGAAGTCTTGGAAGCGTGCCTTTGGCGGCTTGTTTAAAAAGAAAACAAAAAAGTAAAGCAAACATTGGAAGAATTGTTTTTTTGTGGCTTGTATGAGCTTTCTAAAGCTTCATTACATTTTCACCTTCACAGTATTGGAGTTGGAATAAAATTAATTTAAAACAAATAACAAATAACTAAAACTCTCCATGTGGTGGTGTTTTCCTCTATTGTTGTACTGACTCATCCACTCAGCAATAGGGCAAGGAGGACCAAGAGAAAAAAACAAAACAAAACAAAAACATGTGATTGCTACCAGCAATTTACCAGAGAGAGAAAATCACAAGTGCATTCATGAGCTACGAGCAAAAAAAAAAAAAAGTTTTTCCTTTCAGCCAGACCTTAAGTAAAAAATAAACCTATCCTTGCCTTCAATAAAATATAGCACTGCCACCTCCCTCCCCTGCCCAGGGAACAGATTGTGGGATGAAGCCCCCTTCAGTATTAATATTCTTCTGTGCAGCCACTCCTCAACAAATAATGTGAATGGGGCGGCTGTCTGCTGCCCTATTAGGCTATCCCTGCATCCCTCATTATGCTTTATAAATCAAGCAGATGAGAAGAGAAAGAGATAGAGGGAGATAAAAAGAGAGAGAGAGAGAGAGAGAGAAAGAGAGAGAGAGAGGGAGAAGAGCAAGCAAGGGGTGGGGGTGTTATAGGCATCCATACAGAAACAAAGATACACACAGACACACACAGAGGTTAAAATAAGCTCCGATGGCTCTTCATCCTCTCGGGGAGGCTGAAGGTGACAGCAACACGATAAGACCACAGCATACGAGTGCCGGCGCCTCCTCCATCTCCTGTGCTCCACTCCACTCCCGCCCCCTCTTGCTTCAGGCACATCGCAGCGAGAGTGAAAGGCAGTCTGGGGTGGTGGAGGAGAGGGGAGGAGGGAGGTAGGGCGGCGGGAGATGTGGTCTCACAGATGCGTGCACAGACTACAAGCGCAATATGGCCACAGCTAGAAAAAGGGGAGCCCACCAGTGCCATATCTGAGGATGAGAGTGCTGGAGAAGAGAGAGATGAAGAATGAGATAAACACACAGACAAGGAGACTGTCAGATGCAGACAGTCAGAGAGAGAGAGAGAGAGAGAGAGAGAGAGAGAGAGAGAGAGCATATTTCCTTTGCTTGAATTTGAATTGGTCCTTCCAATAAAGCATTCTAGAATTTAAGGGGAGACAGCCAGAGACTAACAAACAAAGAGTGACAGAGGGAAAAAACAGGGAGGCAGAGAAAGAGAGAGAGAGAGAGAACACGCAAAAGAAAAAGAGACAGAGAGAGAGAAAGAAGTCACGTAGAGGAAGGGAGAGAGATCAGGGGCTGCATTGCAAATGCTGCGGAGGGCGAGAGGCCAGCTGCTGTCTCCGGGCAGAGAAAGCCTCCAGCCTGATCGGGGTGCGGTGGGGCAGGCAGCTGGATGAGAGGAGAGAGAGAGAGAGCACTGATCCGCCCAGCCCTCCCTTCATCCATCCCTCTCTGCTCCATCAATCCATCCTTCCATCAATATGTCCATCCTCAATTCCCAGATAACCCCCCACCCATGTCAGAAACCCTGGCGTTGAGCCTTTGTGACAATTTTGCTACTGCCGAGTGTGTGAGTGTGTATGTGTGTGTGTGTGTGTGTGTGTGTGTGTGTGTGTCTGCTGTGCAAAATGGACTCGCCTAATCAGATGATGCTTCCAGACACTTGATTCAAAATGGAGCACAATTGATCCGTGGGGCTGAAGGTGACCTTCAATTAACCCTCGCAATCCGCTTGTGCTCTGTGACATGGTGTCCCGAGAAGAATCACTCGATACTGTCATTATCCTCCAGCACAATCCTCCAGCATTCAAATGGCCAAAGGCAAAGAGCGAAATGCTAGAATTGAAATGGGTATTAGTCGGTGAGCGCCAAACCTCACCGTGTTCCTCCCCCCCCCCCCCCTGCTTGTTACACGCTGTTCATTTGGAGCCAGCACCTACGGGACTGTTAAAAGGTGCTTGAGAAGAAACCGTGGTGTATTGCACTCAGAAAAATTACAAGACCATTTCTTGATTTTAAAACATGAGTGACAAAAGAAAAAATGGTCAGAGGACCGCAACTTGAGGTTTTCAAAAGTGACATCCAGTGGAAAGTCTGGCATAAAGAGGGAGAGGAATCCCACAAAAAAAAAAAGAAATTTTGCTAAATGTTCATAAACTTGAAGAGAAGACGGGAACTCGGCCTGGCAGAAACCCAAACAAATAACTGACTGAGACGAGCTGGGGACTCAAGTAAGGAACAAAGAGCTCTATAATGGAAAATTGCTTTTGATGAGACAGGGAGTCGAGCCAAGTCCCCATTGCCTTATGTAAGAACACCGCTGGGTCGCCAGGTCAATCACCAATCATCAGCCTCACCACACTAATGACAGCAATTACGGCTGGAATTAAAAATAAATTCCAAATTCCTGGCTGAAGTGTAAACGAATTAGACGTTACGCAACGTCATGTTAACGAGTGGGCTGAACGCAACATCTACTTTTGCGTTCTCATTTAATCCTCTTGGTACGAATTCTGTGATTGTTTTCAGTTCCAGGCAGCATGAATGGGAGAGAAGAAGGCTTTCAGTTAGTCTTTCATTGGACTCACATTAATATGGCTCCAGTTTATGTTGGCAGCGGCAGGTGATAATATCATACCATCCAATGAATTATGCAACACACATTCCAGCCTGTTGTATCAGTTTTTTTCCCCCCATAAGCAAAACAACATGGTAATTAATGGTGTAATGGAGAATAGGTAAAAACATTGCCTTTATCCAAGAGTGCAAGTCTGCAGGGAGGAAACCCCAGGCATGTTAGATGGAGGGGAGGAAGAAAAAAAAAAACTGTTGGAAACTTTAACGCTTGCAAATGGGCTTCATTAATATTTCAATGAAAAATGGATGGCGCACATAAAATCATAACCCGGCCTCGTTTTGCCGTGTCACCCAGCCAAATGAATAAATCCATCAATGGTGAGTATGCCGGGCGTGATGTACTAGCATCTCGTGTCTCACTGCTGCTTCCCAAAGTGACGCTGCCACCTAAACCAGCAAAACAAGCGAGCATCTGGCAAATTGTGCACCTCAACCCCCCACCCCCTACTTCCCTGACCTTCTCTACCCCCACTCAATGACCTTTCAGAAGGGAGAAAAGAGCAAAGTCATTACGGAAGGGAAGCGCCATCAAACAGCATGTTTATGTTTTTCTACTGAAGCAATGAGACGCGCGGTGATTAAGGCTGCCATTTTGGAGGTGATTACGATAAGACGGCCTCACATTTCGAGTTAAATAAGGAAGAGATCTGTGTGTTTGAGTTTAGTGAGTTCAAACTAGTTAGAGCTACTGTCTGCTCCACACGGAGTGCAAGAATCTGGATTTATATGTGAACTTTGGAAAACCTCCAGCTGTGTCACACACATTGTTACCACATACAGCCCTTTACGACCACTTTCCACTGCTAAACATGCAAGCTCATGCTGCAAGTGTCATGCTTTCACTAAAAACACACAGTGTCCAAGAGCAAGTGATGTTGTGCCATTTTGGTACACCACTCTACATCAGAAGTTAATTGTCCGTCTCCCTTGGTCCAGATGTGTATGATTTATGGTAAAGAAAAGCTACTACTGATTTACTGGTGCCATGAGCACTCTGCCAATGGCAACATAATGCATGGTCCAAAAAAACAACCCTTTTCCCAGATATCACTCGCAAAAAAAAAAAGGGGAAGGAGCACATAGAGTTATAGCTTCCATATTACACATCCTTGTGATATATTCATTAAGACCGTGGAGAACAACCAGGGGCCTACAGCAGGCTGCTGGGAAATCTTGGGAGATGTCCGTCCCTATGTACATCTTAACTGCTCTCACCATGTCCTGGGGCAACAGTCTTTATTAGGAGCCATTTTTTTTAATATATTTTGGTTGCTTGAAACAACACTTTAGCACTTAACCTCTTTGCCTCTCGACACGCAGAAGTTTCCCCAGCTGGAGAGAGGACTCTGGCTGCGCGTCGTAAACCATAACACGCTCCCACCTCCGGAGAGGGCCCATTTAAAGTCGGATTGAGACAGGGCTGAGAGCAGAGATGGAGTCTGACCTCCTGCTACTACAGCTGCTTAACCCTGCACAATCGGCTCCTCTCGCGCTTCTTGCAGAGCTGTTATTGCAGCGGCCGACACACGTCTTGCTGAGAAATGGCCCTCTTTTGAAGGAAACGGACTATTTTCTATTCCATAGCAGCTTGTTTTCCTTCACTTATTTAGGCATATAAAACAGATACAAAGGCACAGAAACATGGCTCTCCAGAGAGTGTGACTAGAACATAAATCTGAGGACTTTTGTGTGCCGTATTCCTTGGGCATTAGTCATCCAGACCTAGGGAGAAATGCTTTGAAAAGCTTTCCTTCTTCGGAGGAAAATTATCCTTAAGACAAGTACTTCCGAGCTGCCTGCACGCAAAACGAGGCGTGGTGGTCACTTTGACAGTCCTTATAGTATAAAATTATATTAAGTACAATTCTACTTCTGGATTGGTTCCTGCATGAGACTTCAAAGGAGATCTTCAAGAGCAAAATCTCTTTCATTTCGACGTTTTTAGTTTTAAAAGAAAGTTGAAGGCTTAATGGGGTTTTATTGTTAAGCAGTCTGAGTTCTGTGAGTACCGTCAATTGCAATTTCAGTCCTCTTGAGAAGGGCATTTTGCCTTCAAATTATGCTTCTGTGGTTGTGCCAAAATATTGCAAACAATACTATCAGCAACACAATACATACATGAACTGTGTCTCTTGCAAACCCACACAATGGAAATACTTCATTGCCTTCCTGACAATTGCAGTGTGCGCTAAAAAAACCCCTACTTATCATGACCCAACCAACAGCAACCCCTTTCCAGATGCACCTTGGCCTGGAACAAAAACATTTTTTTATAATTATTTTTATTTGCTTTTCAGAGATTACATTGGAGTCCCAGTATGCATATCAAAACAAAATATCAGATCTTTACCAGCATAATCTCTATTCACACAAATCACCCAGCCGCACAATATTTAGATAGGCTTACACCCATATACACATAACATACATCTACGCCCATATCCACATACCATACATCTACCCCTGTACACACCCCCACACCCACATAATATATAGATAAACGTCCACATCCCAACCACACTCACAAACACAAAAGGTTCCCCATCAAAGACAGCTCATCAATTTTCTTTACTTGCGCCTTTCATAAAGCATAGATTTCCTGCCATATTTTATTAAACTGTTGCTTTTTATTTCGGTCCTCATGCATTGCTTTTTCTATGTTTAAATACTATCTCATCAGTCCCCCCTCTATTCTTGTAAGGTCAGGGCCTGTGTGCCCTTCCAATGTTTTAAAATTAGTTTTTTTAAAGGACTAAGGAGGAAAACATTACTCGCCATCCCATTGGGTATTTCAGATGATCGGTTTTCTGCAAGAGACATTCTGATGCAATTAATTTAAGCTGCATTCTGCAGTTATTTGCTAACCAATTTTGGATTTCCACCCAGATCTTTGGAATCTTCACACATTCCCAGAACGCATGTACTGTATGATGGTGTCTTCCTGAGAGCAGCACTTAACACAGAGGGTGGAGGAAGAGGAATTGTATGCAAATGTATGTATTTTGGGCATAGTGTAATATATTCTGGTCATAAGCTTATATTGTAAAAGGCGGAGGTTTTCATTGGTAGTGATAGCATTAGTTAGGTTTAAGCATTCTTTCTAACTTGTATCTGTATCTGAATGATTTCTGCTCGCTTTAAGAGTATCTTTTCAATGGGTGATAGTTCTGTATCATATTTTAGGACACCATTTTCTGTTATTAGACTTTTAAACTGTAAATATCAGAATATTTAGTTAGGTTAAAGTTGTTTTTAAGCTGCTTAAATGGAGTAATTTCATTCTGAAAAATTATATCTGAGATGGTCATTACTCCTCTGTTTATCCATGAGCTCCCATTTATTTTCGTATTTTGAATAATGATGGCCAGGTTATTCCAAAGGTGAGTTGTCCTAGGGACACGGATATGATCTCATAAAGTATCTTTTAATTCCCTCCATGCTTTTAATGTACTGTTTATTACAAAACCTGCATGTTTAGATTTTTCTCTTAAAAAGTGAGCTAAAAACCAGTTGCCTGCCACAAATTGGTTTATCCAGCTCTTATCTGAACCATTGATTATTTGCTTGATGTACGATGCCTGTGCTGCAAGATAATACAGCTCCATATTTGGGATTAAGTTTAGCCCATCTTCCTTTCTGCTGCTCTGGAGGAGTGTCCTGCTTAACCTGGGAGCTTTGTATGGCCAAATTAATGAACTAAATAGCCTGAAATCTTTTGGAGGCATCACTTGTATTGTTTGAAAAACAAACAGAAATTTCGGGAGCCATATAATTTTTTATCAGACTAATTCTACCGATAAGATGAACTGGTAAGTCTACCCATTTGTCTAAGCTTGTTTTTCAGGTCTTTGATTAATGAAGTGTAATGATATTTGTAGAGTTTAGTTTTATCCATACTAATATAACAGCCTGGAACAAAAACAAAACAATACAAATAAATAAATAAGCAGAGGCAAGACGTTGACCTCTGGAGGCTGCAGTCCTCGGCTTCACACTTGACATCTCGCATTGAGTTTATTGGGTTCAGCAGAGCGCCGGCAGCATGGAGGCATGAAGGGACCACCCCTGACAGCTGCCAATCACGCTGAGCGTTCCGTTTGGCTTGGCCCTTTGCTGCCTGGAGTGTGCTCTGAGGCCCACTGTCACTCAACATGGCACACACACACACACACACACACACACACACACACACTTATACACACAGTCGAACACGCACACTTGAGACCCAGATGGAACTCGGGCACACAACACCGCACCTTGCCGCAGTCTACGCGGACTACTTGTGTCAAGAGACTAGTTCTCATAGCATTAGGGGCACCGAAAAATGGAAGGCAGCCAAGGTGATAATATTAATCTTGCTGGAATGATAAATTTGTATCACTGCAGGGGGAATTCATATTTAAGTGACTGTCTCTCAGTCGGGCACTGAAAATGACACAAGCAGCGAGGCAGGTAGTAGCCTACTGAAAAAGAATGGAAAGACATGAAGGAAAAGACAGAAATGTTGCTCTAGACTCTTCTTCAATCATGGACACCCTGTAAGGCACGCCGTGACATTTAGAAAAGCTATTGCTCGGCATTCTTCACTGTCACTCTGCCGTTCCGCACCGTCCTGAATTTAGTGCCTCACAGTGTAACTGCACACACAAAAAATGTATGGCTGACCGTCTGAATACATATGTCTGACAGAGGGGAGTACAATTTACATGATGTGGTGGCATAACCTGCAGTCATTGTGCTATTTATGTGCTTAGAAGTACTCATTGTGCTATTTATGTGCTATTTATGTGCTAAGAAGTGCTCACACATTTTACATATCATAATATTAAAATGATGAACCACATTCAGGGAGTTGTCCCTCGTTTTGTCTTCCTACCTTCCCACTGCGTGCGACTCCTACCTGTTGTTGGCCAGCGCCTCCAGCTGCCAGTGCAGAGCGTCAGCGTCTCGTGCCCGCAGGAGGGCCTCCAGGTTGTCTTCCAGAACCTTCCGGCTGTGGCGCACCTCCCTCAGTACCCGGCCGGCGTCCTCGAACATGGAGGGTGGGGCCGGGTGCTTCTGCAGCAGACTTGGCCGACTGAGAGGCACCGCTGTGGGCATGAACACAGCTGAAGCCCCCTGAGGCCGCTGGGAGAGAACCAGGAGAGAGGGAGAGAGAGAGAGAGAGAGAGAGAGAGAGAGAGAGAGAGAGAGAGAGAGAGAGAGAGAGAGAGAGAGAGATGGAGAGAGAGGGAGATGGTTGGCAAGCTGCAGGTAAAATGGACTGATGTCTCAATCACAGAGATTTCAATTAACAGGAATATTCTTTCAGATATGGGTATAACTGTGAATTTGTGTGTGTGTGTGTGTGTGTGTGTGTGTGTGTGTGTGTGTGTGTGTGTGTGTGTGTGTGTGTGTGTGTGTGTGTGTTTGGGGGAAATAGAGAATATTATTTGATGAGAATATACAGACAAAAAAATATAACACAATACCATGATATAAGTCAGAGCTAAACAAAGTTACATGTTGTTGAAGTAAGCGGGTAGACAGAATTACTAATTTAAAACAATAAGTTGAGGGGACAAACAAGCAAAACAGAGATAGAAAGAAAGACCAATAGATAAAAGGAGGAGAAAGAAAAGGTGAAGCGAGGAAGAGACCAATGGAAAGCGGCGAGTCACGGCGAGAAAAAATGGCGGCGGGTAATAGCCCCGTTTGGGTGACCATCCATCTTAATCCCCTGCTTCCTCTAACCATTCCATTCGTTCGGCAATCACGACACATTGGTTTGTTCGTGTGCTTGCTCGCCCACTCGCTCGGTCCTTTTTCTCCCCCTCGTGCTTTTTCTTTCCAGTGTGCGTAGCTGGGTGCAGCTGCGAGTCCTTGGCTGTTTCCCTTTCATCCTCTCTCCGAATATAAATCTATCAGCGAGGACCGTAAATCCATCATGCCGGGGAAGAGAGGAGAGAGATGAGGAGAGGAGAGGGAGGGAGGGAGAGATGTGGCGACCACGCATCCTCACCTTGCAAAGACAGGCCAGGCGACCTCAACCTGCAAAATTCGTTTTTTATAAATATTTAGCTTTTGGCTTTTCCATCTATTTATTCATTCATTTTAAAATCAGAGCAAAAGGGCCCGGGAAATGCTAAAGACTGAGCAAGGTCCTGCAAAACTAGCACATTATTTTCCCCTCCTGACTTAAAATGAGTCGTAGAAAACAGGGGGACGGAGAGGGAGTCAGACCATCTTTCATTCAGTCGGATTGAATAGGCCCGCAAAGGTGAATCGCATTTTCAGTCCGCCCGTTTGGTTTTGTTTACTGCGAGTTCTCATCAGTTTATTTTGGATGACACTTATCTCTCGATGAATCAGACTATGAGGGGGCGGTAATTATGATGGCACTGCAGGACGTCGAACTTCTGTCTGAATGTCTTCTCTGATTGGGAGAAATAGAACAGCAGCAGCAGCAGCAGCGACAACAACAACAACAACGACTACGACAACAACAACAACAACAACGACAGCGACAACAACGGCAATGTGAAGTATGGTAAAGCCAGGCCTATTTATAGCACCTATTGTTTCCTGTTTCTGCACACAGGTGTGAAGTGGTGATAACGGCGCTTGATTTATCTCGGTAGTTGCCGTTTCTTCGGAGGCGACGGTGGCAGCAGCCCGAAGCCGCAGCCCTGCTGTGGTGCCATTGTGTCCGCGCCGCACCGGGGATGCAGCCGTGCACGGAATGCACAGAGGCGAGAGGAGAGGAAGAGAGAACAGGGGAAAAAAGTCGCGAGAAAAAGAAGGGAGGAGGAGGAGGAGGAGAAGGAGAGAGAGAGAGAGAGAGAGAGAGAGAGACAGAACAAAAAAACCTTGTAAACCTGCCACTGCAGAGGCAGTGGTTGCTATGGGAACACACCATGGAGACGGCGGCGGGCGGGGGAGGGGTGGCGGCTGGAGCTGGAGCTGGTGCTGGCGCCGAGTGGAGGGTGCTCCTGCTGCGCTCCACAGGAAACGCATCACGCGCCTTCGAGAGGAGAGAGAACGAAAATGAGGAGAGAGAGGGAGAGAGAGAGAGAGAGAAGAGCAACATCACAGTCTCCGCCACTTTATCCCAGTCTCCATGCTCACAGAAGCACTTTTTACAAAACCACCATTAAACAGCCTCCATAAATAACCATTAGGGTTTCGATGCACCCTGCGACACATTACGTCATTCCGTGGCCTGTTAACGTTGTAACAGATGACAAAAAGGGTTGTGATGATCCAGATACCAAATGGTTAGTTATGTTTTTTATTTATGGAAAAACCCCATTGCATTGATGACAGGACAGGTGTGCGTGTTTTATTGCACAGAGAGAGGGGATGAGTGACATTCGATTAAAGTGCGGAGCACGTAGACAAGGAGAGAGGTGTCATGCTTTTTTTCTCTCCATGTCTGTCTCTCTCTCTCTCTCTCTCTCTCTCTCTCTCTCTCTCTCTCTCACACACACACACACACACACACACACACACGGCCAAAGAGCATTCCAATCCTGCATCCTCAATTATATGCTAATGTGTCATTTGCCTTGTGACACATTATTCTTGGCTGATGGAATTTTTCAGCCGCAAAGGCGTGACTGGAAACTCAATGCCCTGGCTGTCGGAGTGGGGGTGTGGGTCTGGGGGAGGTGGGATTGGGGTGGGGGGGTTTTAGTTGGGGTAGATACGAGGGGGGTGAACAGCCTGTTACAGATGGAGAAAGGAAGCAATACATTTTGTGAAGAATGAAGAACTGTTGTCACTTATTAGGGGAGAAGAGGAGGACAAAGCTGGTGCTGGAAAATTGTTTTCTGGTCACTGAAATACCCATCTGAAAGAGGGTGATTGTGTGTGTGTGTGTGTGGGGAGGTGGGGGGGAGAGGTGGGGGACTTGGAGGGAGCCAAGAGTGGGGACTCTATCTCCTCCTTGATTTCCTGCCTGGTGAGGTTCTGAACGATTAGTGTCTGCTAACATGGAAACCCTAAAAAATGGTCAGTTTGGTCCAATCGGCAGCTGGTCTGATTGGAGTCGCCAGCAATCGACAGGTCGATCGACAGCGTATCTGCAGTGAGAGTGTGTCTGGGGGAAGGAAAACACACTCCCCTGTGACCTGAAAATGGGCACACAGCTGGAACAACACACCTTCCACTCCCTGTAGGTCTCAAAGGGCATCTTGGGTCCCAGGGGCAGGGCTGAACAATAAGCTGCTATATTAAAAGAGAAGGGCTTGAGCTCCTTTCAAAAGCTTTGCTTTTTGGATTGGACAAGTCTGCAGTGCTACAAGCAGCGAGGGAGGGTAGGCTTTTGAGATTATCTTATTGCTTCCATGACACTGCACGAGATCAATCAAAAGTGTCAGTGTTTGGACATCCAAAACTTTCTGGACCACAGGCCATAGACAGTCCTAAGTATGACACATTATCTCTACGCATGTGTGTGCCAAACAATGTGGAAAAACATTGTAAATGGCCTCTGTGGTGTGAAACCTGACCTGCAGCAGGGTTTGCATCTCACTCTTGAGTCGGCCCAGGTCCTGCAGCATCTCGTTCGCCTTCTTCACAGCGGAGCTGGAGCACTCCGCAGCCTCTGCTCCAGACAGGGGCCCTGGCTCAGCGGTCCCGCCCAGCCTGTGCTGCACGTCCTGGGGCCTCCTTCCTGAGAGCTCCCCTAGATCTGCCGGAGAGCTGCCGTGGGAGGTCCTGTTGACCTCACGTCGAGACTGGTCTACCCTGAGGAGAGGGAGGGGGAAAATAATGAAACTCTCAAGGTGATTTGAAAATAACTATGACCCCTCCACACACACACACACAAAAAAACCAACTCAGCAGAGTGCTAGAGACAAACAGTTGTTCAACATTAGTGGTGCCGGTAAATATCTGGCATTTGTATCAACTCGACATGAAACAAAAACCTCACAGTGGGAGTGAGAGTGGCTCAAGAATACGGACACCTGTTTCCAGCGGCCCCTGTCAGTAAATGATTGTCAGTCGCTCCCAATGGCTACTCCAACCCCCCCACAGTCCCCCTCTTGTTCCCGCTCAGCCGCATAAACAAGGCCAGCATCCTACGCGTCAGTCTCTGACCTGCGAGAGAGGGACCGCCCTGCAGTGTGGACATGCCAAGTGCTTTTGTGTTGCCTCGCGCTCACTTGAGAAAACAGACAAAAGAGGAAAAAGAAAAAGGGGAGAGAGAGAGAAAAAAAAAAGAAAAACAAAATCTCCATCTGGCCAGAGAGGTGATTAGCCCTCTGGGAGCCAAAAGCACATTACATGACTCACGCCGTGGCCCACCTCCAGTCGGCACCACGCTCAGCTGCCAGCAAAAATCAATGCGGTAGGCTTGGGCCCGACCGGGGCATTGTGTTTGTGAAAGCGCCCGACTGTGTGCAGTTCTGAGTGTTTGTTTGTACGATTCTGAGCGTTTATGCATGTGGGTGTGTGTAAGTAGATGACTTTGAGGGTGTGGGGACGGTGTGTGTGTGTGTGTGTGTGTGTGTGTGTATATATATATATGTTTGTAATGGCACAAGGGGCAGGCCTCAGAGGTTCATTCAGAGGACACGGACTGCGCGTTCCTCCTGTTGATGCTACCAGCATCATTAATCAGTGTCTGATGGAGAGCATGCATGCACGCCCTTAACCGAACACACAGCCAGGCATTCTAATATACAGCGCACACACGTTAATGCAACTGAATAAATAAGCTCAGTAGGTAGCTGGGCTGTTCTGTTCTGTTCCCGCCTGTCGGAGAGAGGAAACTGCTCACCCCGCCTGTCACACAGGCGAGAAGCTGAGACGAGTATCGGCTCAAATTGAGGCTGAAGGGTGTGTTTATCCTGGCCTCTCCACCAGTGATAATGGGGAGGGGTTCTCAGGGAGGAGAGGGGAGGGGTGTGGGGCAGGCAGAGGGGTAACAGGGGGGTCAGGTCTAACAAGTTGCGGCCAAAAAAGGGGCCCAGGGGCGAGGGGTGTTTTGAGGGGCAGGGTCTGCTGATCCATCTCGAGTTACGACGGAACCCCGACAGCTTCAACACTGCTGTACTTGTGCGGCTCCGGGGCAATTAATCACCATCAAGACAGTTTCCAGCCGCTGCCGTCGTGCTAACGCACTCCAAATCCACACAAAAAGCACTTCATGGTGCCCCGTGCTTCATTTTTTTCTTCTCTGGTCAAGGAAAAACAAGATGGCTGGGGGGAAATTTAACCAACAAAAAAAAAACAGACCATTTATTCGTAATTTCCAAGGATGTCATTCAAATGCAAAAGTAGCTGTTGCAGCAGACACTAGTAGGGGGCTTTTCAGAGAAATAGAGAACTTTACGCCGTCCCCCAACCCCCCTCCTCTCTCTTCTTTTCTATCAAGTCAGGAGACGAACGCGCAAATGGGAGCTCCATTCTTCTCCTCAAATCTCGGAGTTTTGTTTGTGTTTATTTGTTTGTTTGTTAGCCTTGGATGGGGAGGGGGAGGAGAGTGTGTATGCTTTTTTTTAAAAACCCTTTTCACACCGGGGAGAATAATTGAGGAGCTGTGAGGGATGCCAGGCGGGCAGGCAGGCGGCAACTGGACTCATTACGCCGACGAGACGGCAAGCCCGAGCCGTAATAAGGCCACGGGGTGGCGGGGAGACAATGGCGTCCAGATCGCGACGCCGGCGACAGACGGTGAAGCTCGCCGCTAATAAGGCCAAGAGAGGACACGGAGATTGTGACAAAGAGAAATGAAATCAAATGGTATGAATGCGAAGAGAAAGATGACTAGCGAATACAGTAAAGGGCAGATTCATACAACAATATGGAACAAAAGCGACTGACCCAAACTGAGAGTGACTGGACCCATAAAAGCAACATACTGTATTCGAGCTTATGAGTCAGAGAGGTACATGTGGACGAATATCCAAATGCACACACATACAGAATTACATCTTCTCTCTCCCCCCTCCCTGAGTGTGTGGCAGGCATAGGCATCTAGGAAACAATATGGTGAACCTGCTTCAGCTGCTATGCACAAGAGCTATAAAGACAATAAAAGGTGCTGATTCAGTTGTGTTCACATTTGAGAAATCAACATTCAGTACATTCTTGCATTCTGAAACTGATTCGGTTTATGTCAAGCTGTGCAGATCCAGGAAAAAAGCTGTTCAAGTGGCTGCAAAAGGTGAGTTTGATGCATTGGACCGTTTGTTACAGGTTTACACGTCTCTGTGAGCCTCCTGACAGTCAACGCGGTGGCATTTGTCTCTATGTGTAAGTGCTGCGCTGGGGCGTACAGCACCTCAGCAGGCAGGCAAATGTATCTTCGGAGCGACAGCACAGCGAAATTTCCCTCTCAAGGTTAGGTGCTCAGGCAGGAAAATATGAGGGTGAGGGAGGGTGGGAGGGGTTAGAAATAAACAACCCCCCGGTCAACCACCCCCCCCCCCATCCCATCCAACTCCACCCCTAAACAGGCATCTTCAATCAGACTTAAGATGGCCCAGAGAAAGCGCTAATCCATTTGGAGCACAACCGTGTGTCTAACTGGAGCCAGGATCACCCCCCACTACCCCCCCACCCCCGGCCCGTGTTCTTTTTTTCCTTTGCTCAAATTGATTAGAGACATAAATAGGAAGAGGCGTGGGGGGGGGGGGGGGGCTGGAAGGGGATTAAGACAGAAAGACCCTCTATCGAGGTCATACTATGCTAATGTCTGTCCTTCCGCAGGAAACAAGAATTATATATATATATAAAAAAATAAACAGGAGAGTAGCGGTGAAAATCAAGTCCCAATATCTTCTAAAGCAATTACTGCTCTCGCCTTCCCACTCCTCCTGCTTTCCCAATATCTGGGGCAGAAAATGTGAACACACACACACACACACGCACGCACACACACACACACACACACACACACACGCACGCACGCACACACACACACACACACACACACACACGCACGCACACACACACACACACACGCACGCACACACACACACACACACACACACGCACGCACACACCCACACACACACACACACACACACACACACACACACACACACACACGCACACACACACACACACACACACACACACACACACACACACACACACACACACACACACACACACACACACACACACACGCACACACGCACACACCCACACAGTAGGGAAATGAAAACGGAACACTAAAAAGAAGATGTTCTGATTTCCAAACACGGTTCCTCTTTTATTTTCACCTCCGAGAGAGAAAATAACTAATTAAGAGTTGCTGTGTGTGTGTGTGTGTGTGTGTGTGGGTGGGTGTGTGTGTAGGTCGCCATGGTAGGAAAGACGACTTCAAAAGGTGTCCGCTAGTTTCCCTCCTCAGCGGTGTCTTCGGCTCCCGATGCAGAGGACTCACAGTTGTAGGTATTCAGAAGCAGCGCTCAAGAAGAAGAAGCGATGACACATGCAGCCTCCAGATGCAAGTTAAAAATGGCTGACAAACTGATTTCACCCAGCGTGCGACACTTCTGTGTCTGCAAAAAGATGTAACCCCAGGCTTTCGCACTGCCAAGTACCTATGCTGGAGCAAAACAGAACTACGCTGGGCAACAGTGCTCCGGGACATGAAAGATTTAGTTTTCATGCTACCAGACCAGACAGCTTGTAATTTCACAAATGCTGTGCGCTTTCTCCCATTGGAGGAATTAACAAGTGAACACCATGGTAGATTGCACTGTTTCACATCTATGTGGTCCTCAGTATTAAAATACTTAGAGAGGAGGAAATAACGATTAATAATGAATCATGAGCTGAATGGGTAGGATCTCCCTTTGTTTTTTTGTCTGTTTTTTTTCTTTTTCTCTCCTTTTCCCTTGTATGTGATGTCTGTTGATGTCATGTTTTTATTATTATTATGATTATTATTATTATTATTATATGTCTATAATGTCTGTCATTTCATGTCTGTTTTGGTGTTCTTGTCTTGTCTATTATTACACTTTTTATTTTTTTCCTTCATGTCCTTTGTGTGTGTATATCTGTATGAAAAACTACAAAATTGTAAATAAGTAAATAACCAGTGTTGCTGGTAAAAGGACAAAGCCTGCATGAAGATTATTACCACTGAATTGACGTATCTGCTTGAAACACTATATAAAATGTGGACATTGTTAGAATTTCTTTTTTTGAAAAGCTAAGCTATTGTCTTCAGTCAGGTCCTTTCCTGCCAAGAGGCATGGGAGTGTCACATCAAAGTAGCCACCTAATAGCACACACCTGCAGACACCTGGCTTTGACCATGCTCAGCTAAGTAGCGTTGCTCAACCTCTGCAGACCCTTTCTAAACCTACCAGCGTGTGTGGGTCTGTGGCTGGAGTTCGTAGCCCTCTGGGTCTCATTTCTGAAGCTGCCCCCCTCTCCTTTCCCTGGGAGGGGAAAAAGGAGGGGGGTGAGCTTCAGAAATGTGACCCAAGGGGTGGCGCTGATGGCGGAGTCTGCCCTGCCAGGTGCGCCCTGAGCCTCATCTAAATGTCACCGAGCCGAGCAGCATCAACCTCTGGCGGAGGGAGCTGGCCCTGACGCAGATGAGACACAGCTTCATATTCACATCAGCCACCTGACGCCCTCTCGGCCTCCTGCCCTTGTGTGTGTGTGTGTGTGTGTGTGTGTGTGTGTGTGTGTGTGTGTGTGTGTGTGTGGGCTTGAGGGGGCAACGGGTTGGTTTCACCTCACGGCCGTAGCGGAAGAGGTTTACATTTAATCACGCTCACATAAATAAATAATAACGACGGCGATAATGGAGCCAAATCTCGGCAGGAAGTGGCTTGTTGTTTTGGTCTGGGATGTCGTGGCGAGGCAGGCGTGGGGTGAATGGAGAAGCCATAGGTGGACCAATTAAAAGAGCACATGAAGAGAAAACATCCATGCAAACCCAACATGAAATAAACAGACAGAACTACACATACACACACACACATTCATGTTCATACCTACATTACTACATGCAAGGCACTGACACATGGACACACATACAGCCCACTCTGCTCATACACAAGCACACACACACACACACTGTACACATACAAATATACACTCAGCAAAACCATACCTACCATACTCGCTCTCTTTCTCAAACCTATGCACAAAGCCATCAAGTACGAACCAGTTAAGAAACTGACAAAAGTGGACCCAGGGATGAGGGAGTTAGTGTGTCAGGGGGGGGCAACAATGCAAAATCCTGCTGACCAGACCAGGGTGGGACTGACTTGGTCTTTTTTTTTCGGCACATCTGCTCTGCCCTCACTTTGTCCCATGCTGTTTCTCAGCGAGGCCAAATTGGATGTTCTGACTCGATATTCACTTTGCCCATTCCTTTTCTCTCTCTCTCTCCCCTGTCGATACCAAGAGGGTGAATCTGGGATGAGGAGGGGGGTGGGGGGTACAAGTCTAATTTAAAAGCAATTTTCCCCTCTCCGCCTTGTATTCGGGGAGCCCAAAAGTGTCTGGAGGAAGCTAGGGAAGCTGTTTCAGCTCTCCCCCAAAAAAGCCCTTCAAATCACCGTCCACTAAATTCCTACAATTTGGACTCAATCAAACTCCAGCAGATGTTAGCCAAGCGCAGACAGGCATCCACCCCCCCCACACACACACACACTCACCACCTTACCCACACACCTCGCCCCACACCTCAAACCTTGACAAACCCCGAATCTCCGAGAGCTCCTCCAAAACCTCCTGGGAGTCCACTCAAGCGAGTTTCATCATCTCCGCTCTAATCCCTCTAGATTTCCTCCAAAAGCCTGACGATTCCTCCGGCAGGTGAGGCTTAGTTTAAATGGATAAATCGCAGATTGGCATTAAATGGAAAACGGCAGCTTCCACTGAGAAAATTAAAATGAACCCCCAGCTACCACTGACTACTCAGCTAGTTCAGTCATGATCTTGACTGTATGACAAAAGAAAAAAAGTATTTCCAAGAATCAGCTTTGGGGTGAGCCAAGGTGAATGTTGAAATTGAAAACTGCACTGCAACCACTTCATCCTATAGTGCAGATGAACATCATGCTTAGCCTACAGGACATCCAACTTCTTGGCAGAGTACAGCAGCACACACACGTGAAGTGTAAGGCATGGAGAGAGAGGCTTGCTGAAGCTCTGCTCTCCCGACACGTCAACCTTGGAAGGTAACAGAGGACATCCCTGACAGATGTGAACCCCAGCTCTGCACGGTCTGTGATTAAACATAGCGGAGAATTTACAACAGGAGAGCTCTGCTGTCAGGGTTTGACGCCCAGATAACCCTCCCTGCTGAAAGGACATGCACACGACGAGTACGAATGTGTGACTTTAATGCCAGGTAGAGGTCAGAAAGTGTTAGATTGGTTATTTCTGTCCATCCATCCTTGAGTCGGTTTGGGTTTATGTGAAAAAGGCTGCAGTTTTATATGTGTGGGTGCGAACACCTTAACACAATAGCCATACTAGGGTCCTTTCGCTGGAAAAGGAGAAGAGACTAGCGTTTGGCACAAAACTGCTACTCACCATTAGTATTCCTTGCACACATGTGCTCGCACACACACACACGCCCCCTGCGAGCTGCCACATACGCTTGTTATTTAAGCGGCATCCGCCCAGCCAGCCTTCGAAGCGCCCCCCTCCCTCCCTTTCTCTCTTTCCCCTCGATCTACACAGCTCTCATTAATATTTATCCATGCCGAAACAAAGCTGCGGCATCTCCCACCCCCCTTTCATGATTAATGTAAAGGTTCTTTCTTAATAACAGCGGGGCTGAAGCGGCTCGCATACATATTTATGGCAGCTGAGGCTCGCAGGGTCACCGCTGACTCCCGTGGCAGCCAGCATAGACCCGGCTGCCTGTCGTTTCTGTCTCCTAGCCTTCCCTCTCGCTTTCTCTCCATCGCTCTCTTACTTTCTCTCTTTCTGTATCTCTCTCTCTCTCTCTCTGCTTTCATTCCTCTTGCATCTGCACCCATGGCACATACACTCATCCAGGGAGGGTGGTGGTGGTGGGTGGGGGGTGATGGTGAGGTTCGGGGTGCTTGAAGCCGGAGCAGCAGCTACTCGGTCCTCCCTTGGGCGACAGCCAAGCGTTCGGAGTAGGCTAAGAGCGGCGTGGAGAACCACCACGAAAGACGGTTTCCCTTGACAACGCGCACACTCATGCACACCCACCCACCCACTCTCTGACACACACACACACACAGGTCTTCCCATGTGGTCCATACTAATAAAGATTCGCTGTCCAGGGGTGACAAGGGGTGTCAAGGCGCAACTGACAACTCTTACATAAACCTCAGGACATTACGTATCTGTATTCTGAGCACAGCCTGGTTTGGTGGCTCAGTGGCATATGAAACATTCCAAGCTACTCAAAGCACGGCCAGGTACGCACACACATAACATGGCCACTGTTTCATACACACCCATTAATTCTTCAGTCTCCAAAGGCGTGGAACAAAGCCATGGAAAGGGCTGACATCATTTGTGCAATTAAGAATGATTGTCGCTGGGGCTTGCAGTCGAGGAACATCTCCACATAAATAAATAACACCATGGCACCCCCAAACAGCATCCAAAAGCACAATCCATTTAGTCTGATCCGCACCACCATCCCTCGAGTGATTGCCTAATAGCTTCCAGATTTGGTGTTGGGTTGGAAGAGAGGGAGAGAGAAAGGAAGAGAGAGAAAGAGAGAGAGAGAGAGTCGTGGAACGAGAAAAGAGGGAAGGGGGTGGGGAGGTAGCGCCATGCGTTTTGACTCTGAGGCGCGCAGGCTGATTTAATAGCTGGAGAGAGGCTCTTTCACCAAGAGACAGACGAAAGGGAAAGCCCAATTTAGCAGCCGAGCCTGTTTGCGCCTGTTTGTTAGAGGGCGACGTTTAACAGGCTGTCGGGGGGGAGAGGGAGGGTGTTGGGACAGAGTTGTTAGGCGAGGCAGACGGAAGGCTTGGCGTACGCGCACCAGCGAATGAGGACAGTCCAAACCAGGCCCCAACACGACGAAGTGCGCTAACTGGAACTAAATTCACTTCCACTGCCATTTTATTTCAGTTAATCATTCAGCACACAATCTCCAGAGAAGACTAACTGAACCCACCTTGGGTGGATGCACGCTACTGCTGATATATAAAATTATGAACATTCTGATACAGTACATTCAACTGCATTAAAACCATTTCATTTTCAAGCTTTGGTATAAAAACACATCAATTGAACACCTATCAATATGAGCTAGCAATAATTAGGTTAGCAAATTCACTTGCTTTATGTAGGCTTACGTACATCGGACTTTGCGCTTCGGACTTGTAACCGGAGGGTTGCCAGTTCGAAGCCCGACTAGTAGGAACGGCTGAAGTGCCCTTGAGCAAGGCACCTAACCCCTCACTGCTCCCTGAGCGCCGCTGTAGCAGGCAGCTCACTGTGTTGGGATTAGTGTGTGCTTCACCTCACTGTGTGTTCACTGTGTGCTGAGTGTGTTTCACTAATTCACGGATTGGGATAAATGCAGAGACCAAATTTTCCTCACAGGATCAAAAGAGTATATATACTTATACATTACAGGGAAGTTATGCATTGTTTTGAAAGCTCAACATTCCATCCTGAAATTACTAGCGTCTGACTGTACTAGGCAAAATAATTGTTCATAACCCCTCTCTTCACACAAAGTTTTGCATACCAGCTGATAAAAAGCACTGCGTTGGTGTATGTTGGCTGAATGGCTAAACACAACGTATGGAAAGCTGCCCACACCATTCAGCAGCATTGAGGTCATTTCAGCGGGCCTGCAGGATGCCGGGGGAGAGCCTAATTGTAGCGCAAAGCGTTTGTCTGGTAGAGTGATGATTCACTCGTCGAGTTTGACGCCCTGTGCCTTGGGGACGAGCTCCATTTTACCACAGTCCTTAAATTCACTCGTTCTCCCCAGCCTGTCAGTCCCTGTTATTCTCTCCTCCTTTCTTCTCCTCCTCCTCTCCTCGCCTGCTCTCTCTCCATCACTCGCTCATTCTACCTCAAACAAACCCCCTGAACATGTGTTGCGTGTAAGAGCTATCGTCTCAAAGAGGGGATGCAACAGCACAGAATTAGCATATTTAGGCGAAAGAGAGTACGAGAGGGGTGGCGGTGGTGGTGGTGGTGGGGGGGGGGGGTGTATGTGTGCCGAGGAGACAGAGCCATTACCTAGCAACAGAGCTGTCTGTGATTGGCTAAAGCGAGTGAGCAGGGAAGTGTTTGGGGGAGGCGGTGGTGGTACGATAGAAGTAGAGATTTTCAGGGGGCTGATCGGGCAGCTGAATGAAAGAGTGAGCGAAAGTAGAAGGGGGGGTGGGGGTGGGGGGAGGAGAAAGGCGGCGGTGATGTGGTGGGTGTGCGTGTGTGGTGGTGGTGGGGGTCTATTTCTGCCCGTGTCATCTGGGCTCGTCACATCGGAATGACATTCAGCACGAACTGCACACCCTCCCCCCACCCTCCCCCTACACCAGCCACAGCCTCGCCATTGACTGCAGAGGCAGCAGACCGGAACGACTCCACAGCAGCAACCCGAACACGAGCAGCTGCAGCAGCCTCCATCCAGACGCACAGAAACAGAGTAAAGGAGAGAGATAGAGAGAGAGAGAGAAGCCAACTGGGAGGGAGAGAAACAGAGAGCAACACCGTGGATGACAGAAGGGAGGAGAGCAAGTGAGAAAGCCAGCAAGCGTGCGCCATAGAGGTACGCATGACAGAGAGAGACGAGAGAGATGAAGGAGAAGCAGCGCGAGCGAGAGAGGAGATGCATTAGCCTCGTTCTGCTTCAGTCGGGCGTGTGTGTGTGTGTGTGTGTGTGTGTGTGTGTGTGTGTGTGTGTGTGTGTGTGTGGGGGGGGGGCAATGTTAAAAAGATGATGTTACATCACGCCGCCTCGTCTGGGCCAATGAGAGCATGAGCCTTCACACATGAGAATGACAGCGCAGTGAAGAAAAGAAGGAAAAAAGAGGGGGATTGGGGAGTGGTGGCGGGGGCTTCACAATGTTCTCTGCTGGAGGTAAACCGTCCATTCAGGCGTCTCATGGGAATGAAGCCCTCAAGGAGCCGCTGCCAAACGACATTTTGGTGGCGAATTCGCCCAATAAAAACGACTCCCCTCGTGGGCCGCTCTGAAATCAAGAATAATGAGGCCTTGGAAAGTGTGGAAATAAAATAAATAAACAAGCCAGAAAGCAGCCAGCTTTGCCAGTTAAGTCCTATTTGTAGCATTGGTCTATTTTTCTACCAGATGCGCCAGAAATACTGCAGTGTTGTTATTCGTACATGACAGATACTAGTCATTCATTGATATTTCTTCTTTATCAACTGACCATTTTTACTTGCCAGTGGCATAAAATGACCCTTTCTATCTGTATAGAGAAACTGCTTCATGTTTTATAGTTAATCTGCACCAGCTAATGTGTGTGATACATAAACTAGTGCTGCATGGTTACACAGACACATCACCCTAGTGTGTGCTTCATATTGGTAGAGGTAAGAAGATTCCCCAATAATAAGGTAAAGGTGATCACTATGTGTACTCGGGTCGAGCTGTCGAGGTGTAACTCTGGGCCTGCCGGAGGACAGAGTTGCCAAGGTCACTCAAATTGTCTGCAGTGCAGTGTAATAGTGTCTTGCCAAGTTTCAGCCAATGGGATTGGGACTCTTACACAGGAGACTCTGGAACTGTGTTCAGGTGTGCACAGGTGAATAGCTGCCGCCACTCGTTTGTATACTCTCTTTGAACAATAGCCGAGGGGATAGTACGCTTTTGCTGCAGCTACCTGGGGCACATTGTGGGCAAACACACACACACACAAACACCTCGACAGGTCCCAAAGGTCTCTTCCACTGCAGTCCCATGCTAACACAGGTATGCATACATGCATATACCTAGATCTTCCCTCTGCTCAGAAATGTGGGTCATACTCTCACACTGATATGCACACATGCATGTGTACACACACACACACACACACTTGGGGACCATTCTGACACAGGTGGCGTCAGATCTGAGACAGAGATAGAGAGAGACAGACAGAGAGAGAGAGAGAGAGAGAGAGAGGGAAAGGGAGAAAGAGAGAGAGCGGCCGTGCTGCTGTGGTCCCCAGTGGTTGGGCCAGACACATGTCCTGTATGATTAAGCGCGACGCGTAGCTCGAGACGACACCGACGCAGGCCAGTGGCTGAACTCTGACCTCCTCAGGGAGCCGAGAGAGGGACTCCTCCCTCATAAATATTCCAGACAGAGACGGGAAGTGTGTGTGTGTGTGTGTGTGTGTGTGTGTGTGTGAGTGTGTGTGTGTGTGTGTGTGTGTGTGTGTGTGTGTGTGTGTGTGTGGTGGGGACGCCTGAGATAAATGTTTTAAACATGAGCCGGTGTTAAGGCATGCTTGCGTGCACTGGCTGGCATGAGTGTGGACAGGGAGAAGCCGAGGTAGAGCTGAGGGGAGATGGCTAAGCGCTGAGAGATCCATTAATCATGAGAAGGGTGTGGGTGGGTGTGTGTGTGTGTGTGTGTGTGTGTGTGTGAGAGAGAGAGAGAGAGAGAATGCATGTGTGTACGAGAATGTGTGTGTCTATGTGTTTGGAGGGAGGGGTGTGGCAGGGAACTGGCGGGGAGTAGGTACGTTATACGTCTCATGTTGCTGACCGTTACCGGATAGGGGAGGCTGCTGGGACTACTGTCTTACCGATATATGAACATCCAACCTTTGTGTGTGTGTGTGTGTGTGTGTGTGTGTGTGTGTGTGTGTGTGTGTGTGTGTGTGTGTCCACAAATGAAAGCAGGCTTTCCTGCGAGTGCCTTTCTTTAAATTCATCTTCTAAGATTTGGGAGTGGCATCATCATATTTGGCATCACGTGAAGGAAAGAAAGCCCTGAGAGGATTCGGCCGAGAGCCGTGGCTTTTCAGAAGACGGCGTCTGCGAGAGGAATCGATCGTGCTCTGGTAATTACAGAGATTAAAGCCGGCAGAGAGATGGGTAGTGCCGAGGGGGCCGCTCCAATCAGTCCATTTTTCCAACAAACGCCGTCAGAGCCCAAGAAAACACCTCTTCTCAAAAACACAAAAGAGAGATCACTCATCCACCCTTAGCAGATACAGAGGATAGAATACAGTACGCCCATAGAAACCACAACAAACCCTTGCAAGGACAGCCAAGTAATCCAAATCCAAAGTACCATTCCAAATCATCATCATCGACTAGAGATCAGTGAATAAATATATGAAAGAAGGAATTATTCCAATCAATCAAAAGGGTACTCTGGCTTATGTAGAACTGTGATACATGTTAGGCTGACAGAAGAGCTTGATTGAGCGGTATGAAGGTATTGACAGACTAAACCGCAACATCAGCTGGCTCCTAAGGCCTTAAGAGCTGACTAAAAAGGTTACCCTTACAATCCAAACATACACACACACACACACACACACACACACACACACAAATGTAGAGACACTAAAAGGTAACATCTCCATGGCAGATAATAAAAGCAACCGAATGTGCAGATTTGTTGCACTGTTGTTACTTGGCCACTAGGAGTCCTCCTGGCAGTATCTGACGGAGCAGTACGTCGAGTTGAGTGCACAGAAATCCTCCCCAGTGCCCACAACATGGTGGAAATACTTGGCCATTACCACAGCATGTATAAGTGCCAGGAGGTGAAACATCACAAAGGATGACAAAGGCCTGTCCTTTGCAAGCTGTTCAAAAAGAAATCCATGGATCCATTGCAGGGACAAATAAGCCTTTAGTGTCACTAGCTTTCCTAGAAAACAAGAATACACTCAGTAATAATGACTATGTTGGTTTCCAACGTCTTCTTAAAAAAAGAAACTTGATTCCGGGAAATCATTGAAGCATGAAGCAGACATTAAGAGAAAGAGTTTGGCAAAAACATTGCAGAGCTTCTCAATTATCTGGCCCATATTTCAGCACAGCACAGAGGTTTTTCTTTTTCAGCTGTCTGTGAAACTCAAACAGAAATGGAATTCGAGCTGTTGCTAAGCGTTGGTGAGGTCTGCGGCTTCAGCCCGGCATGCTGCAGTGGAGTGGAGCCCATGAGAACACCCCCCCCCCCCCCCCCCCCAACACACACACACACACACACACACACACACACACACACACACACACAGGGACAGGGTCAGACGGGTAATACAGAGCCACTCGGACAGCCACAGCACCACAAGAAAAGCCACCTCTGGAACCTCAGAGAAACAAATGGAGGGATGCTTTTCTTTGCTTTTGGATTGTTTGGTGGAGTGAACTCCCCAAAACACTCGCGTGCTTTTTACAACTGCATGTTTTCAGTCAGACTGCCGAAACTGCCAAACCGTACTGACGAATTGCCAAATGTCGGTCAATGTTAACAATCTTAAATAGCGAAGAAAAATAAGATGGTTAAGTGCATTACGTCATGAATGTAATAAATATTACACACAATTCCATACATAACTGAACAGTTTCAATACAAATACATACATTTGTATGTGAAACACATGGCATGGTCCTGAATGGCTCTCGTCTGGCATGTGATGGACTGGTGTGAGGTTGGGAGCAGAGAGGATGAGTAGAGCTCCCGACAGTCAGGCCACTGCCACGAAGGGATCAGAGAGACAGGGGGGAGGACACGTCCACACACACACACGCCCTTTGGAGTGTCAATGGAGGGAACAGAAGAGGGGGGGAGGGGGGGGGGGGGGACACCTGACATCCAATCAGCACCACCCCTCAGTTCCGTTGCCATAGCAACAGGCATCTCTCACTCACTCTTTTTTTCTACCCTCCTCACTCTCCCCTTAGAGAGGTTCAAGCTCGCGTGCAACAGTTCACAGCACAGACTGCAATCTCTGAGAAAGGGAGTGAGAAGAAAGAAAGAAAGAAAAAAAAAAAAGAGATAAAAGAAGGTAGAGGAAAAGTAAAAAAAGACTACGGAATCCAGAGCAGAGGGGGAAGAAGGGGAGACGAGATGAAAGGGTTCTGAATGGGAGGAAAGGCAGAACAAAAAAGAAAGACAAAACATTAACAAAATAGAAAGGAAAGAAGGAAGGAAGGAAAGGATGGAAGATAGCAGAAAGAGAGAACACAAAGAGAAGAAAGAGAGAGGCCACCTTGTGCCTCGCTTGGCAATCAAAGCACGGATGCCCTCGAGTCCCCCGGCCTGAAAACTGAATTACGCCCCGCCGGTGGCAATCATGGAATGCTCTCCCTCTCTCCCTCCCTCTCTCTCTCTCTCTCTCTCTCTCTTTCTTTTTTCCTTCCTCCCTCTCTCCGTACGGCCCATCCGTCTCTGGCAAGCGCTCTATTTAAAGCCGCAGCCTCCTGCCTGGCCGCTACAGCAGGACTCCGCGACGACATCTGACTGCCTACCGCATCACCAGACACCCGGTTACCGGCGTGGCCCGCTCACTGCCACGCTCGCCGCCGCAGACTCATCAATCACACGCAAACGTGACGGCCAAAATGTTCGACCCCCGGTTTCAATATTCGCAACCGATTCAGATTTGTGTGTAGTAGGAGCAAAATAGATCGGGAGGAGAAAAGGCTACTATTGTAAATGTAAAGTTCAATCATGAGGCAAATTGAAACTAGCCTGGGCTTCAAAAGGAGCGTGGAAGCGCACAGCTTTCATGCTGAGAGCATCAGTTTGCATTCTCTTGGCTACGTACGGCTTCCTGGAAAGCTGCCTTGCGGGCGCAGTGTGCGTGGGCTTGCATGACAAAGAGACCGCCTGCTAAAATATTCCAAAGATGGCGGCAGCGGCAGAGAGGAGCGAGAGAAGGAAGGGAGGACGTGTAAGACCTTGGAATCACCTGGAGATCAGGGCTCAGAATGCAGCTCACGCATCGGGGGTGCATATGTGGTGTGGAGCACAGCGAACGTGAGGGGGAGTGAGTTAGTGAGTGAGTGAGTGAGTGAGTGAGTGAGTGTGTGTGTGTGTGTGTGTGTGTGTGTGTGTGTGTGTGTGTGTGCGCGCTGGGGCTTGTCAATCACAGCGGCTCTGCGGAGCCTGGCGGGTGAGCAACCGCCTCGCCTCATTAAGGGAAAGGCCACGCGCTTCCAGCGGCTTCAAAGGCCGGTTTGGGAACGCCGAAAATAGCACAATTATCCCAGGTCCCGGCAAAAAAAAGATGTTAGATCAAAATGCTCTTGATAAAGGTACACCAGAGAGAGGGAGTGAGAAAGTGAGAGAGAGGGGGAGACAGAGAAAGAAAGAAAGAAAGCGAGAAAGAGAGAGAGCAATTTACCCTCCATTTACTTATCGTGCTCTGTGTCAGTGCCCACAGAGGGCACATTATCTACTTTTCTTTTGGTAAAGTAAATAAATGCCACACGCACAAACATACTGTCTGGCGAAAGAATGTGGTTTCTGTAAATAGAGAAACTGAAACATCATTACTTAATATAAGAGATTGTTGACACACACGTTGCGTATCCCTCCACACACAATTCAAAGTGATAATCTAAAACAGCTGCCAAAAACAGAGTATATGTAAGTGGCCTTTTCCCTCCACCTGACAAGACCTTTCTAGTCCACTGCACTAGGGCATTTCAGTAACAGGCGTCGTTGGACAGCTGCGGGAGTGCTTTGGTACGGAGTGTGGGAGTGCTTTGGTACGGAGTGTGGGAGTGCTTTGGTACGGAGTGCGGGAGTGCTTTGGTACGGAGTGTGGGAGTGCTGGGAGTCTGGCGCTCCGGCCTTCTCTCTACGGCCTGGCTTCCCCGCTCAGAGGGGCTGGCAGTCTCGTAAAAGCCTGCAGCAGAGGACAGGAGAGGGGTGCGTCATCGGTCTGTCTGACGCACACCCACCGCCCTGTTTACACGCCAGAGCCACTTTCCTGTGAGCCGGGGGACAGAAACGGACCAGCTCGTTCTCTCACTCTCCCTCTCTCTCTCTCTCTCTCTCTCTCGCTCAGAGACAGGATGCTTTGACTGGCCTCTCTCAGGGCACGCCGATACTTCACTTTTTTTTGTAATGGAAATACCATTCCACTTTTTCTTTTCCTTTCTTTTCAGGAAGAGGGGAGGGAGGGGTCAGGGTCAGTTCCTCTGACAAAAAAAGAGAGAAAATAAAAGAGGGGGCTGCAGGATGCCTGAAGCCCAAAAGATCCAATCTGAATTCTTTGTGTCGGTGAATGTATTCTTTCACACTAAATTCTCGCAGACTGGCACGATGCCAATCAGCTCAGCACGGGATGCTTTATCAAATTCTTTATGGTTCGCAGAGTTTAAGTAATTGTGATGCATGTGGTGCAATCTGGATCACAGATTGGTTATTCTTTTCCAAAACGTTGGTTATTTTCCCCCAAAATATTCAGAAAATAACAACTCCAGTGTGTATGTGTCTTGAAAACTTCACTCTATAATTGTTTTGGCAGGGGATCTTTGCAAACTGAGCACTTGATACTCCCTTACTTGTATTGCCTATTTCACATAAACACATACACACACCCTTTTACTGAAAGTTGCAGTGAAGTCTGGCACATCTGTTGACAGCAAAGGTGCTCCTCACACGTCTTAATGAACCACCGCTGCCCGATCCATTCTCCCAACAGATGGCCCTGATGGGCAAGTCGTTCACAGTCTTGCCAGGTGATAAGTGGAGATGGGTGAGAACGACCACGCCAAAGACACACACACACACACACACACACACACACACGTTGTTCCCAACCAGATAGAACAGAAAAATTGTGGAAAGAGGCAAACAAAAAATTACAGGCCTCGAGGAGTCAATAGTCTGCAAAATGATAGACTTGTGCTGTTGTGTGGTTATGATGAGGAATTGATTATACCTGAAAGGGTAAGTATGTGTTATGTGATAAAGAATGATCCACAGCAGCCTGCTCAGATTAGCTGATCCGCAGAAAATTAATTTAACAATGGTCCAGGAGACCACGATCGATCGCTTCCTGTGAGTCATCGCACCCCTCCCACCCCCTTGCCAAACAAGAAGAGAAAGATCAGGTCAGCCACATGGCTCTGGGGGTGGGTGGGTGGGTGGGTGGGGGTTGATGGTCCTCAGACGTTTCCAGTTTTCACAGGAAAACATCCATTCACTCGTCGTCTGCAAACAGCAAGAGAGAGAGGACCTAACTGGACGTCTCAAATGTCACAGACACTAGAGGCCTTAGATATGCTAATGGATCAAAAGGCATTTGCTTCAAGGACAGATAGAGGGGGAGGGGGAGAGAGCGAGCGAGAGCGTAGCACTGCCACAGACATGGCTGTTATTCTGATGTGCATCAGCTGTTAGGTAATGGGCCAGACAGATTATGACGACCACCTTTCAGTGGCTGTTATTACAGCAATTCCCCAGACACACAGCAGCGCGGTATGACTCAAGCTATTTCCCCCCTTTTAGAGGGATACGGGACGGATTAGCCCATTGTGTGTGTGTGTGTGTGTGTGAGTGTGTTGTGTGTGGGGAGGGGGCCTGTTCATAGTTGGCTGGCGTTTTTTGCCTCACTGAGATTTGCAGAGCTGGACCCGAGTCAAATGCCAAAGAACAAAGGCAGCCCCTGATGCAGCCTCTTTTGTGTTCGTCTTACCTTTCAACATGTCTGTGCGAGCGTGCGCGCAAACACACACACACACACACACACACACACACACACACACACACACACACATTCCATGCCCGCTGGTTTCATGTTCAATTCGCACAAAAGCTTCCTCTTCAAGATTGGCTCGAGGCATGGAAGTGGTTTGAAAGGACAATAAGGGGAGGTGAATAGGCCTGGAACGGCTGCGAGCGAAACAATGGCACGCAAGAGAGAGCCGAGTGAGAAATCCAGCTCGGCTTCCAGATGAGCCAAAGAACACACGAGCAAACACAACACACGGCTCATTAGCGCGCGGGCTAGAAGCAGTACCGACAAGCAGCCTGCAAGAAGGTTCAAGATTCTGTCTGGAGCTTGAGATATAAATGTGTGCAAGTGGGTGTGTGTTACCATGCTGGTGTGTGTGTGTGTGTGTGTGTGTGTGTGTGTGTGTAAGGAGGAGAGGGGGGTAGGGGCGGGGGGTGGGGGCTGCTAGATGGATGAGGGCGCGCCGCGGTCGTCTGAACTGGTCGCTCCAGGAGAGCGGGAGAAACCGGAGAAGTGCAGCCTCACCAGTGGCTGATGAGCGCTGCGCTAAGATGGCTGCCAGAGGCTCGTGTAAACAACCCTGAGAATGAAAGGAGCTACATTTCTCCGGTCAGCCTGCCAACTAGCAGCAGCGCTGCGCAGCCACAAGCCCGAAGGCTTAACCCTTTGCCTCCCTTCCTCCATCCGCCCGCCTACGTATTTAGAAAAAAGAAAAAAAAAACGCTGTCTCTGTTCCACTGCAGAATTTTGCAAAGAATGTTGTGGTAAGTGCTCCACTTTCTGTTTATTCATGCGCTTTCTCCGAGCGAAACAAAGATCGGTGACTCCGTGACACACTGTACCGTTATATTTTTGCGAGACCGCAAGCTGAGCGCAGTCATAAATAAACACGCAGCACGTGCTTACACATTTTGCACCCTCACTGACTTTAAAACCGCCATTCTTATGTGCCGCAGGGAAGAGGCACAGTACAACTGGCAGAAGAATTTTCAGAACTAACTAAGACAGAGGGGCTGTCTGAAAGGGTTGAAAAACAACACAGTCCCTTTTTTCAGCTGCCGCGCAACCTCCCCCTCCCCGTTCCACACACCACACACACACACCACACACACAAGCACCCCCCCATGCCCAACCCCACCCCACAGTGACCTAAAGGACCTCCATTTCTGGCGGGAATCTTGAGAATAGCTGCAATAAGCTGAACCTCAGCAGGCAGGGACAGCATCCTTGAGATGCAAATAGGGACTCTGTTCCAAGACGCGAGACCTTTAAAATGGAGAGCAACACAGCTGGGACTGTGCCAAGAACAGGCCTCTCCTCTTCTCTCCCATTCATTTAAACAACCGGTCTTCTTTCTAAACAACACAAGAAAAATCTCCACAGCCAAACACTGCTGCCCAATTTCCATACTTCCACTTGAAAATAAGCAGACTCGGACAATAAAGCTTTCTGGGGCCCGACTACAACTATTTTGCTGAGTCAACAAAACACAAACAATCACACCACCACCTGGACGCATACGATACACATATGGCTGGTGAAGAATTCATGACAACTGCACACACTGTGAGGACAGATGGAAAATACATCCACCCTTGAAAAATAACCCAACGGCATGTCAAAAACACACACTGAGAAATAGAGCTGGATTGCACCCTACAATCTTTTCTTCGTGTACTTGGCAGAGACTGCGGACAGGCAAAAAAAAAAAAAAACAGAAGGGTGGGAATGCGAGAGGAAAAAGAACGAAAAGACGAGGGAAAAAAAAAAATCAATTCCTCTCTGCAGCTTTGAGGGGCAGGAGCGTGGAGAGAGCAGGAGAGGGAGAGGGAGGAGGGAGGAGGAGGAGGAGGAAGGGGGTGTGTGGGTTGGCCTGAGGCTCCATGCTTGGCTTACTCTCCGCTCTGGAATGCAGCAGATTGCATACATTAACTGTGGAGGAGGCCCGCGGCTATGGGAGATAGTGCTGACATCACCGTCTATAAATGGCTGCGCTTTGAGGCACGGTGAATGAGAAGAAGAAAAAAAAAAACACACAAAATAGGGAATAACCCTTTCTGCACAACCCCTCCCCCCTCTTACTCTCTCCACTATACAGGGAGAGGGAGAGATAGAGAGACAGAAATTGAGAGAGGGAGGGAAAAACATGCAGAAGGAGCTGAATAATACATTAGGAGTTATGAAAGCGAGCAGCGGGGAAGAGAGAATAGAAAACTGCCCTTCTCTGCTGTTTTTCGCATCTTACCCCCCCCCCCCCCCCCCAAACGTTGGATGGGTGACCCCATTCTCCAGGTATTGCAAATATTCCTGTGTGAACAGGACCCGGTGAAAAAAAAAACGCTTATCGCAGAGCGTTTCCTCTTTTAATTTTCTTATATGTGCATTTTTCTTTTCAGAATGCATAAACATGCCCCCCCCCCCGCCCCCCCTTTTTTTGAATATTTGCAGTGTTTGCAAACACATGACTGAATAGCATGAATAACGGCGAATACAACAACTGAGGACAAAACTGTCCAAAACAGAAACCAGGCACTGGGTCACTGCACAGAGCCCACAGTCTTAATGCAGACTCTGCAGGAGGGGAGGAAGAGAATGGCACACGCAGGGTTAACCTCCCCTTTTGTATCCGCACATTCCTGAATAAATGATGTTTTGAAAGAGGCTGGTTACCAGGGGCAACGGCGGGTCTCGGCTGTGGCACTGCAGAGTAACCTTTGGAGTGGCTGTATTTTTATCCGCTGGAAATTTCTCCCGCCAAGAAGCGAGGGAGGGAGGGAGGGGGTGTGTGGTTTGGGGGGGGGGGGGGGGGGGGGGTAGCGGCGGCGGGGGTGGCTTCCCCTGGTCAGTGAGGACGAGGGGAGGAAGGGAGGGGGGTTAGCAGGCTGGCTGCAGTGATTTCACCACGACAACAGCTTAGTTGATGCAAGCCTCTGTTTGTGTCTGTGTGTGTGTGTCCGTGTGTGTGTGTGTGTGTTGTGCTTGTGTGGTTAAAGTGGGCACAAGAATGCTGAACTGTTACAGTAAATCAGTCTGTTACAGTGTGACACATAAATAAAACAGGAAGAGAAACTGGTGTGTCAAATGAGGTCATCTGTTTTGCCACTTTCATAATTCATAACTCATCAAATGGGGGACTGTTTATAACTTAGTATAACAATGAATGTAGTTGCTGATATTGCTTGTGCAAACCTATAGATATATTCGGTCTAAAACAATAAAGACTGTGTTGCGATCACCGAGTAGGTGATCCTCCCTCTTTACCCGGTTACCAGGTTCTGTTTACAGCCTCGTGTGTGTGTTCCCCGATCAGCAGGCAGTGGCTCTCTCTCATTCTTTACTCCACTCTTCCATTTTCTTCACCGCCTTTGATGGCATCTGTCACCCTCAAATGCCATCCGATCCCCCTCCACTCCAGATAACCCACCCACCACCACCAACACCACAACACAACACAAGAGCCTGCACCGGAGCCACGCTAAGAGTATCAGGCTGAGACCTGCAGCTCAATGGCACTCGCTAGTCCGACCCAAAGACTCATAATATCACCTCCTGCAGTGTTAAGAGCTAGCGACTGTTGAGCAAAAAAAAAAGCCGCTCCAAGAAGTGTCAGCCTCAGGCGTTGAAGCAACAAACCCCGTCGCCACCCCACCCACCCGAGACTTACCAGCGGGGAGGTGGAGGTGGAGGGCATGACTGATGTGTGGGATTCACATTCCGAGCACGCAAACGAGAGAATGAGAGAGGGATTGGAGGGATGGGAGAATAAACAGGAAGAATAACTACCCTCCCTCCATCTTATCCTCCTCTCCTCTCTCTGCCCCCCTCCCCAAAGTGCTTTCTCAGGGGTGTCTGTGAGTCTCTTTAGCATGCAGGCTGCAACCTGAAACCCAAAGTGAGTGGGGAGTTAGCCAAGGGCACCTTAACCATTGTCTTTTTTTAGCATGACAATAGCGGCCGTCTCAGTTGGAAAGAAAAAAACAACAAACAAGTGCAGTCCAAAGGCAACACCTGGCTTTTATGACAACGCGCCGCCACTCCCGGCAAACCATTATCATGTTTCTGCTGACCACCATCTCTAGGCAATTCACTGAAATGTTTGGCCCGTCAACTAGAAAGACACTAACAAAGGACACGAGAGGACGGTGGAGGTTGACAGTCGAGACGTTAACAAAGCAGATAACTCCACTTCACGCCTGCTGAGTGGGTAATCTGAGCATTAAGCAAATCAAAAAGGCAATGGGAGATCCGAAAAACATCAAGCCAATACTGGGCCCAGAGGAGGGGTGGGGGTGAGCTCCTTTCTGGGGGCCAAGCCATCCGGGCCTCGGTTAGCGCCAGGAGCAGTCAGACTGACAGGAAAAATGAGTCCTCCGTACAGACTCAGCACTTCTGCACCAAATCCAATCTCTCTCTCTCTCTCTCTCTCTCTCTCTCTCGCTCGCTCGCTGCCTCTTGTTCAGCCTCTATCATTCTCTGATGTGAGCTCAATTACTCTAACCGAGCCATTACATTCCCTCAGCAGTGCAGAAATCCCACGCTGAAAGACAGGCAGTACACCCCGACACAGAGCCCCGATTCTTCCAACGGACTCTTGTGAAACCAGGGAGAGCTCGGCAGTCTCGAGTTACCCCTAAAGCCCCCCCAACATTACCCCCCCCCACCCCACCCACTAAGTAATGGCGGTAAAAGGGCCAAAGAGGGAGAAAGAAAGGCATTCAGTGTGGTGCTGGACAGAAGGGGTGAATTCCAGCCTCCGTATTGATAACAACCAGACAGAGACCATTTGCCAGTGTTTCCATTTAGAGTGAGAGCAACTGCGGAAAGCACCTCGCTACAGAACCATGTGACAACAGACATGGGCACGGCGCATTACGAACGCTCTGGCCAAACAGTACTGCGTAGCACCTCCGAGCTCAATCGAAAAGGCCGGCTTATGTTGTGTTAAGGTCCACTGTGGAAATAGACAAGCTGGATTTCAGAACAAAGAGTGCGTCTATGGGGCGCAAATGTAATTACTGCAGAAGAACGACAATGGCAGATGCCTGGCATCCTCACTGTGTGTGTGTGTGTGTGTGTGTGTGTGTGTGTGTGTGTGTGTGTGTGTGTGTGTGTGTAAAGCCAATCTGATAGTCTGGAGCGGGGCTGAACCCTGAGGGTGTGTAACAGCCTGGCACCAGGGCCGGTCTCTGACCTTAAACTCCCTTGTTATTAGGTCCCGAGGCCTTGCGTGGCTCCCCGCCATGAGAGAATTACACCACAGGCCATTTGTCTCGCCGGCCCCAGGGACCAGAGGAACATTAGCTTGACTTACGGCAACACGCATGCAGTAAACGGCTGTGTGTCTAGCCCTACTACCACCACCCCTCAACACCCACGGCTAGCAGCAGCCAATAGCAGTCGGCGTTGACGGTCATATGATGACATCTAAATGGGGACTGCTATGTATTTTCACACTTACAGAGTTCCAGTATAACACATGCACAATGGCGGAAAAATGTCAGCGAGCTACTTGACTTCAGCATGTTATTATCTTTCCACAGGTCATCAAAGCTATTGTTATACTACACACGCTGCAGGCACAACCACAGGGGTTTCAATGGATAAAACTTAATTGCTATCGTTCTACCTGGTTTATACAACACAACTCTAACTTAACATACATGGCTGTAAGCCATGCGTTGAAAAAGCTATTTTTATATAATATTCACACTGGGCAAAACACATCACAAAAGATGGGGGGAACAAATATCACCCACTAAAAGATCCAACAATGGGGCTGTGATCAACCATCAATCTGATTACACAGACGCTGAAAATAATGGAGTTTTTATTTGGCTTGGGGAGCTACTGCCACCCTATTCTTTCCCAGCTGAAAGACATCTTTTTGGGACTTGTTTGCGTGACTGCTTGTGTTCTCTCAGGGGGAAAAAAACAAGTGCTTAGATTTTCCCCAGGAAAAGTGATCTTGCACATGGTGAAAGTAATTGCTTTCCATTACAGCGCCAGCCACAGTGTCAAGGTGGGCAAGGATGTGTTTGCAAATATTGACATAAGAAGCGTGTCATACATTTTAAAAGGTAATCCGACATTTGGAGAGGGAGGGAGGAAAGGGGGGCTGAGACAGGGGTTTACATTTTAACAAACAACGATGATAACGCTCAAGCCGACATAATTTAATCTACTTCAGTCCTTTCACTGGCACATAACACGGACTGAGGCACAGAAATCTCTGCAACCCCAGATTGCACTGCGGTACGAGCATGACATATATGGCTTCACCTAATCAAAAGACGCTTTTCTACTATATAAACACTTTATTAGCAATACTGCATTGGTCTGACTGTTTACTGAGGAATGCTTGGTCTAATCAAGGCAAAAAACCTTATTGTAATGTGGCTGTTGACCGCCACATAATAGACCATGTGCTCTCTATCTAGTGTTTATTTTGGTGTCTGAATGAAACCTCAGTTCACATATATGAGTTGCTGACTCTGATTCTGTCTGGTTGTATCACTGACTGTGTCCTTAAAAGATTGGCAAGTATGCATGTTAAGAGCCCCACTGATACACTTACTTCATGTTGCTTGATTTAAAATGTTAACCAATTTAGAACAAAGGGAATGCTGACAAAAGTGATATCAATGGATTTATTACAATTTACTCAGCTCCAAGGCACATTACAAGTCTTCTGTTAACTACAGAAATGTATAAACAAACAGAGCTTTTTACGTTCATGTACAGTATTTTAGCTCTACCTTTAAGCATCCGTGCATCATCAAAGCAAAAAGAAAGGAGATAATGAAAAAACACGTAGTAAAATATAGTTGTTTTGTTTTCAGACCACAAGATAAAAATGAAACATCGCCTTAGTAAATAACATATCAAAATATGAAGAGTTCAAATTAACATAAACAATGTTCCCTGTTCGTCTTGTTAACAAAATGCAAATTTGACGAACGTTCCTTGTGTCGTATTTTTTCATGTCACCATTTACTGGATTCGTTTAAGTTAACCGTTTAACACACGTGTGATGTTGTGATTCATCTATAAAGAGAAGTGCATGATATTGAGTAAAACTAAACGAAAAGGGAAAGGATAAAGATAATCTGCAGCGGTGATTGCAAAGTGCTTTCACTCCGTACCTAGACACACTGCCGTCAAAACATACGCTATGCAGTAACGTTACCCAGTCGACATATTCACCAACACAACCTCCGCCTTCAAATTAGCTGTGACATCACATAGCCTACTGTACCTTTGTTTCAAAACACTGAAATACATGGCAGAAAGAAATGCCTCTGTACACTGGACTTATTTTGTCAGTTTGAATATTCACAACATGTAATAATATACTCGACTCAATTCACGTTTCTGAGAGGAAGTATAAGCCTATCTAAGGATCTCTTTCTTTTTTTACCTTCACGTCTCCGGCTAAAATGGTTGCTATCTCACCTTGCATGAAAGCCCAAGGCACATTTGAACCTACCAGGGGGCATTTTTCTCCACTAGGGCAATACACCTCGCCAGTTGCTCCCTGTGCTTTGATGCTCTCTCGCGAGCAAGGGAAACAGAATTTATGGTTAGGGACGGATGGACACTGAACAAAGTGGGTATCTTCTAAACGTTCGTGACAAATGGTACAACACAGTGGTCCGTTATTTGCCATGGGTGAATCTGGAATGTTTTGAGGGTGGACCTGTTCCATGCCTGGATGGGCACTGGATTGAGAGGGCGCTCCGGCCAAATTAATGTCCCCATTGCGGGATGCCAGGCGACGTTGTCCTGACACAGAGGCGGGAGACACTGGGCTACTACTGTTGTGTCTAGTAGACGTAGTGGAATGAACCGAGTTGTTGTCCTTTGGAGAGTGTGCGTTACCTAAAGTGTCAGCGACCGACATGAGCGCAGCCATGGGTGACTGTCCGTTCTGTGGAGCAGACTCGGGCGGTGTTGCTCGACTTGAGTGTACTGAATGTCCCGGTCCGAGAGGTGGTGGTCCGCCGTGCGAGGCAGTGAATGATCCTGATGCCATGGTCAGTTTCATAGCTTCGCTTTGGCTAGCCATCCACTGTTGCCTCTGTTGCTCGTCGGTTAACTTCAGAGCTCCCTCTGCAGAGTCGGGTTCTGGGGAGGCTTTGCGCTTACGCATGCCTGTCCTGGGGGCACTTGCTGATGGCAAGGCACGGGGGATGTTTACCAGTGCAGAGGGTAACAGCGGGCAGCTAGCATCAATGTACGGTTGTGGCAACATTTCCGCACCCAAACTCTCTTTGAAAAAACGCACCGACTCTGGCAACAAATCGCCCAGAAGTCGCCAGTCACCAGAACCATGCTTTTTCTCATACTCCAAGTACTTAAAGCCCGAGGATAACCCCCTGCCGAAGTCTTTCATGCAGTCCTGGTACATTTGTTTGGCGACTCCAGACGCACTTGAAAATACGTTACCAGATCCAGTGGGGTATTCAATGAAGATTTTTAGCTCATAGTCCATCCCAGGTTTGGAAACAGCATCGAAAGCAAACACCCTGCCCAGGAGCGAGTGATCCTTTTTGAACCTCACATCAAAAGGGGTGCCGTTTGAGAGTGTGATCAAAGTCTCTCGCACGATCTTAGGTTTGTTGGCCCATTCTTCGGCTCTGTTCCTCAAACTTTCACTAAGTTCCGCCAGAGCCTCGGCGTTGCGCTGCTTCTCTTTCAGGTCCCTCTCTTGGTCCGTACTGGAGACGGAGCCAGGTCTTCTGCCTTGTTCCGACATGGACTGGGACGCCATGGACAGCGCGGTCCCAATGCTGGACGGCGGTGGGGCTCTGCTGGCCATGTTGTGCTGGGCTATGGCTGCAGCTGAAGGGGGGCCGTTCAGCATGGTCTGCGGGAGAAGGTTGGGAGGCACATTCATCTGACTGGGGACCGCCACAAGCCCATGGTTCCGACGCGAGTTGGGGCTCTGCCTGTTTAATTCAGGAGGTCCGTCGTCTTGTTTTGGAAAGCCATTAGGTCCACTCAGCCCATTCGGGAGCCGTCCAGCATGGGTGCTTATGCTGGAATAATCGAAACGGGACCTCTCTGTACTCAGAGAATAGCGATCAAGCCCTGCTTGCTGTTTAGAAGAGCCGTCCACATGGTTCAGCTGCACCGTTTCCTTAGCTGACATAGCCGCTTGAGTCTTCACCGTAGGCGGTGGCGCTGGTCCCGGGGATCTCCCCTCCTGGAAGCCATGAGCTCGCTTGAGATGCCGCGCAGTCTCAATAACAAACTCGATCCGATCAGCACCTTCATAGTTTACGCAACCTCTGCAGACCGGCTCCGTAAAATCCCAAATCATAGCCCACGGCATGCGGGGCAAATCACACAGATAACAAGACTGCCTCCTCGACGAGGAGACTTGTGCAGAAGACATGTTGAATGCTCCTCTTGCGAATCCTCTATCCACGTTATTCTTAAGGAAAGCCCGCTCTCCGGTTAGAAGCGCCGCGCACAAAGACAACCTGTTTTCTCGTTTCTCTTCGAACGCGTGCAATAAGCGCAGATGCTGAATCGGTTTGAATGATTAATTTTGCCTACATTACGCGCGGCTCACATTCTGTTCCTGTCTGAGTTGAAATTTTGATTGTGCGTCCACGTCTCCTCTCTCCCCTCGGAATGCCACCTGGTTGAAGCAATGACGTAGGCACCACGTTCCGCAGTTCCTTTCTGACATGCCACTTGTTGCTCTCCAAGAGCGCATGCTCCAACCACTCCCTTCCAATCTTTTGAATGGACCGACCAACACGCACCACGTTGACCACGTTTCACATCGAAAACACACACACGAAGGCTACAGTGTGCGAGCACACACACAGCAGTCCATGCCTTCCGAGGGGATACATCTCTTGCAGTGTCAAATGGACGCAGCTTCACTTGGTGTTGTATTACACGCCTGAAGCACGAAAAACTATTTTACCGACGTATGCATTTTCGGTGAGTGTCATGAACATGAATTGCTTACATCAGCAATATTTTCAAGTTTTATACTGAACTAATGTAGGCCTATTCTCCACTTCCTAATTTCCCCCTATTTTTTTCATGTCTGTTACGTCTTCAAATATAAAGACACACATATCTGACAAAATGAAAATGTGGCTGATACAAAATTTAAAATAAAATGTTACATATTGTAACACTTTTAGGACCTATACAAGAAACATACTAACTAGTTATGTAATAATGAGAACAGGATATTTTGAACAGCATTTCACACCTCTGTTAATTTGCAAACAGTGCCCCATCAAAAGTACTACACTGTCAAAAACCTAACCAGTGATTCTTCCGAGCATTCTTCCGTACATATACAATATGTATATACAATGTTACATATTGTAATATTTTTAGGACCTATACAAGAAACATACTAACTAGTTATGTAATAATGAGAACAGGATATTTTGAACAGCATTTCACACCTCTGTTAATTTGCAAACAGTGCCCCATCAAAAGTACTACACTGTCAAAAACCTAACCAGTCATTCTTCCGAGCGGGGGTGGTGCAGCGAGAAAGGGTTCACCCTCTAGCAGAATGTTTATCCAAAGCAGGGAGCCAAGAGCACTCAGCCCTACCCCCGTCCCTCACTCTCACACCCCACCCCACCACCCTCTCAGACTGACTACACCCCCCCCCCCCCTCCCTGATTAACAACACCCTGTGGGCAGAGCCAGATTCTCCCGTTATACAACTGAGAACGGGTGGAAAAACAGGGCCAGGGAGAAGGGGGAAGGGGAGGGAGAGAGCGGGAGAAAGCGAGGGCAAGGAAGGCCATTTATTGCAGTCTCCACATACCGCTGGCTCTGAGCTGAGCTGTGTGCTCTATCCAAGCAGAGAGAGAGAGAGAGAGAGCGAGAGAGAGAAAGTTGAGAGCACTGCATGGCGCCGGCCAAGTCTGCCCCCCCCCCCCCCCCCATCCCACCCTGTTCGATCCACACTTTAACAATGTTGCATTCAATGCACCAGTGAGGAGTCCACATGTCGCTGCTGCAGACACACACAGATACCAACACCAGCTCACAAATGCCTGCTTTGGAGACAAACATCAATGATATTTCCCCAAGCGGTCAGTCCTGCCCTCACTACGCACTTTCTCTGCTTTTGCAAATCTGCATGAAGCATCCAGGGAATCCACAGAGTGGCCGACTCTGGAACAGATCATAACAAGATTCTTTTCGGTTCGAGCTGAAACCCGTATATTTAATAGTGGCCACTGAACATACATACAAGTACAAAACACGCACTGACATTTCCAGTTTCTCAGTATTGCATTAAAAAAACATTGTACTACATTACACTACACCAAACTACAACCACACAATACTGTGCAATATTAATGTGGCTGCAGCAGAGGATATGCATGTGTTGGGATTTGTGGGGGGTTAAATTTTTTTGCTTCAGTGTCAATGGAGGACTGGTCAGTCTGCAGGGCATGGAGTCAGCTAAGACGGCAGACAATCCGCTCTCTATTCTCCCTCCAAGCTTGTGACTCCAGCAGGAAAATGAAGCAGACACCCTTTTCGTCGGGGCACAGAATTAACACAGTGTGGAAGAAGGGAAAAAAGTGTGTGTGTGTGTGTGACAGAGAGAAGAGGGCTGTTTGTACCAACTATGCCCATACTAATAATAGAATGTCACTTGACTTGTATTTGGCCCCGCAAATGAAAGGCTTTTCAGAAGAGTCCTGCAAAGCGGCCCTGTACTCAGGAGCCCTGCACATGTGGACCTGGTTTAAGTTAGGAGTGTCTCGGAGGCCAGCGGACACTTAAAACTGTGAGGAAACCACCATTTGGCTCACCAGCAACACAGCACTGCCATTCTTACATCTAATTGGACAATGAAAGTCACACAGAGGAAACTTAATAACATTACGAGCCTCTCGAGTGGAAAGAAATAGTGCCATCTTGTGTTTTAATTTGCGGGCTTAACGCACTGCAATGCAAGGAAAGATTCTGTCATTGCGGAAGAAAAACAACTCCCTACTGCCTTGTGTGCCCCCCCCCTTTTTTTCTAGTCATCGAGCTGAAAAATACCCTGTTTCTCCTAGACACTCAATCGCAAGGGTTAACTTTTTAGCTTCCGCTAAGCGCTTGGCAGGCTGCCAGCGCAAGGCATGCTGGGAAGCGGTGCGGCTTGCCAAGTACAAACTGCCAACATTAAGCAGGCCTGACAGCGCCTCTCCTCCTCTCCCTCTGGCAGCGGTTCAAAGTGCTCTTTCATTTGAGACGCTGGCAAGCTGCCATATGCATGCAGATTTACTTTAGCCCCCCTACTCTCTTTCTCTTCCTCCCTCCCTCCCTCCCTCCCTCTCTCTCTCTCTCTCTCTCGCTCTCTCCCAAAGATGGAGCTGATAAATGCCATCACGGTTGCCATGGGGATAAGAGTGGCCTTGTGAATTACTGCCCTGTCTTTCCTCCTGCGTCTCCTTATATGTTAATATCCCTCGCGCCAAGCCAAGCCCGGCCTCTTGATGAAACTGCATATGTATGGCTCGCCGCTTCTACCCTCCCTCCTCCCTCGCTCCCCGTCTCCCTTTCTCTGCCTCCCTCAGCTGTTTTTGTACCTGTGGGGATAACGAAATGTGTTAACCCTTTCAGCTGACAGCCAGCCAGCCAACGTGTTTTAACCGTATTAGGTCTCAATGGTAAAGGGAAATCAGGTCAGCATGCTGTAAATGAGAGTTACAGCGAAACGGCAATGACAAGTACAGATTGCTTCATGTTGACGTATAAATACCATGGGTATAAACGATGCTAGCTGTTTGTAAATCAATCGAAAGCAAATGAGTGCATCATGTTGCACAGCTAGGACGGCCTCTGCATAGATGCTTATAAGAAGAAAAAAAAAATCCTGCTCTGAGTCACATACAGTTTTGGCTGACATTAGCTACAGGGTTGGTTTGATATGCTGCTGCCTAGGTCACATATTATTATGATTATCATTATTATTATCGTTGTTGTGTACTCAAATTGTCAGTAATTTCATGAAAGTTCCTGCATACTCATTTATAAAAAAAAAATAGAACTCAGAGACTATATCATCACAGATAATATGGACAATATTGGAGACAGTACTGGCTTTCAGCCTTCAGCTTTTCAGCCTGCTGTTGTTGTCTGTAGCACTGTCAAAAGCACGAGTGGAAATGGTTACGGAATGCAGCCATCCGAGGGCTGTCATTTGTGTAGTGGGCATAGAGAAGTCATTTTGTCATTTTGCCATGGAGATTTCTACGAGCAATGGTCTCAGTGGGCTTTTGTCACGTCAAACAGGGCTATACTATGAAGGGCTTTCATAGCGCACCCTGTGTGACAGAATGCACAGAGGGGAGCTTCCTTGCGGCTCTTGAGCGTCGAATGATTTTGAAAAAAATAATATTGGGTCCCTACATGATCCAGGAAAAGACAAATCTTAGATATAGTTTTTATAAAGCTCTGAAACAAAACCAATAAGTTTTGCGACATCTAACTAAATCTAGTGAAGAAAAAAAAAAAAGGTAATTTATTATTACCTGTTTTTGTCTGTTTGGTGCTCCGCTGTTGCCATAGCAACCTGCTTTCCCCCAACAGACCGTGTGCTCCTCCCGGGAGATCGCTGGTTGTTAAGGATGTCTTCCAGAAGTCTGCCATTTCCTGCATGAAAAAAGGTGCGTGCGCACACACACATTGGCAATCAGCTTCAGACACCTGCTTCAGTCAGCAGTTCATCTTCCAGCAGTCAAAAAAAAAGTGAAAAGAGCTCTCTAACTGTCTATTCAATGTAACATAGCTTGTGTGTCTGTGTGTGTTCCTTGTGAAGAAAATCACTGGGTGCCTTTCTAACATGGAACTACTCTACCTTCTGGCTCAAGTCTTTACACTTTAAAGATTGTTAATACAATATGCTATGGGGCAAGTTGCTGTATAGTAAGTGCAAAAACAGTGACTCTAAAGTCAGACATTTTGATTGGTTCAAACATCAACACACAATGTCTGTTTTGCCCTTTCAAGATAGTGCTTTCTTGTCCTTTTCTTCTAATCATAGGACAAACAAAAATGTTTACATGCATGCAAACAACCATGGTAGAAAGACACACATTTCTCGTTTGAGATCACCTTCCCAGTTGTTGTTTTCTTTTTTGATTAATCTGCAATGTGTGTGTGTGTGTGTGTGTGTGTGTGTGTGTGTTCCAACAGATGAGGATGAGACAAGCTGCTGTGCTCACTTAAGGCATCCTCCAAAGACCCTTTGATCAGACTGCGCTGAGAAAGAGCAGCCGAACATGAGCATGTTTATGTAGGCAGGGCAGAAAGATCCCTTCCCCAGGCCTCCAGAAGCCATCCAACCCCAGAGACATGCAAGACGTCGGCCTCGGAGGAACGCCTCCCCACAGTGCTGCAGGAATGCAGACTAAAGGAAACTCACTATTCTACAAAACACCACCCAACACCCCCCCCCCCCCCCCCACCCTCCCAACCCCTTACAGTTCTTCACCAACCGCCCTAACTGCCAGGGAGATCCTCAACAAAATCATTTCCTGCAAGTCAGGGGGGTCGGAGGCGAGAAGGGCCTCCTCCCTCTAAAACAACACGGCTCTGCAGTATCGCTCAGGTCCAGTTTTTCCACTCGGCTACTCCTTGACAAACGACTATGAGGGTCCAGGAAACGTCAGGTTGAGGAAATGAGCTGGCCGTACTTTTGTGTGTGTGTGTGTATGTATACACTTAAAAAAAAAAAGGGGGCCGAATGGCTGACACTAGTATTACACAGGCCCGACAAGTTTCGTGTCTGCTCCTAACGACTCTCTAAATGCTTCCAGTAAATTGCTAACAAAACATAAATTGTTTTGGTTATAATTACATACACTGCAGATGACGTTTCAAACCATGTTGCTGAGGTCGAGAAAAGCTGGCTCACCAAAGGCATGTGTTTTTGGCCAAGGCCTAGTGAGGAAAGTGGTTAACTGGAGTGCAGCAAAATAATACCATCTGCATGCTCGCTATTTAGTGTATCCGACTCCCAGACGTATGATTTAGCCTAATTTGGTTTCAACATGAACAGTGTATTTTTCTTTTCAGTGGCCAGCTATGGTTAGACGCTTGCATCTCACTCGTAGTCCCTCAGATATTCCAAAGATATCCTTTAAGCTATACACAAAGACAAGAACATAAACCTAGCAAACATAGCTTCAAATCATTCTGGCTGTCTGAGAGCTTGACTGCTGCACAGTACACAAACAGTTGTTACACAAGAGTCGTTTCCGCACGGTGGAAGTCCAGAATTCTGCTTGTGCACGACTGTTGCTGTCACACACAACAACAAAACAGCTTTTTCAGCTGCTATCTGACGTCAAGCGGACGGTGTTTACATCTGGGAAACATCAGCAGGGACGAGTGTTTTTCTCTTTGTTTTGGTTCAGGGTTTTCCCCCCTCTGGCAGGACAATCAGTCCTGCCAGGACACGTTTAAAGGTAGCATGGTGGACTTTGAATGGAAATCCAGAAGAAGGGGAGATGAGAGAAACACAAAATAAAACAAACACCCAAGATGAATTGAAATGATCTGCCAAACAAATGTACACGTCTGGACTAGAAAGGCGGCTATTGGTTACACGACACAGAGGCAGATTTAAAACAGGACACCCATACCAATTGGACTAAACGGATGTAACAAATATACCACCGACGCATGTGAACAGAAATAGACCAGAGCAGCAAGCAACGAGCGGCCGACGGTGCTTCGTTCATCACTGAGGGCATTAGCAATGGGAGGCTCGCCTGATAAAGCGCTCACGGTCTCTAAGGAAACGAACAAACAGCTGTAAATATGTGTTCGGGCCCTCAAATAAAAGGCTTGTCACCATCCATTACAAGGGAATACATGGCTAACCACACACACACACACACACACACACAACCCTCTTGGCAGGTCAAGATGCTGGTTAATAATAAAGACTGCCATTTATTTCAGAAAGGGCATCACCACAGGGACCGGGCACCCTGGATTGCCATTAAATCAGTGACTCAGGCAGATGGGGAATCAAATCACTCTCCAAAGGTTCACTAACCTTGCAGGTGCTCTGCTAGAGGTGCTTTTACACAGGCAGCTTTTACAACAACAACAACAACAACAACAACAACAAAAAGAAGAGAGAAGAAAAGAGGTGACGTTCTGCATTCACATATCCTTGTGTGCACTGCACACAAAGAAAACCTTGCTCCATTTGATCATTGACAGACAGTCCTAAGTCAAGCCAAACATATTTTTTCAAAGCTCATTATCTCATGTGCCTTAAAGGGGTTCTCCCACATCCAGGATGGTAGATTTAGAGCTGCTTTGATCAGAACGCCAGGTGAATAACTCCTTAGCTGTGTGTGTGTGTGTGTGTTGGATGTTGGGGTAAACATGACTTACAGTTCCAGGCGTACGCCTGAGAATGACATCATGGCTGGGGAGATAAGAAGGTGCAGTGGGAGTGTGGTGTCTGGGATCAGGTCTCAGGCCTCCCACTGACATTCCTCGGCCTTCGCCCTTAATGAGGAGAGGCCACAGGAATTCCACCGGCTGCGGGGATCGGACAGGAAAAACAATCCCTGTATTGCTCTCCCAGAGCGAGCTTCGTTTTCATGATCCCTCCCCCCTCAGCTATGCCTGGTGGTGGCAGTGGTGACTGGCTTTCAGTTTGTTTTTGTATTTTCTCCCCGTTTCCCTGAGAGCTGGAGAACACAGTGGCGCAGTGAGTGGTGTGGGGGCAGGGGTGGCGTCGGGCATGAAGATGCCCAGACACATGAGTGTCAGGCAGCAGCCCTGGGCCCACTTCAGCTTGGCACCAGACACATCTCCCACTCGCCAGGGCGTCTGAGCATGGGGGTGGGCGGGAGGAGACGGTGAAGAGGGCACACAGGCGCAGACACACGCGCTCAGCCTGCGCCAGCTGAAATGGACATTAACGCTCGAGACATCCCTTTTTTTCCAGACGAGGATTATGTCAAGGCCAGGAGTAGACTAAATACTGAACACTGAGACACATAAATCTCGCCACACCGTATTGAATATGTTGATATTTAGTGAAATATATGTGGTACCACACATGTGACTGGATCTTAGGTGCAATTTGTGATGCTATCTTTCCAAGATGGTATGGAGGTTGGCTCTGCATCTTTTGAGACTGGCACAGATAATGTCATAATATTTCCAACCAGAGATCTGTGGGCAATAATCCATTCAGTGGGCACTCACCCCAGCTCGGGTGCCATGCCCATCCGTGTGCCTGTCTGTGCTACATGGACTTAATGTGGCTTTGATGTGCTTGAGGAACAACAGCACGGGCACTAAAAATAACCTATCCCCAAAAGAGATCGGTCTGGCAGCCCTGGAGAGAGAGAAACAGAGAACACGAGAGGCAGAGAGAGAGAGAGAGAGAGAGAGAGAGAGAGAGAGAGAGTGAGAAACTCAGACCGTGGCAGAAATAGCAGGGTTGCCATGACAACCACTCTGAAGCACACGACAAAATGGAGCCCCAGACATCTTAGGCAGAAATGTCTCCTTGTTTTGCGCCGCATACAAATTTTTGTTAAGCTGAAGCATGCGCCCACCCACCCACACACACACGTATACAAACAAAAATATCGGCCACTGACATTTTCTGTATCTGTGCCATTTACACAAATCCCTACGTAGCAAATAACAACAACAACAACATTAAACTCTCATCTTTCTCCCTAATATTTTCCATGTCGTTTATTTTAGTGAAAACTCTCCATGCTGTTCACGCAGAAAGATATACAAAGGATGTTTTTATAAGCCTATCTGCAGCTTTTGTGAGAGACACACTCCCCCCATGCACCTATAAATACACCCACACTGTGAACACACACACACACACACACACACACGTGAAAGGAGATGGCAAGGTTGCAGGCGAAGCTGTAATTAACTCTGTGCACTCCCACACACATTCGTCATCCTGCAGCAGAGGCTGACGGGCGGGCGGGCGGGCGGCAGCGGAGGCAGCTACGGCCGGGCACCTCTGGGAACGCACAGCACTCCCAGCCTGCTGTGGGAGATCAGCCGCAGGGCACTGGCCCAGGCAGGCAGATGAGGGAGGGATGAGGGTGGGGGGAGGTGATGAGGTGGAGGGGTTGGTGATAGGTGATGGAGATAGATGGTGGTGGAGCAAACGAATAAAGAAAAGACATCTGCATGCTACGTTTACGAGCTCACGAGATGAGCTCACGTTCTGATGGGCGAGTTATTCATTGTGCAAGTCACCTGATGAGAGGAGAGAGAGGTTTCTGCCTACAGATGACTGGGGGCGTGGGGGTGGGGAGATCATCAGTGACCTTTCACCCTGTAGCAGTGAGCAATGGCCCTTAATTAAACCCCCAGCCCTGGGCTGGCCAAAGGAAGAGGAGGAGAGGAGGAGAACAGAGAGGGAGGATAGGGGGGGGGGGGGTTGCACAGGATGAGAGAAAATGCCAGAAGAAATCTCCATGGCAGGATTCGTCCCCTGCGGAACACTGGCTGCTGTGTAGGGGAGTCTCGCATTGTTGTTGGGTCTGTTTCCAATTCTAGGCCACTGATGGCATGTGAGATCCCCCCCCCCCCCTTTTCTTTTACAGAAGGCTCTCAAACCAGATGATGCCGCCATCTTATGTTATTCCACGCTGGCGGACACCTTTATTGAACCCTTTTTGGGAAAAAACGAAAACAAATAGCTTGGCTTTAATGAGTTTCGCTTGAACCTGCGTTTACACAGCTGTGCACCCGAGATGCTGCTTTTCACTGTTTTGGCTTTAACCTTAATTATCTCCACAGACAGCCAGAGGCATACAGTCGCAATCCACACAAACAAGGCCGTGTTTATACACAACGTAAGGAGAGTGTGAAACAAAAGGACAATGACTTGTTATAAGGAAGGACAAAATAAACAGTCATTCCCATTGCTGCAAGAAATATAATAGCTAGGCTGGCTGCGATAACTCCCCTTCTGATAACCCACAATTTGCACCGATTTTCTCCACACTGAAACAAACACACGTCTTTTTTGGCAAGACTGAGAGCATGTCTACAGTGTTTTGAATATATTTTCTTCATGTAATTAGAGTGAAATATACAACTTGGAGTGACCAGGTGGAAAAATATACACAGTGAATGTGAGCATGAAACAAGACTATTTCATCTCACCTTACGGAGCACAATATGCGGTGTGTGGCCTAAGTATCTACAACGTTCCATTGCACTCTTTCTCCGAGCTATGCCTGTCATGCCCAAGTCCATTTCAGCATTGTTATTATTTTCTTTAAAAGTAAAATCAAGGTGCAAGTCCACTGTCATTTTTAAAAATGTCTGCAGTTCACAGAAAATCTAAATAAACTTTATATTTTCCCGCATTGTACCCCACTCATCTCTGCCTTGCCTTTGTTTGTCTTTGGGAAAACTAGAGAGTTACGCTACTGCCCCCTAGTGTTACACCACAAATCTATCCGCACACTTGAGACACAGCTGAACATAGCACCCTTAATTCTCACATTGGCATTCACAGTACAATTCATTATGTAACGGGGATAAGTCAAATATCTCCGCCTACATCCGTAAATGCTCCACTTTGAAGTACACAAACAAACAAGCGAGCAGCAGACAGATGCTGTGCGATGCCGTGACTAACCTTTCTCTGGACGTGACTGCTTTGATGCTTTGGGCGCGTGATGGTTTGGGGGCTGCACTCCACTGTTCCAGCGGACGGGTTTGGGAATCACCTTGCGGGGGGCTGGAGTCTCCAGAGGGCTCCGACTTTTGCCTCTTTGATCCTCCAATTGGCTGCCTGAGGCTTGAGGAAATACAAACGTTAAAAAATAAAAACAGCACTGTAAGGAATATTAAATTAGTCAGATTGCACCATCAAGGCTCTTTCAATTATTACCGTATATTTACAGAATATATATAAAATAAAGCAGCACTTCAGAGGCTGATGACTAAGAATTCAAAAGATTCACATTAACATGGGTTGAACCTCCATTGCAGCTACTCTATGTTGGATGTTTTTTTTTCTTTAGTTGTTGGAGAAGGCATAGCTTAATGGGGCCATTGATTCCCAAAGGCTTCTGTGCGCCAAGCTCATTTAACCGCCTGTGCTGCATTAATGCACTTCTGAAGTGTTACAGCAAGTCTTTCTCTTTAACCACTAAGAGAAGCTCAGAGTCAGAGTTTGGACCTCTGAGACTGGTCCTCTGTCAGCCAAATGTAATATCGCAGGTGATAGGTATGACTGGAGAACTTCCATTAGCACATCAATTAGACCAATCCTCTTCATAGCTGATACACCAATGCAAATGAAATTCTAATTTATCAGTTGATACAAATTACTCTTACCTCTGAAGGCTTTGTCAGATGTATATTTGTCCACACTGGGGTTGTTTTTTGTTTGGGGTGTGTTTACCATCACAGGGGGAGCACTCGCAGGCTGGGGACGCTGTGCAAGAGCCAAGGCCCTGCCTGTGACTACATCCAGAGCGGAACCCATCAGACGGTTCTTCAGGACAAAACAGAAAAAAGAGAGCTCAACAGTGTGAAGCGCCAACCACCATAATTGCGACAACATCATTCTGTTGCTACTGAGGTTGGCCACTTGTGGAGTATAACAACCGCTCGAGCTGTAAATGGCCGCGTTGTGCAGCGCCGCGGCGCGGCGCCTGGTACCTGCAGCTCCAGCTGTTGGTTCTGGATGAGCTCCAGGTGCTGCAGCCTCTGCTGTGTGAGGGCGCTTAGCTGCTGCTCCAGCTGGGCCACGCGCTCGCTGGCGCCCCCTTCCTGCACCCTGCCGCCACCGCTGCCCATGTCCTGCAGCCGCCTCAGCTCAGACGCCACCCGCGCCATCATTGCCTCCATGTCGATTTGAGCCTACAGGGGGCAGAGGGGAGGAAAGGGTGGTGGTGTGCATGTTATACGCTGTGAGTCAATTGCAAGTCGATGTCCGTACAAACGTCTGCCCAATAAATAACTGTAAATGTAAACAGAAAAATGTGGATTTGTCAACAACTTTGAGACCGTGGAAAGGCAAGTAAAGGAAAGGCAAGCAAGGAAAACAAAAGAGTGACTAGATTATTGCAGGAGAATTCCCCCTCCCCCAGTACCTTCATAATGGGAGCAGTGGCAGCGATAGCAGCAGCAGTAACAGCTGCAGCTGTGGTTGCAGCGTGCTGGTCCTCTGTGGCATGCGGCCAGACCTGGCTGGGCTGAGGCTGCTGACCGCTCTGCAGCTCTGGGGTCAGTGCTGCACTCTGATCCAGCAGCTTCACTTTCACCTGCCGCTTCACTGGGGCACTCTGAGATCTATGATATGGACAGCAAATTAAAAATGATTAACGTTGGGCCTGCTCGGCAACTGCTAGAGGTCAGGTGTGTCCAGATATTGTTTGTAACGTAGATACGCCACTAAAGGGCAGTCACATAAGTCTATATCTGTTTCTCGTTCACCTCTGTTTCATGGCTGCTCGAACTGCCTCCTTGCCACCAGGAGCATAGGTAGATATCACTACATCAGGTCTTGCTGCTGAAAAACATGCTTTAATTATGAAAACGTGTGAATGTAACCAACATCTTATGTCTGAGTGAATGACTACAGTTGTGATTCTCCTTCTGTGTGGCTTACCTTTGTGTCCACTGCCCCCTGCCTGGCTAACATGTGTTTGCACTTCAGGGATCTCATGCCTTCTTGGTACCTGGGATTGTACATTCAAGGGATTGGCATGACATAACCCTGACATAATATTTAATCACTTCACTCATCAAGAACTATCTGAACGCAGTGATAGTGATTGAAGGTGTAGTGCAAAAGGCAAATAAACTTACTGGAGATTCTTTTCTCACTGCTTGCATTCTGATCTCTACAGAAAAATGCAGGGGAGAACAGAGGAGGTAAAATGTGTGTTTTTGCACAAAGATGCCATAGCGTCCGCAAAAAGCTAGGCAAACTAGACTTGGCACTTACATATACACATGAAAACAAACGTGAAACTAGGTACTGATGAATAGGTTATCACCTTTCGAAAGGACTGGTTGCTTGCTTGCCCGGAGATCTTCAGACACTAATGGGTGCCCAACTGAACCAGAGTTTGAGGTTTCATCATTTGAAGAGGGCTGGAAGAAGTCATCAAGTTTCCTCACAGAAATCTTAATGTGCTGGCTTCCCAAACTTGAAATAGATGTCACGTTGCTCTCTTGTGTTGTTCTTTGAATGCGCCCGTTTTGCTCTTGAAGCCCAACTCTAGTTGAGCGGATTAGAATGTCTCCAGCATCGGAACTTGAAGTTGAATCGTTAAAGTTTAGTTTTCTCGATGTCATCTTCGCAGCATCAGCTACGCATTCTGAAATACATCAAATCAGTACTGTCAGAGAATGTCTAATAAGCCGTAAACGGGCTCTGGTACTGTAAAAGCCTACCAACTCTGACATTTAACTATGCTAACGTTAGCTAGAATATCGTATGCATCTTTTCACCTTCTGTTAATGATTATTGAGAAGTTGGTGTCTATTCGTCCAACATTAAACAACTAACTATATATTCTGACCTCGACTGACATGATATTGAATCAGAACATATCTTTAAGATATGGATTAGATAGGTGACTGAATTGTTATTTAAATTTCCCGCCGCTAGCTAGGTAACGTTAGCTAACGATTTTTAACTGGTTGATGTTGGCCAGCCAAACGTCAACTGACAAGCAAAACTGTTAACTTTACCTGGTTAGTCCCAGAAACATGACACGCCAGCAACCAATCCATCAAAATTACATTATTCTTTGAATATTTCAGAGGTAACAAATAAATAGATGATGATATGGCATGACTGTATTGCAGGTTAACAACTCTGAAAACACAGCAACAGTTGCTGACAACAATACTTGCTAAACTTATTCGTTGGTATATACATTGTAGCTAAAATATAGACCGCGCCCTAGTGTCGTGGCGTGAAAGGCACGGAGCTGCTCCATGTTGTGTTAAGAAAATGTAATTATTCACAGTTTGTTGGTAAATATTTATTGTATCAGTATATATCATTGAATCAAAATCAAACCCTTCCATAACCATGTCCATAAGCCACATATTAAATCGATATTTTGGGATAATGTAGAACCTTTCTCAAACTTAACAGCGGTGTCACATCGGAAGGGTTTAAGGGTAGCACACTACGAATATCTATTTGCAATTCGTTGTTTCTACTTTCGATATTAGATTATTTCTAAACTATCGTTTTTATCCTATGCCAATTTCCTTATCCTTCAAACAGAAAATATGACGTCAAATAAAATAAACGAACACACTACATGTCAAGTATATTTAAAGGACGGTGGACTAAATATTCACAGAATATTTTGTTGAAACTGCGTCGCCAGGAAATTGTCTGGTTTGTCTCCATTTTACACCATCACATGCATGTCCTTCGGAATCTTTAGGTGATTAGCTGTACAGGGGATTCACGACGCTTTTAAGAAGGTAATATTTTGATTTATATGTGTATGTCTATGTAGTATTACAAGTAGATATCTGTTTTTCCTCATGGTATTGCACTTTCAATGGGCAGTCATTTGTAATGTGCTTGATTTCGATACACACTGGTCTGTGCTTTGCAGTGGCTGCAGAACATGAGGCCCCCTGTGTACATTAGTAGTTAGATGACAGATAACGTTAACCAAGTTGGGTACCTACCTTAGCCAACAACATTGTTGTTAGGGGAGAAATCATGGAACATTTTTTTCATTTTGTTCCGTTTTATATCCTTTTATAGATGGGCAATCATGCACTTTGAAGTACCTTTCCTTTTCTTGTAGCTAACATTATTTTATTAATTGTAGACCTAACTAAAGCTAATTGGATCATTCCCTGCGTGGAAACAACACCTGTAACGATGGCAGCCCCAGTCACAGAGGCAGATCAGATGAAACAGGTTAGTATTCTGGCTAGGATCATGTCCTGTTTTTGCCCTTGAAATCCTGTGGCTCTGGCCCTGACCCTGTATCCTGCCCGCTATCCTACCAGTTTAGGGAATTCCTGGGAACCTATAACCGGCTAACAGAGAATTGCTTCATGGACTGTGTAAAGGACTTCACAACCAGGGAAGTCAAACAAGAGGAGGTAGGGCTCCTTTGCTTTATTTCCAATACTTCCATCAGAGAAGATGGGTTATTCACAGAGATTAAATTGTGGTTGTTTAGTGTGTGTAAAGTGACTGTTAAAATAGAATGTGTCTACTTCGTGTAATGTGGAAGCAATACCAGGTATACTACTAAAGATAAGGGGTGTACAACAAGTATCACAATCTTAGTGACTGCATCTCAGCCTATCTTGAAGTAAAGTTTTATTAATGCATCTCCTAGACAACTTGCTCTGAAAGCTGCCTGCAGAAGTACCTGAAGATGACACAGCGGATCTCCATGCGTTTCCAGGAGTACCACATCCAGCAGAACGAAGCCTTGGCTGCCAAAGCTGGTTTACTTGGGCAGCCACGGTAGAGGAGGCAGTCTCCTCTTCATAGACTCCAGAGCCTTAACATCCGCATCAGAACAGGCCAAGGTCCCTCTAGCATCTACATGGAGGAAAGATTCTCATGGATGCACAGCATGGCCAAAACATGCCAGAAGCAGGTCACAACTGTTCTTGCGCCTAACTCAGCTTCGAAGGCTGAAGCTCACTGACTGGAGGGACTTTTGATTTTGTTGTCTGAAGACGTACTGTGGTTCTCAACCATTTGTGGCTTGACCGATGACCAGCTGGTATCATGGTCACGTCAAGGCACATTGTGAAATACATTCATATTCCATTCTATAAAAATGTGAGCAATTAAATGTCAACACCAAGAGTTGTTTTCTAATTTTCTGTTTCACTGTCAGCAGGCTTAACATGCTATGGAGGATGCCTGGTAAAATAACTTGGAGACAAACTGAAAAGAGCAGTTTGTCACAGTTAGTTTTAGTAAAGGCCATGTACTGCGCAGTTTTTTTTTAAATTTTTTTTTTTTTTAAGAATACGTATACATTTGAAGTGACCCATCATGTTAAGACCTTAAACGTCTTAATAGGTGGATGGAAATGGTCAACTACTTAAATTGTTTTATGGATTTCAAAAATAAAATGTCTTGTGAATCATTAACTGGGAAAGGGTGTTTTATGGTAACTATTTTTTCCTTAACCTGGAAGTATACTGAAGTAGTACACAAGGTAGTCTTTAAGTCTGTTCTTTTATTTTACCTCATCTGTTGGTCCACCTTAAAAACTGAAATGAATCCACAACTATCCCCTGCCCTTTCCACTGATATCCTAAATGCTTGTTTCCCAACTGCCATGCTAAGAATCTTTAGAGGGACGAGTTTCTGTAATGCTTATTTGACTATTCAAAGGGCCTTGCTTTAGATCTTTGGAGACCATATGCCTTATTTAGAATGTGCCTCGAAGCATATACCCTTACTATACGAATTTCATGAGAGGATAGTGACATGGTTTAGGTGAGAAAAAAATAAATGTACTGAACAAAACAAATTATATTTCAAACTTTATTAGAAATGAGAGCTCTGCTTATTTTACATAAAGATACAATGGCTTTGCTCAAGAGAACCTAATACCTTGTTTATCCTTCATACAGGAAATCCAAAGAGAAATTGTCAGTGGAAGAGTTCTTCCATTCAATTGAATGAAGAGATGTCCTAAACATGAATATGTTTAGGTGTACTCAACATTTCCACCACCAGTCTAGGCAGTCTTGGCTCAAAAGCTCTCACTGAAGACCAATGATTGATTATTTATACACAGTTTAAAGATGTGATGCTAATGCTTCTACCAACTTGACATAGAAAAAAGGAAAGGTATTTCATATACAAAGATGTATTGTTTTTAAAAAATAATATAAATCATTTTTTACAGTTTGTGTAAAATGTATTTTTCAAATACATGGTTCTGGAAGATCTATGTACAAAAGAAACAATCATAGTAAGAACCCCTGGGCTAATACGTACACGTTCAATAAGCAACAGTTTTATTGAGTTGGTCAGAATTCATACTGGAGAAGGAAAAAAAACTTAAATAATTACAAATACAAGTACCAGGAAATAAGAACAAAATGGGGGAGAAGGGAGTCCAAATGAAAATAACAAAAAAACGAGAGCCACCGGCAAATGGTGGCATTCTTACGAGTCAGCTCATCGAGATAAGTGAGAGTTTTGGGCTCAATGGCATTAAAGATGGGTATGTGTCTGTGCATGGAAGAATGGGGAGGGGGGGTTGTCGTCATAGCAATATTTAACTGCACAGTAGTTACCCAGTTGTGACATCACAGTCAAAGCTTGCCTTCAGTTGAGTCTATAACATTCGTCCTAACATCAAACCATCTCAACGACCCAACTGATGAGAGGGGAGGTGCCAATGTCTCAGTATTGTTTTAAAGGAGGGGAACAAAAAAACACTGCGCTTCTATGGACTGAATAAATATATTTAACAAGTTGCAAATAATACCTTTTATTTTACACAAAAGAAATGAAATGCCAGCACTAGAAATATTTAATTTAAATAACTTCACGGCTGCCGTATATACTTTTTTGAAATTCTTTTTTTTTCCTGTACTAAAATAAAAACTCTGCAATTACATATAAAATGACAAAAGACACTCGCAAAAGGAAATTAGTTCACTGAAAACATCTTTTGTCCTGCATTCCACTGTAAACATGTACGTTCTCGTCTACTTTTTTTGTTTTTCTGTAGAATTGTTTTTCTATTAAAAGGGATGACAAAAATAACTTTTGCATACTTATAATCTGTGCTCGCACACTTGTTTTACAAAGAGTGGAAGACAGCAGCTACAGTTTTCAGTACACTACATTCCCCTTTGCAACTGACTTTGTCCTCGTTATTTTTTCCAAAATAGGGCACTCTGCTGTAACACATGTACTTTGGCAGTTCTGATGGAGCAAGCGAAGAAAAATTTTGACCTTTTTTTTTTCCATTTGTTTCAATCGTCTTTCCTTGATAACCATGTCCAGCTGGTTAAGTGACCACAACAGGGAGCGTCTTAACTAGTGTGATGCCATGAACTAACCTTATCCTGCTCAAGGAACAACATGGAGGATTTCTTTCTTTTGCTTGTTTGTTTGTTACTGCATCCAAACCAGCCCCAACATATGGGCCGCCGCAGGTGGATCTCTGAATCTCTGGGGTGTAAAGGCGTAGCAGGGAGGGGAGCGGAAAGGATGGAGGAGAAAGTGCCTTGTATTCGGTGTACAATGGACAGTGGTGTGAGGTGTATCTGTGCACTGTATGGATGCTGCAGAGTAAGAGAGGTCGAGTGTGTGTGTGTGTGTGTGTGTGTGGCTGTGTGTGTACTGCATGTACACAGGACAGAGTTGTGTGTTTGCCTGTTGGTGTAGTCGTGTTTGTGTGTTACATTCTGTCTCACATGAAATCCTTTCTCCTGATGCTGCAACTGGTTGAGAGCTCAAAGTGTGTGAGAGAGAGACAAAGAGATAGAAAGAGAGAGAGAGAGGCAGGATCAGTTTTTTCTTTCTTTCTTTTTACAAAGTGCAGGAAGTGGGAGTGGCCAGGTGGTGATGGAAGGGAGGGGGGGCGGGGCAGTCGAGTGCTATTGGCCGCAGGCTCTGGCCCGGCGTTTGGTGTGACTGCAGGGGGAGGCAGCGCAATGCTGACAAGGCAGAGGTCTGGGAGAGGGGTCAGGCTGGGTAGGAGGGGCCACCACAGGCGTGTCATCACCTGCACTCCACGGCAACTGTGTTCTGAGTGGGCGACGCAGACGAGGGACTCATGCCCGTGTCGGAAGAGGAAGAAGTGGAAGCTGTGGTGTGGGACACTACAGAGAGGAGAAAACAGGGATCCTTAGTTTGATACTTAACTCTTGCATATTTTAACAGCCATGAAAACTGTTTATTCCATGAAAACTAACATTACGGAATCGAAAAATAAACCAGAAAATGAAGATATTTGCAGGAACTCAAGGCAAGACATTTAACACACATGACTAAGCTTTGCAAAACATTACATGTACACAGTCACATTGCATGAGAAAATGGCATGCAGGAGAATTTACCTTCTCTTTCTTTCTTTTTTAACCTCTTGCGCCGGCGGTCGATGGAGGCCACCTCAGACTTTAGGGACATGTAGTACTTCCTGATCTCCTGCAGCTTGTCCTGGAGGAAGGAGATCCGCTCTGTGCTCGACATGTTGTCCAGCTCAGCTGCAGAAGAAAACAATGAGGCAAATATTACCACACCACCTGACATCTGACAAACTGTACAACTCTCATGATGACTTAATAGATTTTGTTATGGAAACATAACATATTTTTGTATTAAAAGACAACCTGATACTGGACAGAATCAATGCCATTTCCTCCTACTGAGCAAGATTGCCCATTAAACACTCCTATACCCATAAATCAGCCTACCCTAATTAACCCTGAACACGCATTTGAGAAATCCTGACAACTTGGAGACAAGGTAGTTAGTACACTGGCTGGTCAAGCAGGATACTCACTGTGCTGGAATGTCCACTTGTATGTGCGTGGGGAAGGGAAGGCCTGCTTGTGCTTGTCCTTTTCCGTCTCCTTACTGTTGGGGGACACGGTGCCTGGGGAGCGCGACTGCTTCTGGGCCTTGGCTATGCTGGAGGGCTTGCTGGGGGTCAGCTTATTGGAGGGGTCCGTGACCGGCAGGTCCTCACTGTCACTGCTGTGACCTGGGAGGGGAAAACAACAAGTTAATACTCCAAAACATCCTAACAGGGAATGCAGCATGAAAGGCATTGCGTGATAATTATATTCATATTGGCCATAATTTCCCAAAATGGGCACTGTGTAATTACATTATTGTGGCCTTCATGAAAATCAGAAAGGAGGAGTCCAGTATGCACACACAAGTTACAGGCCACATATCAATGGAAGTGACACGCAGACCTCAGAAGACATGCGAATGAGATTCTAACTTCAAAGGCTGACCACCCGGCTTCCCCACCTGTTCCATTCTTTTCAGTCTTGGCGGTAGTGCTGGAGCGTTTCTGGTTGCGCTTCACCTTCTTGGAAGCAGAGCTACTGTTGCCGTCAGTCAACCTCTTCTGACCTGAGGAAGGGGGAAAACAATAGACGTTGGGCACGTACACGCATAGACACTTTGAACTTGCCACAGTGTTGCCTCTGACAACGCTAAAGATCGAAGAGTTATGTTACATTTGGGATGTAGACAGGATCATGGTGAATAGTTGGGCTATAATTTGCTAAACTCTAAGTACAATGTCATTAACATTTCATTGATCATGAATTTCAAAAATAGAAAACATTACTCTTTATTACACACAGTAACAAGGCTAGAACAGCCATGACTTGCCATTCAAACAGATCATTGTAGTTTAAATATCTATTCTTCCCCCACATAAATGATCAGATTTTGAATACAAAGTGACAGCCATAATCAAGAGGGATATTTTGACCCAGAGCCTACAAAGCCACACACATCATGCAAGTAGCCCTCCAATCGGCAAATGTATTCACGAGTAACTGTATTTTACTCATGAAATGCACTACACTGAATATGATCCAATGTCACCTTTTCAGAGGGCCATTTTCAGCTTCATGAAGTGGATTCCATTAGGTAAAGTGAATTAGATGAGCGATTAAAAACTTTGGTTAAGGCCATGCATAACTTCTTCTATATTAAAAGCAACCAGCAGTGGTCTTCATATTAACTTGACAGGCGGGAATAAATCCACTGGGTCCTTACCTCGATCCTTCGTGTCGCGCTCCTGCAGCGAGAGGCTGGAGTAGCTGGAACTGGCGCTGGCATCAAAGCCGTGCATGGACTCTGCGTCGCCCAGGCCCTCCTGCGACTCGCCGTCCACCTCGATGGTCACGTCGCTCTCGCTCTTTGTGCTGTGCGACTCCGGGCTGGCGGCCGAGGTCGGCGGGGAGGCCGAGGACGAGATGGCCGACGGCCGCTGGGGGACCGACGCCGCCGTGGCGCCGAGCGGCAGGTGGGAGGACGACGACGTGCAAGAGGAAGACGAGGAGGCGGACGACGAGGGCGGGAGCTGGTTTTTCACCTCTCCGCCTCGGCTCGCAGGCAGGAGCAGTTCGCCGGCGGGCTTCTCCTTCTCGTCCAGGTCGTCCAGGTCCACCTCGTAGCAGAGCAGCGCCTCGGGGCCAATCTGGGGCATCATCTCCTCGTCCCTGCCCGACGACGGCTCCACCTGGGGGGGCACGGAGCTAGGCGTGCCCGCATCCGTTTTGGCCTGAACCTCTCGGGTCAGGGACGGCATCTCCATCTTCACATCCGATTCTTTGACCGCTGACAATGCCGCCATTGCCGTCGCCGCCGCCACAGCCGCTGTGGGTGCGGCGAAGTACTCTGCTCCTCCTTTGGACGCTCCCTCGCTCCTTCTCTCCGTCTCGGGGGCTCTCTTCTCGGGCGACAGGGTTTTGGCGGGGGGCTCCAGGCGCGCCCGCTTCTCGGGCGAGCGCTGCTCGGTGGCCTTGCGCTTGACCACGCTACTGCTGCTGATCGGGCTGGCGCTGACGGCGCTTGCGTTGTGCTCTTCGTTGTCCACCTCCTCGGTGGCCGAGTCCGTGTCCGAGTCAGCCGGCTCGCGGGGCCTCTCTCTCTCACTCTGGGCCAGCTGCGGCGACACGGGAACAGCCTCCTGGGGCTTCTTGGCGGGCCGTGGGAGGCTGCCAGGAGTGTCCCCCTCGGGAAGCGCCGCAGGGGTGGCAGGGGTGGATGTGGGGGCCGCCGCAACGGCAGGCTGAGTGGGGGTCTCGGCACCAGGCTCTTTGAGGCGCCCCCTACGTACTTTTGACCTGGGGGTCAACTTCTCCTCTGGCTCAGGAGTCATGGGCACTGATGATTGTATTGGAGTCGACGGAGTCGATGGTGGTGGTGGTGGTGGTGGTGTTGTTGGTGATGCTGTTGTTGTTGCTATTGTTGCTGCTGCTGCTGCTACAGTCGTTGTGGTGAGGTTGGCCACCACAGGCTCTTCCTCTGGTTGGTCACTGCTTTCCTGCGTCTCAGAGGACTTGGGCTTCTGTGCAGGGCTGCTGGGAGCCTCTACGTCCGTTGCTGTGGTTGTCGTCGTGGTCACCGCCGTAGCTGCTGCGGGCGCCGCTTCAGCGGCACTTCCTCCCTCTGCTGCTGTTGTGGCCGTGGCCGCCTCTTCTTCTTCCTCCTCCTCCTCCTCTTCCTCCTCCTGCTTGGCCACTACGGCCGGGTCCGTCCCCTCTGTCCAGTCCGGCTTCTTTTCAGACAAGTCTTCACTCTCACTGTCCTCAGAAGAATTCCCTGAATCTGCAAGCAGCAGAGACAATCTATGAGTGAGATTTTGCTTTTCAAAAACTAATCAACTGGGTTTATGTTATGGATAGGGTTGGGTATCGTTTGGGTTTTATCCGATACCGGTGCTAAATCGATACTTTTAAAACGGTGCCGGTGCTGAAACGGTGCCTGAACCGGTACTTTGTTTGTTATTAAAATGTTTTAAATTAAAATGGTCTAAAGCATGAATTGCTTTTTTTTATTGATAAGACAAATTTGAACATGAAATTGAACTGTTATATTCAATTTACTAGCAATATCTCATTGCTCCTACGAATAATACATTTAAATGTTAAAACAGCTTGCCATGCATGCACACACAATGGTAAGCTCTGCTTTCAAGTTTACCCAGTAGGCGTTTTGCCATAAGGTATGTTAAAACCGCTTGCCATAAAACTGCCAGGTCATGGACAACGGCATTTGCATGCTAATCTAACAGGGAACAGGGACTAGCAGTTAATTCAGTGTGTTCCCAAATACTTCAAGAAATGTCATGTCTTAATCCATAACACGCAATAGTTTTGAACATGTTAGGCTATATGTCGGTGTTGAAGTGTTTAGATTCCCAGTGCTAGCCAGGCATTTTAACAGCAACTATGGCTATGCGCTAACACCAGTCAGCTGAGTTTAATTAGCGATAACGTAAGGAGATGGTTTCGTAGCCTCGTTGACAGCTCAGTGACATCAGGTATGTAACCTACATATTTATGTTTTTGCCAGCGAACTTTTAACATGATCTTCATATTCATTGTGATGCTATATGGGCCTCATGCACATGAAAGATTAGGCTAATATCATGCCATCATGTTGTTTAGAACACACCGTGAAATAAAGTTTTCACCTTACAACTTTGCCGATAACATTTCAGATAAATGCCAGTTAGCGCATTAGCAAGGATATTGTGTAACATATAGGCTACTGTTGATGTTGTTTCATAGCCTTTTGCTTGTGTGTAGTTAGGTCCACTGCTAGATTTTGACAGGAGCTCACGATGTCGCTTTAAAGTAAGCTACTTGGGCTCACGCAAGCTATCAAACACTGTCCACTGGCCTATGTGGTGCACCCCTCTGGTTTATACATCCAGTGTTTATGTTAGCTATCGATAACTGTGTCTGGATGTGTTGCTATCAGAGCAAGACATTAGAGATGGCGCATGACATGCAGTGATGCCTCGTACAAAAAATAATTAAAAAAATTAATTAAAAAAATTAATTAAAAAAATGGCACCGAAATGAGGCACCGAAATCCACGTTGTTATTCGATGCAGTTACTACCGTTTGCGTCGGCACCGGTGCCATATTAGAACCGTGTTTCCGTGCCCAACCCTAGTTATGGACCTCAATAAATTACTATTAATACCCAACCCAGCAACTATGCAGGTGCGCAATTTATAGCACGACATGTTCTGCTGATCCTTCCTATCCAGCGGCACGTTGTCGTTATGTGACACAATGTTCTAACCTGACACGTCAGAGTGGCGAGACGGAGACCGGAGAGGCACTACATACCGTTAGATCCTCGGTCTGAGTCATACATCCCTGAAGTCCTCCTAGTGCGTCTCCGGGGAGTTCCTGTGCGGAGACAGATTACATTAACGCCACAGCCCATCCAACCTCTCAGTTCACCGCACAATACAGAAGAGGCAGCAGCCCAAGCGTTTTCAAAGGAGCATGCACAGCAGGAGAGTTCAGACAAACACTATTGACGTTAGCTGCCACGTATTTGCTTTATCATGTGCTTGCTTCATGCATGATTCTAACTTTACCAAGTTTGCCAGCATTTGTTACTTTCATAATAATAATAATGCATTTGCACAACATGTACGTGAACACAGAGACAAGAAAACCCTTTTGTTAAAAACTTCCCCACTGAATAGCTTGTGCATACTGTTCTATAAAATGTATCATTTTAGATTTAAGGCTACAGCAGAGCAGACAGCAAAGGTTGTACTGTTACATAAACCATCTGAAAGAGGAAGTCTACACAGCCACAACACCATCACAAGCCATCTCGTTATTGCAGGGCATCTCCGCAACTCAGGCATTGGTACACAAAAGAGTCTTCTCCACAGTAGAGGACACAGAAGAGGAGAAGTTCCCAAAAAGACTAATTGTAAGCAGGATGCCTTAATACAACTTATGTATTGTTTTTCGTGCTCTAGATTCCATTAGACAAGCCATCCCAGCAAGACAGGTAGGTAATTAAGTAAGTAAGAAAACAAACAAACAAACAAATGTTGTTCAAAGGTGGGACCTTACTAAAAACATCAGCTATAGAATGATAAAATTGTTGAACAAACAAACAAACAAACAAACAAACAAACAAACAAACAAACAAACAAAAGGCCCAGGATTGACCATGACCTCGGAGTCAGCGCGGTGACCTTACCGTCTCCATTGGGCAGAGCTGAGGGTTCGGACTGGTGGGAGCTCTTGCTGCCTGAGCGGCTCTCATTGCTGGGGGTCTTGGAGGCGCTGCGCGAGGCACTGGGAGGAGTGGACCTGAGCGGGGGCCGGCCCCTCTTCGGCCCCATCTTGGCCTGCTTGTCCTCCTCCTTTTCTCCATCCTCTTTATTCTGCTCCAGGACACAAGGCACAGGGTCAAAGGTCACGGGCAGGGCAGACTCAGCAGAACAGGAGTATTTACAGCAAGACTGGGACAACTTGAGTTACAGACAACAGAATGCCAAGACCGCCAAATGACATGAAAAGAATATCTAGTTCATAGGAAGAGTGGGACAGGTTGATCTAAGTCAGACATCATGAAGGTAGAAATAACATCTCTAACGGTAACAAGCTTCTGTTTGGGTGACATTTGGGCTTAATTTCACAGGTTTGTTCCAACTGCAGCTCATCAACACTACTTCAGCTACTTAATCAGTAGTATCTGTATCTGACTTTTATATGTACAGTTATTCAGGTAGCACATCTCTAAAGGTGATATATGGGGTAACTTTTTGAGCAATGTTGCAGAGCAATCACGTAACCATGTGCTGACTGGACGATCATGGACATTTGCCTACTAATGATCAAAGCTCTGCATTAAAAAAGTTGATCATCAATGGGAACATGCCAGAACACAAACACTCAAGAACACTGTCCAACAACATAGCTCAAAGAGTTGCCTTGTGCATCATCAGCTTAAGAGCAGGGAATGACACCCTTAATGTATGTCTTCCATTTCATCATGGTCTGGGAAAGCCATCAAGTGTCTTGCTATAACCGTTAGCCATGATGGGAAAGAGCTCAACTCGTGTGCTTAATGGCCCCATCAGACAGATCAGACAGCCAAGAGAAGTGTGACATCAGGTGACATCAGTGGAGAAAAGCGAAACCGTTCTCTGGCATCATCATGTTCTGCTGGGCTTGCTTTAACCTCAGAGTCTTACTCAAGTTTCTAATGAGGACTGAACGGACAAGTCGGACAGGGATCTCTCGGTATACTGTAGGTTTACAGCAGATGGCGTGTCGGGGCGGGTGGGAGTTGACGAACAACGGGGACCCACCTTGACTTTCTTTTTCTGTTTCCTTTTTGTTCCTCCTTTGTCAACAGGCCAGATTATCCTGTCTGCCTTCACCCACTCGTCATAGCTGGCACACACACACACACACACACACACACACACACACACACACACACACACACACACAGACACACACACACACAGAGAGAGAGGGAGGAGACTTTAGCAGCTTGTCACTTCTGAGGATTTACACATCCTCTAAAAGTATTGGCCTGTCATGCAGAACTCTAGCAAATTCTTGTAGCTGTCCATTTCATTAAGCCCCATCGGTCATGTGGACGTCGCCATGGTGACATGCCTGTGAAGCCACGTCAATCACGGACACCCATTTACATGAACTAATTAAATCTATTGTTTCTCCATAGTAACACATACGCTAAGCAGATTTAAAAAAACAAAAAAACAAATCTCTTTTGTAATTCTTTATTCAGTAAAAACACTGATTTGTTTTATTACTTCTATAACGTTAAAGATGCAGTGCACCGCTAAGAAATGTTTACGTCATGCATACATGTAGACGTGTAGCTTAATCTGAATCATGTGAGAAGCAACGTCGCAAGTCAATAAAGTTTAGATCTCTGGCTCGGGGCATAATCAGATAGTCAGAGAAACGCAAGTCTGTTTCAGAGGCAGGAGTAAAAACCTATCTATGAGGATCAACGCAAGTTTCCTTCTGAACACAGCATCCTTTAAGACCTTTTGTATGGCTAGGTTTCCATTACTTAAAACTACTAAACTGAATGGATGAAAATGTGCACTGCATTAGTACATCTCCTGTGTTTCTGCACCTCACATCATCATCAATAATAATGCTGCAATGTACAATAACCTAACCTTTCCTAACCTTCACTAGCATGTCTTCCAATCCACACTGGAGGATAATCTAATCAGGTCAATCTGCCAATATGTGAAAACTGTGTCCCAACTCACCGGACGTTCCAGCCGTAGTAGTGCACCAGGTAAAGCACCTCCCCGTCATCCGTCTCTGTGTTTTTGATGTTGGCCTCGTAGATCTTCTGGGTTTTGCCCCGCCCGTACTTCACTCGCACCTTTGTCCCGGTAACCGAGTGCTCGGAGTCTTCGTCACCATCTTCATTCTCACCCCTACGACAGACAGACAGAAAGGAACAGTCAAATACACTCAAGTAACCCTTTCCTAAGGAGCAGTTCACATGACTTTTGAATAATCTTTACGTGTATCCTAGAACAAGGAGCAACTAACGCTGCTGTCCCTAATGGGTATGACCAAACAAAAAGGTAAATTAAAAAAACGAATACCTTCAAAAAGGCATAAATTGTACACAACACATACTGAGGATTCCAATACCAACACCATAGACAGATGGCACAGTCTTTCGCTAATAGCCATACATCAAGGATCCCCATAACAACGGCATGTGTACATCGGGAAGACACAGCCTTTCGAAATACGGACAACTATCGTCACAACGGTGGGGCAAACATTTGAAAGAACCCGGCTTTCTAACTCCTGCGTCGAGGAGTTCAGTCTGGGGTGAATCAGATAGCCAAGAGAATCGTGGCATCACAAGACAATCAGCTCATAAAGCGAAACCATTCTCAGGTGTCATCACACTCAGCCCCTGCGTGTGCCTCAGTGTGTGCACGTTCCTCTCACGACAACCAGACGACATCCTTACTGAGACCGCATGCATCCAAAGCACTCTAGATGTTAATTATGAGACTGCCTGCAGCTTTTGATTGATGGCAAGAGGAATAGCAGTCTTCCACTGCACATGGTGCAGAAACAATGTCTGAATTGTGCCTGGGCTTTAAAAATAGACATCGTATTTATAATGAGCAAAGTAAAACTTGCTGTGCTGCACTGTCAACAATGCAAGTTTGCTTACAAACGCAGTTCACAGCCATAAATGAGAAAGAAACACTGTCTCAGCCACAACAACAAAAACAAGTCTGTGGGCATCACAAGTCTGTGGGCATCGCATTCTACAGAAAAATGCACATAATTTTTCACAGTGCTCGTGGGTCAGAATTTTTAAAAGAGTGTAATGCTTTGCTGAAAATTACCTTCTAGACAATTCTTTCATCCTTGTCTGCAGCACCACCCAAGGGAATGCTTTGACAGTTATGAACCTTTAAGCATGACACAATAGCAAGTAGGATTTATTCACTTGGATCCTTGCCGTAGATGTCGCAGATGCACAATGTATGACACTGCCATGAAAGGGACACAACTGACTCTTGTGGCCTGACCGATGCCATCATTCCACTCCACACTCCCAGGGCCAAGTATGTAGAAATATAGGCCCCTAGAACTTACACACGTTAATCATAATAAATACATACCGTTCCTGGGTCCTGGACCTCTCTCCGTCGTCTTCTTCCTCATCCTCATCATCCTCTTGCTCCTCGTCCTCCGACTCCTTGTCCGACTCCTCGAAGCGGCGGCTGCGTCTCTTGCTGGGGGGCTCGGGCCGGCCGTCTCCCTCCTGCTCCCTCTGCTGCTGCGGCTGCTGCTCCTCCTGCTGCTGCTCCCCTTCCTCCTCCTCCTCCTCCTCCTCCTCCTCGCTGGCCTCCCCTGCGGCACGGGCCTCCCTCTCCCTCTCGCGCTCCCTCTCGCGCTCCCTCTCGCGCTCCCTCTCGCGTTCGCGCTCCTCTTTCCGCTGCTGCCGCTGCAGCTGCTCCTCTCTCTGCTGCTGCTGGTGCAGCTGGCGCTCCTGGCGCGTGGGCTCCTTGGTCTCCACCTTCACCGGAGTCAACGTGCACCGCCGCCGACCCTGAGAGAGAGAGAGAGAGAGAGAGAGAGACAGACAGATGGACGGAGAGACAGAGAATGAGTGAGGACAAAATAAGTGCAGAAACAATGAATTGAACCATTTTAGTTTAGACCATTTTGCCTCAAGAGTAGGCCCACTGTGTCTTCTAGACGACATGTTCTATTTTTGGGCTCTCCTTTTATCCACAACTACAAAGAAGCTACTCTGTCACAGGGAGGGGCAAAAAAGATGTCTTCATAGAGTGCATCTGAACAGCTTGGTTGCTTCATTACATGTTGACAAATGCTTTTCCTGGAAAGGTGCAGATATTAAGCTGCAGGGGCATAAAAACTATTCTCAGCTAACATGCAAACTGACTAGTCACAAGGGTAAATTGGCGTGAAGTCCTCGCCATGCATCAACAGACACATTCACTGACATCACAGAGAGTATATGCAGCTGATGACTACATGAACCATGGAACACTTAAGTACAGACTTCAAGTGTCTGGACAAAAAGGTAGTTCCTTGTCATGGCACTGGGGACAAATCAGACAGCCAAGAGAATTGTGGCATCTCAAAGACATCAGCCCAGAAAGTGAATCCATTCTTAAGCATCATCATGTTTTGGTCTAGCCTGGGAACACCCAGACCTTCACAGTTGTACAATTGAGAGTGGGTCTGGAAAAGGTTCATTAACTTCCAGCAGGGGCTTATCTAGTAGTGAAATTAAACTTAAATTGGTACATTAAACTCTTACCAATGTTTCAAAAGGGTAGAAATGTTGTAAACGAAGGTTTTAAATGCAGTTGTTTACTCAGTTCCAAAGAAATACACGTCCATGCCGGATTAGCGATTGTTTTTGCGTGCCTGTGTTTTAGGGACATTGGAAATAGGTTTAACCTGCAGAGCAAATCCCAAATTTGCCAAAAGTTTGTATGGGTATTCCCAGGTTAGTTTTGGTCCCTATTTGACAAAAAAGATAAAAAGCCAAAGTTCTGAACAACTTTGTTATACAAAGACAAAAACAACTATACAAAGTATAAACAACTACAAGTGCTGACCAAAGCAGCTATGGCAACAGAACCCCAACACATTTCAGCTTGAAGTTACTGTGTATATATTTGTGTTTCCCCATAACCCTATCTACTCTGACTTCCGACAGCTTGGTTTGTTATTTTCACAAGATACTAAGATAAGCTGGGCCTATCTCTATGTTGCAACATAACCTCATGTTATTGTAACAGAAGTACGGCAGTCTTTTCAGGTAGGGGATTCAGAGTGGGGCTTACCGAGCAATTACTAAACCACTCCAGACAGCAATATTTACACAATACTACACACCCTCGGCAGTATAATCCTTCAACACAAACACTCGTATGCTTAAGTAGACATGAAAGGTACAAAGACCAACTGAATGAATGAACAAACACTTTCCACCAGACAAACTCATATTGCATTCATTAGGAAGTCTTTGAAAACATAATGGGCTGTTGGTGGGGCCAAGGCTGCGTTTTCTGGACCTACAGCGTTTGAAATGCAAACCACCAAGTTTCTTCAGTCAGATGCAATCACACAGAACTCGCCATACTCTTAGCAGGGCCTGACACAAAGATTTGTGCTGCCTTAATTAAGGTTCTATAGCTACAAAGAGACTTTATTTCTGCTTAAACCAAAAATAAACCAAAGTGAAAATGTGCAAAATAAATTAGCAAATAAATACTTAGATAAATAAAAATCTTCTGATAACTCTAGTCGCCCTACCCTCGGTGAGGAGACTCCTTTGTGGGCTTTTTCGCTCTCTGCCTCAGAGTCGTCCTCGTCGGCAGCTGGTTTGTCTTCAGTGGCGGCAGCGGCCGTCTCGGACTCCTGACAAGTGTCGGCGGGCTCCTGCTTCACGGGATTCTGCTGCTCACTGGGCGCCACAGCAGGACGTGGGTCATTATGGTGCACAGTGCGGAAGGTGATGCCAGCAGACCGACAGTACTCCTCAAAGCCATACAGGTACCTGGCAAAGCACACACACACACACACAAAAATAAGTCGGGAGGGTTAGAGATGACATTGAAAGAATACAGAGACAGTATAGTATTGTTTTGCTTTCAGAAGGGGTTTTAGTTCTGTACTGTAATATTTAATTCTTTATTGGACATGTAAATGTTTTGGAAGGGAGGCTCAATTGAAGTCAGAACGGAACGACATTTTAAGCTATTTTACAGTTAAAATTATTCAAAGGGGGTTGAATCAGATAGCCAAGAGAATCGTGACATCACAAGACATCAGCCCAGAAAAGCGAAACCATTCTCCGGCATCATCACGTTCACCACATCAGCTGTGTTTACTAGCAACTCAGCTGCTTGCACCCCGTTGTGCTGGCGCAGACTTCCCCGCTAAGCAAACCGTCCGCTACAGGTATGCTTCCTGCAGTCGACCACAGACACAGCTGTTCCAGCCTGGGCGTGCTTAACCCTATCCACACGTGGTGCTGCGCGCTGTGAACAGGCTGGCTCTGCAATAGCAGCAGGCTGTGAGACCAAGGCCTCATCAGAACAGCTCATCCCAACAACAACACGCTGCAAGGCCATGCTGTCGTCTTTGGAGGTTTGTTTGTTTACTTACTTGTTTGTGCACACTGACAAATGGTTTAGTGCCTTCAACACAATCAAAGAATAATATGGTGATGCAATCTAAAGTCCCCGAGTTTACAGGGGTCTTCTTCACCACTGCAATATATTGCTTGTGAGTTTGGGGTTTGGTTGTTAAGATTCAAATCACCCTAAATAGCCCAAAGCAGATGTCAACACATTGCAATTGCTGTGGGACTGTGCCTGAGGCAGGCAGCATGGAGTGACGCATGCATGCAAGCAAACAAACACACAGACTTACTTTCTGTAGGCGGTCTTGACATTGTAGGAGGCAGCCGAATTGAGGACTGGAATCCCCAGGTCCATGTAGATCTGTTTCCACACGGAGCCACTTTCAATCTGCACCAAAACACAAACCAGGGGTTTTGCATAAGGACCTCTGGCATCTGGCTTCAATACAACACAACACGCCATGACACACTACAACAACTCCAGCCATTACACAATTTCAGCCAGGACTCAAAACAGAAACTTCTGCTGTGAGGTAATTACAACCTTGGCAGTAAATTGTCTAGTGACACCAAGTGTGTTATGGGGAAGTAACACAACACTGCGTGGGAATAGACATGTCAAGGCCATGGCTTTTGAGAGAGTTTAACTTCTAGCATGACAGCAAGCGAAACAGGAACTACTACTACTGTGTCTAATCTGTTGAACTGTTCCCAGCATGGGATACAGTTGGCAGTGCAGAGGTGTGCTTAAGCTGTGCCTTAGGCATCCATCATGTTTTTACTGTCTCATAGCACAATATCACCACCTGGCCAATAGACATATTCTACCCTGCAAACGGTAGATTAATGAAATCATTAATGTTAAGAAAAGGTATGTTTTCCCTTTTTAGTATCTATTTATTGGCTATGCTTATGTCTCTGGGGACAGCTAACCTGTAAAAGACAGCTACGAATTTAATATAAAATATCTTTGTAGGCCTAACTGAAAGGCAAAAAACACTGCGGAAGAATTTAGTCACAATAAAAGAACTTCCTTTTTTGGGGGGTGTTAGTCACACACACACACACACACACACACACACACGTGTGGGCTGCTCTGACAGGCACAGCTGATCAGAGAGCTGGAGAGGTCCGACGTCAGACGGCGTCAAGTGAAGTAAAGCGAAAGCGCTCTTTACCCTCACCCCCCCCCAGCCTCCTGCTGTCACCCAGCTAACAACAGAAACACTGAGAACACAGCACTCGTCTCCGCTGCATGAGGCTAACGCTTACCATCATCTCTTGTGGTTATGATGGACAAAGTGGGAAGAAAGAAAATAGAAGGGGGGGGGGTTCCTACCAGAGAAAAGAGGAGCTACTAGAGTTTTTTTTTTCAAAAAGAAAAGCAGACACACAGAAAAGCAGGCAGAGACAGAGAAAGAGAGGAACTAACAAAAGAAGAAAGACCGTAAAAAAAAAAAAAAAAAAAAAACTCACATTGTCACAGCCCCCATGCTGATGCACCAGCCTGAAGAGCTTGAAGAGGTTGAGATCCTTGTAGCCCAGCACGGGAGGCTTGTTTATGGGAGTTCCTGAGGGGGGGGGGTGGGGGGGGGAGAAGAAAGGGCAAAGAGATCAATACACAATCATGGGGCTTTTCAAAGAGCCGGTACAAATCTGTGGTAAGGGAGGAATCCAGCTACGTGGACCCAAACAAACATGTAGACCTTTTAAGGACAACTGCCGCTTTGTTATGGAGGTTAAAACCCTTGGTTCGGTGACAGGCTCCTGCTTCTTGTAATCATTTTTAGAGCAGTTTTGTGAGTGTTTCGAGTGACCCACCTCTGTCTTCCATAAATTTGTAAAGCTGCTGTAGGAAGTGGTCCCTCTCCTCCGGGTCTGGTTCATCGTCAGGCTACACAAACACAGACACATACAAAACAGGGTTATAGGATATCAAGTCATCAAGGATATCACAAACAAGGTATCAAGACATCAAGAGCAATAGGATGTGGACAAGACCAAGTGTGCACTTTCTGTTCCAAATGTTTAAAAACAGATGGACTCTTGAGTCTACATCAGTATTGGCTCAATGTCAAGAAGACAGATGCTCTTAATCCGCACTACGATCATATCAACAGTTATCTGGGGCTAATCAGATAGCCAAGAGAATTGTGTCATCAACGTAAATCAGCACACAAAGCGAAACCATTCTCAGGCATCATCATTTTGAGCTCCCTGTTTGGAAAACAACTGCTGGACACTTCTACATGCTTCCCTGTATCTTCACTCTCAAAATAAAATGAGCTTGCTTGCAGACTCGCCCCGTAGGCAGTGCCACTCACGACAAGCTATTTCTCATTGGCCACTCTACTCTCAGAATGGGCTTGAAAACGATTTGTGCTTCCTTTTCACGTCCATATGTTGATCCATTTTGTTCATGTCCTTTATCTTGAAGTGAAAAGTGCAAAAAAAAAAAAAAAAAAACACAGACAGAAGCCTCCGTTGGTATCCGTTTTGAGGCATAACGCCTTCACATGGTGCACACTCTACAACTAGAATTCCTGCTGCTGTCCCTGATAGCTGGGCGAAGATGGTGAGGAACGTAGCGGGACAGTTGACTAAACACTGGTCAACCTGCCTCCCTCCAGCTCAGCAAATGGGGCCAGTAGCTCCCAAATCACTTAGAGCACAAATGGCCAGTTTATGAGTGCAGTCTTGCTGTCATCACTGTATCAGTTTGAGTCTGCTGTTGGAAAGCTTGTGGGGAGGGGGGCGGGGTGAGCTCTAGGTCCTTCTCAAATGCTAATGCTTCCATACTAATCCCTGCATATCCATCAGGGGCACACCAAGAGGACAAAAACAGAAACCCCCTCGTCTTAGGTGTCATTTTTAAATACAAGCGCAGGTTTTGCCTGTATGCGCCTGGTAAAGACAATGACATGCTATGTTAGCATAACAGACAAGAAGGAAGATGCAATAATAAAAAAAAGTTTTTAAAACCAAAACTGTTTTGTCAGCATAGTTAGTAATCAAAGGAAGATAGATGCAAAACACTGGATATAAATACAACAATTCACAAATGAGGCCACACAGAGTATTTCCCAGTGATTTATAATTGCACTATATACTCTGCCTCACACAGGCTGCTGAGCTCCTCAAGCGTGAGGGCTTCTCTTGACTAAAGCTCCAGTGCTCAGATCGCCGTCTCTCTTTGAGGCTTTGGGAGTCGAGCCTCCTGGTGAAGCAGACCCAAGTCCCTCCACCATCCCGCCAGACTCCTCCATGCTCATCTAGACAGCCAAAGCACTTGGCGCCTATGCCCATGAGCCAGATAGTCACGCTCAGGTGGGAGTTACTAATGCTCTTCTGTCTTTCTCTCTGTGTGTGTGTGTGTGTACATGAGGGAGAGAGAGACGTAGGAAAGAGCGAGACTGGGCCAGCCCCTGGGCCAAGCTGGCCAGCCTTCCACTGGCCACCAGCCAATCCCTGCTGCCTCCTGCCCCTCCTCCTCCCAGCCCATGATAGGAAGTCACCATCGCCATGACGACCCAGTCAGAAAAACCCAAACAAATGACCATTTGTCCCAGTCGGCCCGAGAGCAGAAAGAATGGGGCATTGTTTGGTGCAGCGAGACGGGAGGGGGGTTCCCCACATGCTGTTTGGCCATTCAGGAGACTCAATCAAGGTGCTTTGGCCAGTGGTCATGAAGCGCGGAGCGCAGAGAGCAGAGAGCAGAGAGCAGAGAGCAGAGAGAGAGAGAGAGAGAGAGAGAGAGAGAGAGAGAGAGAGAGAGAGAGAGAGAGAGAGAGAGAGAGAGAGAGAGAGAGAGAGAGAGAGAGAGAGAGAGAGAGAGGAAAGATGGGGGGGGGGGGGGTGTAAAGAGAGGGCAGGAATGCCTGTGGCCCTTCTTATCGCCTCTCGGTGGCCCGAGGCAGTATTTACATTCCTGGCTGGGGTTGATTGTGGGCTGGCTGGGGGCTCTCTCGCTGACTGGGGCAGGGATTCCCATGCCTTCACATGGCTGTGGGGTGGGGGTGGTTGAGTGTGTGAACTAAAAGCGCTCTCAGACTGGACGACTGCCTCAGCTTCTGCTACTTAGAAAACAACTCCAGAATGCAAAAAAATACAATAGTTTTGGTGACTTGAAATACACACAAACTGCCAAGTGCCAAAAGAAGACAAAGTTGAAGGACAGACACTGCATAAAATTTTATATCCCATTTGCTCAAAATGGTTCTCTGGTGGCTAACATCTCTACTTCAAACAATTATGTGGTTAACGACTCCATTCCTTAAAGCAGTTTCACTCAAACTCCCTCAGTTCCTTTCCATGCTTACCCTCCATCTACTGACCATTGCGAGAAAAACCCTGCGAGAAGAACCCTCAAACATGTCAGCAGGGGTAACAACGTCCCACTGGAATAGGTGGTTATATAGCGCGATCAAAAAAAAAAATCCCCACAGCCTCACCTGGTCAGCCTCGGCCTCCTTGTCTTCTTCCTCGCTCTCTTTGCCTCGGTCCTCCTCTTCCTCGTCGCTGCTGGACGACTCCAGGATCTCGCTCATGTCCATCTTCCAGCTCTCCGGCACCTCCTTGGTCTTCAGGAAGTGCATGGCGCCCTCAAGCCCTGTGACAAGACGCGCATGGTCAGAAACTCCCATCCAATTTGCGTCCCACAACTAACAGTCCAAACACGAACAGTCAGAATACAAATCTGAGTTCATTATGACACTATAGCACTTTTTATACGAGACCACAATATGAGAGCTTGAGAGACCATAATGTAATAGTCACAATAATATTTATGATCCAGAAATAGCATTTGGAACGCCTCTCACAGCTAGAGTGCGGACCTGAGAGTTGAACAATAGGCTTGTAATGACACAGCACTTAGACTTTTCTGCAGAGCAAGAAGTGCTGATGAAGAAATGATTTTTCGCATCTGATGAGTAAGGTCAGAATTATACTGTAACACCAGATCAGCAACTCCTGGACACAATTCTTGGCATCACAGCCTCACACAGTTATGCATAATTAACCCATTTACTCCTAAAATGCCTGCTAAAAACGCCTATAGAATCCTATGGCATTCTAGACTAAATAACCTTATTTCCTAAGGGTTTTCTGAAAACATACTGAAAATTGTCAACGTCTACCAAAATGTAATATCTAAGCCTCTGTAGCACCTAGAAACATGAAATAAAAAGCATGCTGCGCTATGCAGCATCAGGTTGGAGAAGCAATGCTGCACTACGCAGCATCAGGCGGGAGATAGAATGTTGCGTCGTGCAGCATCCAGCACGAATGGGTTAAGGCATCACAGTGTCATCCATCTTCAAGTACTTCCAGAGTAATTAGTATTTTTAGACTTTCAGCAGCAGGCCAACCAAGCTTACCTTTCTTGGAAGAGTACTCCGACTTCGATATGCTGTCTATGTTCAGCTGATGGATGTCTTTTCTTGCCACGGTGTGACTAAAACATGAAGAGAGAGGGAGAGAAGCCACAAAATAAAGTTTAGAGGATGATCACAGTCAAAATGCACTGGTATACATCACATGCTGAGCTGAAACATACACTGGAACTGTTCCACACGGTCAACAAATTTCACTAACTGTAACAGAATTGTTGTTATAAAATTATAAACAGATGGAATTCTAAAGTACTTACAATTTGGAATCAGCAAAAGATCTCACTAAACATTGGTCCTTTTTGACAGTCAGGTCGTCATTGCAGCTGGGAGATATAACCTAGAGGTGGAGGCAGAGGAAAAGGTCACTTACAACACTCATCCAAACAACCTTTCACCAACACTCATCAAAACAAAACCAAGGACATCTCTACTTCTTTGTAGAACACGATATGTTACATTTGAATGTATTATGCATGTGGTGGCAGTTCACAGGGGCATGAAGTAGGTTAAAAGTATAAAACAAAACAACAAAATATAATTTTAAGAAGTTCCAGCCAGAAAACTTGCATTTCAATACAAATGAAGCAATAACACAGCCAAACGCACACTAGAAACAAATCATTAAATGTGCAGAAAAAGAAAGTCAATTAATTTTACAAAGTAGCTTTACATCAGCTACAAATGTGCTGGGTAAAACAGTTAAAAAGAAGAGGCCACTCACCAGCGCCAGGTAGGAGGAGTTGCCGCTCTGCACACTGGCCACCTTCCCCAGCAGCTCATCGCTGAGCCGCCGCCGGTCATCCTCCTCATCCTCGCTCGACGAAGACTCCTTCTCCTCATCCGCACTGTGCAAAGCAAGTGGAGAGCAAAGGTCAGCTGGCAGGCCTTAGGGTGAATGAAGAGAATGGATGCTAGTCTGAGGCAAGGTGCCAATTTCTAAATTCAGGAAACTGTCTAATGCCATGAACACTGACGTACAGGTTTCGTACATATATGTTGGTGCGGGTAAAGATGCACAACCACTTACAGAATGACAGCACCAGCAATGCTATACATAACACCTTGTCCTAACGGCATACCAGCATCCGACTGTCAAGTATAATTAAATGGTCTCTGTCCACACTGAAGCCATAAAATGTGCCGTTCGATTGAGTCATATTTCTTATTCAAAATAGCAGAACATCGCGAGCATCAGAAAGAAAATATAAAACGGGTTGTCAGACAAAAGTTCTACTCAAAAAAAGTTGCGTCGCATCACGCTGCACAGCACTGTCACATCGCATACAGTTGGGAAGTTCCGATTGAGAACAAAGTAATCAAACTGATTTTGTCACCAACGCTTGCTCGCTTGCATTGCATGCAGTTAGGACACTATGTGGGATAAAAGGACACATTAGAGTGTTTCCTGTGGTAAGTTGGCACACAGCCAATTGAAGGGTGCAAAACTATGGCACTTGTGAGGCAAACAGAATGTCTGAGAAACCAGACAGACAATCACCTCAGGGGACAAAGCAAAGACCGCAATGCCTTCAGGAGAAAAGCCAATTTTAAAAAAGCTTTTTAAAACAAAATCATAAACAACTGGTCAGAAGACAGATCTGCAGCATACAAACTCAAGTAAACGTGCTGGAGCATGCATAGCTGTCAAAGTCCCACTGTGTTGTTCACAAAGCACATGCCCACTTCTGAAACTTCTCAACACTGACAACTTTCTCATACTCTTAGAGAACATGCTCCCAATAGAGGAAATGAAACCGCATTCTGGGATTCTGTGTTTGCTGGCAAACAGCAGAAGAGATATTCTGGGCACAGAAGAGTCTTCTTCACTAGCAGTTGAACATGCTTTTTTTCCCCCTTTCCAACATTTAAAAGACGGAAACCGAGGTGTTGACACTCACACAGCCTGGGAGGTCCTGCGGCCGCGGTTTGTCTTCTTCCCAATGACGGGAGTGCCAAAGTGCTCCGGATTGGTGAGGGGCAGTTGGTCCAAAGTCTACATGAGAGAGCAGAGGGAGGTTAATTAATGTTGGATGGATGAAAACACAACCGGGACTTAATGAATGCACACACAGCGGTATAGGCCGGTAGGTGAGCAGGTAGGCAGGTAGGTAGATGGGCACAAACCTCGCTTTCAGCAAAATGTCTCTCGCCTTTCAGGCACAGCGACGTCCTTCTCAGTGTTTTCTCGTCCCCGTCATCAAACACTGAAAAATACAATACAAAATAATAAGACTTTTCATGCACTCATTCTGGGCAGGTACTGAAATATTTGAGCATTTTTCAAAAATGTCATGTGGAGACGGCAGCTTTGGCTCCAAAATGGTTCCGGTCAATCGCTTGTCCCTTCAACCAAAGAATTCCTTCCTTGAGAAGTGTACATCATTTAGCAATCATGGCCCAAGACCGCGAGTGGCGCATGGCGCCAGCAGTTCTGCTCAATTATTTAACACTGCTGGTTTGGGTTCTTATCCGGCTGTGCGGAGGCGCAGCCTTTTGTCCCAAGGTTCTGTTAGCACTAGCAACGCCACCAAGCTACACACACACACACACAAACACTTCTGTCCGAGCAGGGCCGCTGTGACAGCCAGAGGTCCAGGGAGGGCCAGCACTTACCCACGGTGTACCAGCTGGCGTCTGTGAGTTTGTTGATGACGGCCTCGCTCAGGACTCCCTCTGGGCTCTTCACCTCAACTGTGGAGCCCACCTGCAGAGGAAGAGGACGAGTAGGAGGAAGAAGAAGAAGAAACGCAAAGTCACAACACATGGCATACAACAAAGAAAGATCACAGCAGCAGGGATAAGCAAGGGGATTTTCAACTTGTTAATAAACAAGCATGCATGCATGGGTACATGCAGCAAATGTTAACACATCAAATGGTCTTCCGCTCTCTTTGTGCCATACCCACAGATCCACATTGGGTGTGCACAGACATAGAACATAGACTCAAATACATAACTTTTTGGCCTAACAGCAAATGTGGCTGGTAGATGACAAAAAAGACCAGTCAGACATTTTTACCAGGTTTAGGGTGCAGATGTTCCAACAGGCTAATACTCAGAGCACACACACATTAAGCTCTGATAATATGTATTTGTAGAGCATTTTTTCAGGAGCTGCTATTTCATTCACTCTCAATTTATCATCACATTACTAAAAATGTTAGGACTCGCTCAGTATATTCAGTTGTGTAGCTTGTTACATTCTGAGTGTTTACGTCACCCTGCTCATATTGTGCAGATATGGCAAGCTGTGTTTGACAGACTGAAGTAAGTATATAGTATATATACTCTTTTGATCCCGTGAGGGAAATTTGGTCTCTGCATTTAACCCAATCCGTGAATTAGTGAAACACACTCAGCACACAGTGAACACACAGTGAGGTGAAGCACACACTAATCCCGGCGCAGTGAGCTGCCTGCAACAACAGCGGCACTTGGGGAGCAGTGAGGGGTTCGGTGCCTTGCTCAAGGGCACTTCAGCCGTGGCCCACTGGTCGGGGCTTGAACCGGCAACCCTCCGGTTACAAGTCCAGAGTGCTAACCAGTGGGCCACGGCTGCCCAAGTATTTTCACTGATGAACAGCAACTGCATTTCACAATAACATAGACACTTAATATGATCTGTTTTAAGTCCAGTTTGTGCCCCTATCCATGTAGATCACTTGTGTTATAGTCATGTTATACATATGTGGGTGCAAACAGCTTGCTTACATGCTCAACCTGAGATAGACATAAGTACAGTCACTTCTCAAATCAAGCAGCAACACAGTTTGGTGCATAGAACAAGGCCAGATCAAGCTGAGTCTGCACCTGCCTAAGATGGTAGCAGGTTTGGAAATCAAGCCTGAACCACCATAACCCACTTAATAAGGCTCTCCTGTGCCTACGTTCTGACTAAACTGTTTAAATTGTAAGATGCATGCTTTTAAAATTCAAGGAATACACACATTTGGCTGAGTCTTACACATAAAACCAAGTACCAAATCAGTTTCATTAACTGGATATAAATATGGAAATAAAAAAAACATTCAGTAGTTATGCAGCACGGGAGCTCCTAAATCCAAAACTGCTTTAATAAAAATATAAATAAATCATTTTTAAAATATGTTCCGTCCCTTGCAATTTGCCCTAATTTGCTCCCTAATTTGTGGCAAAAGCAGCAACCAATCTCAAAAATTCTGTCTAAAAGTCCCATGCTCTGACTGGCATCAGCAACACTATCTGCGCCTCCGACTCAAATCATAATCACAGAGTGGGGGAATTACCATAACCAAACAATCATTTAACTAGGTCTCTCTCTCTCTCTCTCTCTCGTATGACACACAAACTCTTCAATACGTCCTCAGGCATCTAACAGGCACAAACTCATGTGACTCAACCCATGGGGCACAGACTCCCAGCCTCATGTTCCTATGCACAAACAATGCATTTCCAAATCCATTCCTACATTTCCCAGGAATCTCAGGATGAAACCAATTAACCCTTTCAAGAAGTGGGAAGAGTGACCTGGAAGTGCTTGTCAGAGAAGATGGACAAACTTACCCTCAGAGGCCCTTTGACCTGGTCATCCTGGACAACCTGTGAAGTGCTGTCTCCTTTGAGCAGCACCTAGGGAGACAAAGAGGAGAGAGGAGAGAAAGAGAGAAGTAGTGGAGGGGGGAGACGGAGAAAGTACAGAGGTTCAGCGAAGGTGAAGTACTCTAGTTATGTAACAAACACACACACACACACACACATACACGCGCTGCAGATCATGATCTGCCACCAAGAGGCTTCTGGGTAAGCGCCTCGCTCACAGGACAGCACATGGTGGCCCGAGAGCATAGTCCCGCTCGGCGTGGAAAGATTTAACAGTGCCGGCTCAGACTTCCGCCACGCATGGAGGAGGTAGAACAGAGTGGTCCTCCTCTTCCCAGAGTCCCGAGCCCCAGGTTATGCATGACGCAACAAGCGAACTGATGTGAGAAAGGACAATGAGTCCTGCAATAAATATGCTTTTAACACCCTTTACCAGAGGCCAAAGCCATATTCCTAGTGATATGGGGCATGCAACTTAAACTGCCTGATATGATTATTCAAATGGCTATCATCAAAAAGTACACTTTTTCAGTTTGGTGTCAAATTGCTAGATACGTGATGCCAAATTTGACAGATATGTATACTTTGAAGCAGTGTCAAAGAGTAGAGGAACTATGGCTCAGAGCCAAAAACAAGGATGACTCTTCTGCAGAGCAAGCTGGTGCATGAGTCACCTCAGACATGTTAGTAAAATCTGCATGACATGTTCAGGAGCCCAGACATTCATGAATGAACAAGTGCTCCTGTTTAGGAAATCACTGAGAGGAAACAGACACTTTCACTGAAGTATCCTTACGGTTTTGGACTTGGAGCTTGTCACTCAAAGCATACCGTCTGTGCTAATTACATCATAGTTTGTGTGTAGTGAAATTGTGACTTAATTCTCTTTGAACCACAGTTCCATGACAAACTAGTACATATTGTATTATTTCAAGTGTACAAACAGCTGGACAGACAACATGAGAAGAGACACTAATGGGGAAAATGATCAAATCTATTACTCAAAACAACCGTTAGCCTATAAAGTGAAGGCACGCTTACCTTAACTTTGACCATCCGTTTGACGGTCTTAATTTTAGCCTCACAGAAGGCACCGCGGTACTTTGCGCTAACATCAGTTCCCACAGTCAGGTAGGCAGGCTCATCCGCTGCCTAAAAGGAGAAATCAGGGAAATGACAGCAAATCAATTGTCTTTCTTTGCCACTCAGTGCTAAGTTACTGTCGACGATGGACATAGCATTGTGGTTGAGTGGCAGTCTTTGGAGAGCTGTTGGCTGAACCCGAGAAACTGAGAAAGAACAGTGGGCTTTCCAAGTCTGCTGTGGTTTGAAACAAGTGGCATGAGAAAATGCTTGTTTAGACATATTTCATGGGTGATTGGGTGTGGATCAAACGCAATCTCATCCTACTGAGGACACAATAACAAAGAGCCCATTACATTAATACTTTTGGCACAGCCCTTGTCTATGTTTAAGCTATTATGGTACTGCATTTTCAAAGAAGAATTTGTTCTGTACCATTTATGCTCCTACACTGGGCAGTTGTCTTGAGCAAATCTGACAAGTGGCAGAAAAACATGTGCAGACCCTACTTACTGACAATACAAGCCCATGTCACAAAAACCTGGGCTGTCCTTTCAAATCTAACTACTTGACCAGACTTGAAGGTTCTTAATGTTTCTTCAATATAATCTAGATAACAGAAATGTATAGCATTTGTGGGCATATCAAATGGATACCAGAGTGGCGTCACATAAGTAACATGGCTCTGATTAATTTGCACGTTCCATGGCTACATTTTCGCTCAACTGCCTTCAACTAACTGAAGTGCAAGACAGTGTGACCTTTCTGACATCACTACTATGAAACAAAAACTAACACAAATCAATTGCATTTACTACTGTGGAAGTTAAGAAACAATCACACGTGTGTTGTTCCTAAATAAGTACCTCAACAGCAGTCCATCTGACTACAGCCAGAGAGGCGTCGCCGACACTAATGTTTTCAACTGAAAGGTTTCTGTTGACTTACCTTCATTGTAATGGCTATTTGAGGGAGTCCAGCTCGATGGATGTTGATAGCTGAAAGACATAACACAAAAACAGAGGTTGTGGTTGAGCGCAAATATGTGATACTCCCGTGCTGTCCTAAAAAACATCGTTTTGAAAGATAATGTGCTAACAAGCTAGCTAAATGGCTAGCTACTTCTAACGCATTCTTTTCGAGCTCGATGCAGCCCCCCTCCCTTCACACTGGCAAAAATGTGAAGCAAGCACACACCAAGGTAACTGTCTTTTCAAAACATCTGACGAAATGCATTCGCGTCTTTGTTGGCGTACAAAATGCTCAAGACAACAGAAAACTGGTGTATGAGGTATAATCCGGAGGCTGTATAGGGACAAACAGAATAGTGCGTGTTCCTTCCCGCTTTACTCCCAATCTGACTATGTCACGTCGCCATCATAGCTCACCGTGCTGCACCATGTCAGAAGCTTGCATTACTATCTTCTAGCAAAGTACAGTGAGATTGGTTGGGAAGGAATGGCACACATTTCCATGACCCAATGTGTGTCAGAATCAATATTTAACAATAACGGTAAACCAAAACACCCTTCCAAAAAATCACCGAGAGCGATTAATTCTACAACTCACGGGCTAAATATAGCTAGCCTGCTAACTAACCTTGCTAAACTGTTCCTCGTTATGGCGATTTAAACCGTCTCGCTAGCAAGAAAGCTAGCTTGCTAGTCAGATACTTAGCAGAGCAAGTAGTTCCGGAAGAATATTCAATACTGTCTACCCAAACAAGGTCAAACTGATACTTTAACCTATAACCAACAAGGACTAGGATCGAAAACATTCATTATTTATTTCATAAACCAATCTTCTCAGTTCCACAAAGGGCGCATAACGTTAGCCATCTAGCTACATGTCTTCACTGCGAAAACAAGCCGACTGGTCACTGCCATTCAATTCCTCGTCAGCTAGGTAAGTACTCTCGCCCGAAACTACAAGAAAACGCGTCAAACATCGTTGAATAACATCCGTTAATGCTACTTACGAGTGTTAATAGATTGAGTTTAGGAAAAGTTTGTAGTTTCAATAAATGAAATGTATACAACTTCACTTACATGCTCCGATGTGACTGCTCACCACTTGCCAGGGTTGCAAAGCAATAAACGAAATAACAAGCTGTTGAGCCAAGGTTGTGTTTCTCGAAACCCTATTGGTTGGAACGGCAGCAGTGGATGCGCTTAGCACATTATGATTGGTTCATATAGCCTTCGAATTCTATAGGACATACATCATTTCCAGGTATGGTTGGTGGATATGAAAGCGGCGCTACAAATCTATTTTTTTCATTGGTTATGTCTTTTTTGGCTTCCATACAATTAGAATCATTCAGCATAGAAATGCGATTGGATGTACCCTTCAGCCCCTAGGCTATCCTTTATAGTTATTGGTTAGATCTACTTTAAGACGTCCCACATACTTTGCCCATTGGTTCCATTGTGTTACAGAAACGGAACAGAATTCATTTCAGAAAGGAAAAATAGCCCCGTTTTCATTTTGCGCATGTCTACTCCTAGTCACCATACGCCATTTTGTTCTAATTGCATTTATTTTCCATTTCGAACGCGGGCTTGAAGACAGCACAGTACGACGATCTGTAAGTTGGCGTTCGTAGTTGCATAATTTACAATTGTACGAAGATAGTCAAACCATTAAAAACCACTCAGTGTACTCGTTTTTGATCTAATTTCAGCGAACCATTTAAATATTGTAATGTAGAAGAGGTCAATTGAAGGCTATGAGTAGAGGCGATTGCAATGGCGTCCTTTTTATTTCTTTGGGACGTCAGAAACCCCTCGATCAGCTTGGCGATTACGTAACCGGAAGACCATCAGAAAGAGGGAAGTAAACGAGATGGTGGTGGACAGTGAGGGTAAATAGCCTAAAACTCTGGACTAAAGCAGAACTTCATCTTAACGGTTATGACGGCTATGTATAAAGATTTTCAAAAGACTAACTTCAAATGTTACTGGACATTTTACTGTAAATAACCAATATTGCAACACACACAAATGTTATATGCTAGAGGGAGCCATGCTTGTGTAGAGCAAGGGCCCTGTCACTATCTTTTCACGTCGCTGGGTTGATCACCAGCGTGCACTAGAATGCACAAGAGTTCACTAGAATGACGACAACAAAACTATCTAAAATATGGTGATCCATTTCTTATCTTATTCATGAGTTTTGCTGAAACATAAAAAGTCCCTTTATCATGCTTGATGTTTTCCCATTTGACTGCCAAATGATGTCCAGGCAAGCCTACTGTATCTGAACCATGGTGTTTGTCCACACCCACATGAGAAGAATTAGCAGTGCTTTGATATTTAACATGCCACAGAGTAAGACTGATGTGCATTATGTCTACATTGACAGCGGTCTGTGTATTCTTTAACCTAACAAAAGGTCAACCGGTCTGCATTATACATGTAACATGGCCTAGAACGCTGTCTGCTGCATCTGGTAGGGCTTGTAGTAGTACTTGTTTTGCTGAGTAATGAACCCAGCATAATGGGAGCCTCCTGACTCCAACCCCCACGGTGTGCCACACATGCCTGCTCACATGTTCTTGCAGCAGCTGATTGCCACTTGTCCATTTATGTTTATGGACATGTCATGTCTTAAGCTTTGAACACAGCCCAGTTCTTAAAGAGTTGCCTTGTTGGAGAATGTAGCCATTATCCAGCAGGTCTGTGGAGGGTGTAATGTTTATGATAAGAAGAAAAAAACATCCCAAGTAAGAGTAAGTATAGATCTGTGAAGTGATTAATCAGTAAAACAGTATCTGGGCAATCTAACTTGCCTATTGACATTAGCTAAAGAGGGCTTGTCTGAAGGCTGTTTGATTGGTTGGGTATGTGTGCTGTTACATTTCTATAAGGGATTTTAATTACATTGACCAGTTAAAGTTCATTTAGAAAAATTGACTTCTGTCCACCTGCATCAGGACTGTAAGTACCGAAAGTGAAACAGGGATCCAAAGGACCTCTTATAGTGGACTGGACATGTTTGGGGTCCCAGGTGCCTTGGGAAAATAGAGCAAATTGCCCTAAAGCATGCATCATATTTTTATACCATTCCAAAAGTACACAGGGCCATTGTTTAAACTGCAGGTTTTGCACAGTACCTCATAATTTGCAATGTGCAAGCTTTTGCATTATAAGTCATGGGACTAACCAGTGGATGATAGTTGCACTGTAAGAACACACTGGAGCTTGTAGTTGAAAGCTATGGATCTGCATTCTGAGACACAGAGCTATGCCCTCATTAGACAGTCACGTTTCCCGCATGGTAGTAAGCTCAGTTCACAAGAGATAGGCTTAATGCAATTCATTAGCTGCTTGTAATTGACTTTTAGTCAGAAGTTGTCTGAGCCTCAGGCATCAGTGGCATCACTCAGTGGCCACTTTAACCTCCCATCAGGCACACAACGGTTGCATCTCTGAATCGAATATTGGTGTAGCCAAGGCTGAGGTGGTGCTTGTGAGATTCCCTCCCTTCACATAAGGTAAGAGTGCGGCAAGTCTGTCATTTTGTGCTGTATACACTGGTGGATGGCACTGCTCCTCTGTAGTACAAGGTTCAAGTCCTTGCAGTGTAGCAAACCACAAAGGACTCTCAGCTGCACAGGGCCACAACACACGAGCCGAGGTGTGATCAAGCCTAACAAACGTGTTGACAGTTTAGAAATGGTCCTCTCAGGCAAATGCTTTACTCATTTTCTGTACTGCACGTTGCAAGCTAAATGGCACACTTACTCAAATTAAAGCATTCTAGGGGTGCATTAACCCATTAAGACATGCTTTACAGTGCGTAGTTAAATTTTTCAATCCTGTTGTAATTGCTGTTCTTCTGGATATCAATAAGTCTCGCTATTGCCATTTATTATGAACACTAAGCTGAAAGGTGCGAGCAAGATTAAGCATGTGATTTCAAAAGGTCTAACCAGGCTGTTTACAGTACTGAGATTATCTCTAATAATTTTTAAGGGGCAGCCGTGGCCTACAGGTTAGCACCTGTAACCTGAGGGTTGCCGGTTCGAACCCCGACCAGTAGGCACGGCTGAAGTGCCCTTGAGCAAGGCGCCTAACCCCTCACTGCTCCCCGAGCGCCGCTGTTGATGCAGGCAGCTCACTGTGCCGGGATTAGTGTGTGCTTCACCTCACTGTGTGCGTTTCACTAATTCACGGATTGGGATAAATGCAGAGACCAAATTTCCCTCACGGGATCAAAAGAGTATGTGTGTGTGTGTAATATATATATATATATATATATATATATATATATATATATACACATATACACACACTGACTGAACTTGTTTGGCAGTGATTGAAACAGAGTAGACTATGATTACATAGGCCTAATTCAATATATGTAGTGGTTTTAAAAAACAAATTCACAGATCATGTTTTCTGACAATTTTTATATGTCATCCAAAATCCATTGTACAGAATTTAAAGAAAAGAAACACATGAATGTAATGGTCCAATGCGCTAAAAAACATACAAAAAAAGAAATATCTGCCTTGTACATCTGGGGTCGTCTGGTGAGGACGGGGAGAATAGTGGGTATGACAGTAGTCAGAGGGGCAAATGCACGTGTTGCTGCCGGGCCAAACAGGTTTTTACATGTTGTCCTCATCAGAGTCGTCCTCTTCTTCCAAGGCATCCTGTGAGAAGACCGAAAGCAAAAACGAAGTCAGTAAGGGCACCACATCCAAACCATTTCAGCTTAATGAAGGACAACTTTGACACCTCAGTGTTGAATGTTGTACGAATAACACAAAGAAATTTACATTAAACCAGTAAGAACATTTTGCCACAGGATGCCATTACGTTTTGTTTTTTGATTCGTCAAATTAACAGGAGGATTCTCAATATTACAAGATACTTATGTCACAGAAATCCACAACAGGGTATAGATTATTTACAGATGGTAATTCAAAGTTAGCCCAAAAGTTCCGCAACTATTATATGTTCCTGATTGGAAAATATTACAGGCCATAAAACAACCTGCCTTCATGAAATTTTCATAGGGGCTATTAACAGATATGAAATATTGCATAATTTATCACTGTCAAAAAATCAGTCAGGAGCAACACAACAAATTGTGTGCATGTAACACTCTACTGGCATACTGACAATTTAAAAGTATTGAGAGGAGGGCCCTTTCCGAAACTAATCCCTGCACACTCCCCCTCGAATACCGAGTGAACTCAGGTGGGAAGCACCCTCGCAGCCAAATGAAGTTCCCTTGATTTGCGTGTAGGATTATAAAACCAATCTCAGCCTTGGGACGAACTTTACTCTCCCTAGCAGAAGCTGGCTATCACGGAACCGTGGATTTGTTTACAGGCGTGGCCTACTCACGCAGAACTAACATTTTAAAAAGTCCTCCCCGATGCATTAATTGACACACTCTCGACAAGTGACCATCCGTGTTCACTCATCGTTGGTTTATAACACACTACCACTTAACAGTAGTAAAGTAAGTTTCGGATGGCCCTTAATATGGCGGACCCTCCACGCGAATGTGCACGCGAAGTGTAAGTGGCTAGGGAGAGGGCGAAGTAACTAGTTTCGGAAAGGGCCATATTGTAAATTGCAGCTACAGATAATCACGGGCATAAGGTAAGCTAAACCCCACTTAAGACACTGAAGTTCACATTCAGCACTGAAGACAGGAGTCAATTTTCTAATTAACACAACAGCACAGACCAAAAGTCAGAAATAAAGCCAACTCAAGATGCTGCAGCTTAATTACTAAAAATGCAGGAATTATAATAAATAATTTAGCCATAGCCATATATATAAATAAATAAATCTTTCACTTGTTCCCACTAAAGATTGCTAAGTGTGCTCCTATGGACACAAGTGTGGGGGCCCTACAAGTGGCATGTCTTCATCATGTGTCTGTGACAGGCCCAGTGTGGACAAGCAGTGAGGTGCACCATAGGTAACGACACCTGGTGCTATTTCAACTGGCTCTTACCTTAGCATACTTCTCTGCCTCTTCTCTAATGTCTTTGGGGACCACTTCATGTCTTCCTTTTGTCACTGTAGAAGGAGGGGAAGACAAAGAAGGTTGTTAAGCTTCAAACTCTGTACGGCAAGTAACACGACCACAACCACCACCACAAATACAAATCACTTTTAAAGACAGAAGTTATAGGCAACAGGTCAGAGGACAATTCAGAACACCAAGGGTCTAAAGCAACCAGGCTCAGATTAAGTGTTCTGAATGCAAGTTATGCAGCAATCATGTGGCATCGTGGCTACAAAAATGTTTCCTTACTTTCCTTTCCAAGAGGAAGACCTTTAGTAGCAGCCAACAAACCCTCTGACCTACATTGCCAGACAAAAGTTTGGGGACGTCTACTCATTTATGGGTTTCTTATTCGGAACAGAACAAAACTGAAAACTCACAACTATGAAATAACACATGGTATTATAACATTTGTTTAAAAACTAAATTTGAGTCATATATTAGATTCTTCAAAATAGCCTCAATTTATCGTCATGACCGTTTTGCACACTAATGGCATCACCACAAGCTTCATGAAAGTCACCTGGAATGATTTTTGAGCATGATTGAACGAGAAGCAGCCAACAAGTGCTCAACACATATAAGGAACTCTTTAAGACTATTGGAAAGCCAATCCCAGTGTCTAACTTAAGGTTGTTGAGAGAATGTCAAGACTGTGAAATGCGGTCAAGCACAGTAAAAGTTGCTTTGAAGAACATTAGTCTTTGTTTACAATTTTCTGTTTACTACATAACCACACGTGTTATTTCAGTTTCAATTTTTCAGTTTTGTTCTACAATAGCCGTGTTTACATGGACAGGTTTGTTGTTACTCCGATTAAACTATGCCGAATGAAAATTGTGTGTCATCTGTTTACATGGGGTACGTTCGATTCCGATCAGATGCTCACAAGCCTTCTAGAATTTTTGATCAGAATATACGTTGCTGCTTGACTTTTGCTTGAGAAGCTACAGTACAGCAGGCAACCCCATTGATCGTATACATGGCTGTTTAATCAGAATAAGAACGGAATACACCACCCTTTATATCCCAAATAAAATTTGAATTGGATCGGCAGTTTTATTCCGATCAAGGTGTTTATAGGGGTAATTTTTATTCCAATTGAGCCATTATTCAGATTCTAATGTCCGTGTTAAATACCCATAAATGAGTAGGTGTAGCTTTACAGGTTACCCCAATGCTCAGATAGTATCAATGTTAGTGTTTCCCTATACCCAAGGTTTGCTTTGCAGACCTATGGGGTGTACTACGAATCTCGATTAGTGGGTTAGCGAGGTATGTTGCGCTCAAAGCCAGGCTATGCTGTGACACGAAAGTGGATCTGTTTTAGTGTCGCTATATCACCATGGTATCTTATGCTGTCAACCAAACCTGGTCGGGAGGAGGTTATGTGCTAAGTTATAGCTCAAATCGTGTAATCTACCGCACACTGACCAAATTAATTGTCTTAAAAACGAAGTTCTCACGTGTAGGATTCTGTCATATATCTTACAGGTGGAGCTCCGCCTCTAACATTTTGGATCTCGAATGCGCTTTAATAGTGCTGTGCGTGCAAATATCCCACTATGGACGTGCATACCATACAACAACTGATGACAATTGATTTATTTGATGTTAGGTTAGACACAAAAAATGACAGCAGTGTAGATTAAGCTATCGCTCATGAATGCGGAAGTAATTGTTTTTAAATAGAGGCGGTCTTGTGCGTCTCCATGTTACACGATTGGCCAAAGTCATCCCAACACCGAGAACGCGCACAGATCTGAGCTGAAAGCCTAGTTTGACAAATATATCACATAACTGCAATCGTAGTATCACTTAACGTATACCCCTGAGTCAAGGCTTTGTCAAGCCTCGATATGTCTACATAGCCTAGATATGTCTAACGTGCTTCGTAGTATACCCCACTAAACATTCCTTCCAGTACACACATATGCGCACGCACACACACACACACTCTGAGATTGCAGAATTGCAGGACAGGGGCAGATATGAATGTGGGGATTTGAATGAATGTGACACTAATATGGCTGCACTCCAGTTTAGCTACTTCATTATGAGCGTAGGAATCTGCAGACAACATTTTTTCAGTTTCAGTAATAGACATAAACATGTTTCGCAATATAAGGTGCAATATACAACACCAGTCTGTCAAGAGACATAGTCTTACCTTCTCCTACCCAGCTGAGTTCCAACTCAAATGATTTGTCTTTGACCTCATCATGTACAATGTAGATTCTGCAGGAAGACAATAAATCATGATTTAGATGGCTATAGCAACAACACAACCAAGTTATGCAGAAATGTGTTTAGCGCCAGTAGCCTTCTTGCAACATTAAAGGTGAAGTCAGGGTTTTACGCGATTTTAAGCCCAATTTCATCATCTCCTCACGACTGCCAGCTGCCCTGCGAGTACACTGTAAACTGTAAAAAAAAACAGGTCTCTGTAGGCAGCCCAGGCTCCGAAAACTGGAAACAAAGTGGGGGCAGCCTGTCCCCCAAACAAAAACGAAACTCTGCGTGGCATTTCTCTGGGAATACTGAACAGGGTTCCTACGCAGTATGGAAAACCTGGAAAAGTATGGAATTTGAGAAGTATTTGTGTTTCCAGACTATTGCATCTACAGTACTAATCACTTCACTCAGGTCATAATGAACGGCTACTGTTGTGTAGCTTAACTGTCAGTCCACATCATCAAGATACAATTGAATGGGGGTCCTCAGAAAAAATTCTCCCCCACAAGGGGACCCTGGTACCAAAACCAAATCGAGAACCCCTGTTCTATGCACGTGCCCTACACCATTGTGCACTGGTATGTTTGCGTAGCTCTGCTATTTTCGGCTAAAACACTGGTAGACATTTTTGATTTTGTAAAAGATACCAAGACATGGATACTGCATTATCTGATAAACTGTTATTGCAAACAAATAATATTGTTTATGGTGATTGTACTAGTGCCAGCAGTGCACTAGTCTCCAACATATCTAGGCTATGCTTGTATCTACAGAGAACTAAAAATGTGAGTGCACCTTCCAACACAGCACTTCCCCCAACGAAAAGTATCCAAGGGCTACCAAGTTAATAATAAACATACAGCTCTTCACAATGCTAGTAGAACGCTCCATTGACATAGAATATGGTCAGAAAAATGTACCGAGAAGTTTGAAAATTTGAGTATTGAAAAAGTATGGAATTTTGAAATGGAAAATGTGTAGGAACCCTGACTGAAGGTAGTGTTGAGCTACCTCTCTGGCATGTTGCACAAAAGCTGATAGATTTAAATATAAACATTTGCCTAAGCAAAGGCTAGACAGAGATGACTACAAAGGCAAACCTTAACGCCATCGCTTTGGTTGTTAGTCCGCTGTCGGCGGTATTTTCATGAAACACGCAGTACACGTGCATACTCACAAGGTCTGCCACCTCTCCGCGATTGGATATTGAAAAAAGCTTTGTTCGAAATCAGAGACATTCCCCCCACCCTATTTTACCCTGAATTCAGTCGTATTCCTCTAGACTAGGCGAGAGGTTGTTATTTCAATCCAACAGCCAATCAAACTGCACCAACCTGAGCTTTGAGCGTACCCATTCAATGCGCACATCTTAACACATTTGCTGAATTTGATAAAAAGGGTATTGCATATGATACACTGCATATCAGAATTAGAGATGCACCGATATGGAATTTTAGGGCCGATAACGATAACCGATAACCGATATTTATTGTTTTTTTTTGTGGCCGATACCGATACGATAGCCGATAATATTACTCTTGAAAAAAAAAATGTGAAAAGTTATTTGGGGAAAGCATTTAATAAGCATAATTTTATTGCAGTAATTTTACCTACCACCAAATGATGGACAGAACTCATAATAGTCCTCAATAGTACGGCAGTCAACAACATAACAGTAGCCTTGCCCTACAGTATGTGTGGCTCCTTTAAGTGAACCTGACGTCAGTGAATTGCGACTGAGTGGCTAGAGAGTTTGAATCGTTTTCATTTAGGACTAAACGCTCATAAACGGCTCAGCTTGGAATAAGCTACAGTATAGCGACCAAATTAGAGTTTGTGAGGGAAACTTAAGTTTAGTTTCAACTGCGGGTAACTGCAACTCATCAGACTGTATCTTATGTCCGTCTACTCTGTTGCACACAACCTGCTGCAGCAGAAATTAAAAGAGTTAGCCCCGAAGGTTTTAATAACTTATTATGATGATCTGTCTGAATCTGAAGCACGAATGGTTAGCATATTTCTAGGTAATAATACAAAACCCAAGCAATGCAAAGTAATGCAAATATAATACTAAAACACAACTTAGAACTAGGCCTACTTATGTAGCCTACTCGTCCCACTAACGAGTTTGTTTATTTGTTTCCCCGACCAGCGCGGTAAAGTGCAAACACACCAGCACAAGACGGCAGAGCTCCGCTCTGTTAAGGTTAAATGGCGGATCATTCACGAGAGGATTTTGAGATGCACAGATTCCCAAATGAATGCATATCCACAGATTTTGTTACAGTGGTGAAATACATTCTGGGGCTAGATTTTGCCAGAGTTTCCCAGTTAGGGACTCGTCATCACTTTTGTCGTCACGTTTTTGTCACTTGAAAGCTGCATATCTTTCTTTCACAAGCGCCTTGTGATCCCTTGTAATATAGCTGACATATGTAAGTCACTTTGGTCAAGACGTGTCTGCTAAATGTAATGTAATGCAATGCCTTATACTATATTTTTAAGCAAATACAGTTGTTTATTTAAGATTAGTGAGCGTATGTTTTAACCTTTGTTGCGGCATCTATGTTTTTCACACATTCCGACGGCAAAGCACATGAACACTCGTGGTGAGAAAAACAATGTAATCACGGGCGGTCCTCGTCATTCCCAGGTGCCATGAATGCACCAATAGACTGAGCTTTAGGTCAAGAGGAAATGACAAGATGCTTTTATCGGGAATACCAGGCATTCTGGGCAAGCAGTGGCAATGACAGATGCTATTCTCCCATTTCTAAATCAATGTTCAATAAAAAAAACTAATGAAGACATTATTTTAAGGTTAAAAGAAAAACTACACAGCACATCTATTCAGATGTTACTGAATGCAGTCTGATGCAATATTAGCTGCAACAATAGTTTGCTTTGCTACCAGGTGGTCACTTATAATGTAAAATTTTGCATTTTACTTTGTTCACAAAACTTATCTGCATAACCTTTTCAAAGATGCAAGATACTGCGAAACATTGAAGATAGATACCCACTTGATGCAACGGTCAGAACACTGTTGCTGAACATTGTGGTCACTATGACATTTACCATGTGGCTCTAACTGCATTTCAACGAAAATCCCAATGGAAGGGGTTCAGGATTTCACAGAATTAAAGGTGTGACATTTATGTTGAGTGTTCAAACAAACTTTCTGTAAATGTCAAGTACCCAGTAGGTCATATTAGACTCACATTTCAAAGAAATGTATTAGCCACTTCACCGGCTAGCTCTAATTGAAACTTGGCAAGTATTTAACAAGTCAATGTACACAATGTGTACAACACAAAGTACGCTCTTAAGTCAAGAGAATCTGTGTAAACCTCATGGCCATATAAAGTGCTTTAGTCCAAAAAAAAAAAAAAGATCAATTAGATTAAATAAGATTGACTTTTTCATTATGACCACGCATGTTGTATGAGGGCGCATATCATTTAAGCCATATGAATTACACATACAGATTAATCAATGTAGATCCTCTCATAAAACGCCTCAAAGCGTTTTGCCAGTGGGCTCTATGAATTACATCTAGTCAAATATGATTCTGTAACCTATACCAGTGGTTCTTAAACTTTTCAAAACAAATGGGCCAAGTGTTGCAACCCCCTTCTCTCCAACCAGTGAAATTTGATTTTGAAATGTTGCGAGATGGGCATTGGAAGCAGAGGCAGAAAATGTTTTCTCTCATAGGTAGGCTATGTCAACACCAAAGGCATTAATGTCAGTGGCAGCCTTTGACAATCTGATGTATTACATCCAAAGGATAACTAGCACTCATCCAATGTATAACTGGAATGAAATGTCTTTAATTCAGACTGCAAATCATTTCGCGACCCCTCCGATATGTTTGGCGACTCCATGGGGGTCTCCAGATTAAGAACCACTGACCTATACCAACACACTCAATAGTGAAAATGACAAAATGGCAATGCTGCCCCCTTGTGTGCAATACTGACAAGTCACAGTCCACCAATAAAAACAAGAGGCTTACATTTTGGCCACCTCCTTCACCAACTCCCGGCAGGTCATGTCTTTCATCTAAAAACGTAGGGGAATAAGGAAAATATAAATTGAATAATAATAAAATAATTTATAGTAATATGAAATGCCTTTACTTGTTTGATAATCAACCAGGATAATCAGACTAAGATCCTCTGCTTTGGTTAATACATTTGCTTTTTAGTGCTCCTATTGAAAATGATCACCTGAAGTTTTTCAATTTCTGTCTTGGCTGCCTGCTTGGCCTTTCCAATGGCACAACCCCAGTAACCCTAAATAAATGGAGAAAAATAAATGCAAAGCAGAAATATTATCAAATACTTGACAAACCAGATATTGCCCCCCAGTGACCCAGATAACCGGGACACAGATAGTAGTTCTGTATACTGCTTACATTCATTACTTAATTAATATATATATAGTAAGTAATGAATGTAAGCAAGTACACAGAACTACTTTAAGGTAACAGGACCACACTAAGATCAAACTAGGCAAAATATTTAATTTATTAAGATTATGATCAACAACAAAGATGAGAAAGAAAGGGGAAAAAAACTAAGATTAAATAAAATAAAATAAAAACATAAGTTCAGGCTTCCTTCTTGTCTTATACATGCTCAATACATAAGTGACCCCACCCACCCCACCTGAATCCAACCCCACCCACCCTCCCCAGATAAAAAAATAAAAATAACCATAACAACAACCTCAAGTGCTGCTTCATAGTCTACGCAAGCTATGCAAGGAGGGTTTGACACATACTTGCATAGCAAAATGTGTTGTCCATAAGTGCCAATACACATTTCCGATAGGGGCGCTTTGTCTATGTATCTATCTATATGCTTGTGCAGACTACAAAGAACTCCAAAATAGGTGTGTAAGCCTTGCGTTTACAGCGTCCACATAGCTTGTGTAGACTTTGAATCTGTCTCAATATATTTTTTACATGACCTTCTGCAGTTTCTTGTGCGCATTACAGATGATGAACTTGTAGTGCTATTTGCATACATCAACCTCACAAGTCTTACAAACTGTAGGTACAGAACCTAAATAGAATGGAATGTTACAACTCAGAATAAATAGAAATGTGCCAAATAAATCTTACGTATGAAATCCCTGATGGGTCTACCATGTACAGCTGTGGGCCATCATCTTCATCATAAGATCCCAGGATAAAACTAAGAAGGGTAGAACCTTTTTAAATTTCCATGGCAATGACATTGAAGACACTTTAACATACATTATACAAACAGTAGAGCTCTTGAACATTAAAGTACATGATAAAACGGACATGTTTAATAATTTATGGTTTTAAGCATTATTCTTTTAAACTTAAGCTATCTGAAGATGTTTGTGACTTTTCCTAACTCTTCTCATCTCTTCAAAGAGCAGAGATATTAGTTGAGTAAAAATATAAAAGTGGTCTGTGCATTATGAAACATGGATCAAGCACATGCTGATAAGCTTTTAGTCAAACATATGTGTGTATATCAGTGGAGCTCTGATTAGGATAACTCCTTTTTATTGATCCAGCTATTAACGGTTCTCCAGTGTCCATCATGCCTTACCTGCAGCCGAATGGACGCACAGCGCTGTATAACGTGTAAGCATGGACATACATGGCCACTCTGTCTGAAAGATGCTATTTGAAAGGGTGGAAAAATATATTTTTTTACTTACATTTACTTTACTTCGATCACAACAATATACACACGAATGAAACTTGTAAACACAAAGCCTATTTATCTCAACCTTGGTACAACCCCAAAACAGAAAAAGTTGGGACGTTGTGTAAAATGCAAATAAAAACAGAATGTCATAATATACAAGTCTCGTAAATCCATATTTAGCAGCATAAAGGACATAGACAACATATCAAATGTTGAAAATGAAAATTTGGACTATTTCATGGAAAGTATATGTTAATTTTGAATTTGATGCCAGCAACATGTTTCAAAAAAAGTTGGGACGGGAGCATGTTCACCACTGTGCTGCTTCACCTCTTCATTTAACACAATTCTGTAAATGTTTAGGAACTGAGGAGACCATTTGCTACAGTTTTGATAATGAAATGTTGTCCCATTACTCCACGATATAGGATTTCAGTTGCTCAACAGTATGGGGTATTCTTAGTCATGCTTTTCATTTCATCATGCACCTAATTTGACAAATCAGGACTGCAGACAGGCCATCTTAGCACCTGAACTCTTCCTCTATGGAGAAATACTATTTAAATATATGCAGAATTAATTTTGGCATCGTTTTCCAGAAATATTCAAGGTCGTCTCTGGAAAAGACATTGCCTGGATGGCAGTATATGTTGCTCAAAACCTGTATACATCATTCAGAATTGATTGTGCTGTGCCAAATGTGCAAGATGCCCATGCTGTTGGCACTAATGCTCCTCCACACCGTCATAGATGTTGGGTTTCGGAGTGAACACTAAAACAAGTTGGATAGGTTGGATACTTGGATAGGCCCTCTCCTCTTTGGCCCAGATGAGTCCTTGATTTCCAAAAAGAATGGCAAACTTTGATTGTTCTAACCACAGGACCTTTTTCCATGTTACCTCAGTCCATTTTAAACAAGCTCAGGCCCAGATAAGAGGGTGGTATTTTCTGTATAATGTCTCAATACAATTTTAGCTGTTACAATGTTGGCTGAAGTTTGAATTGATATTAAACTGTGCACAAAGACAAAGGTTATCAGAGATTTTCCTGAGCCCATACAATGACAGGTCTGTTAACAGGTCTGGTATTGATGCAGTGCCATCTGAGGTCCAAAAGACCACGGCCATCCAATGTGTTTTTCAGCTCTTTCCCTTGTTTGCAAAGATTTCTCTGGATTCTCTGAATGTTTTAATAATATCATGTCCTGTAGATGATTAACTCCCCAAATACTTCACAATTTCATGTTAAGAAGCATTAAAATGACATTGTTTCATCATTTGTGCACGCAGGTTTACACATAGTGATGAATACCCCTACATCTTTACTTCTAACAGTCCCTGCCTCTCTGGGATGCTCTTTTTCATACCGAATTGTGTTCTCACTTTCCCTAATTAGTTGTGAAACATTCTTCGTTTTGTTTTCTTTATCATTACACAACTTTTCCAGCATTTTATTACCCCGTCCCAAATTTTTTTGAAACATGTTGCTGGTATCAAATTAAAAATGTTCAACATTTGATATGTTGTCTGTGTCCTTTTTGCAACTAAATATGAGTTTAAGAGATTCGCATATTATTAGATTCTGTTTTTATTCATATTTTACACAACGTCCCAACTTTTTCTGTTTTGGGGTTGTACAATAATTTGTTTAAATCTGTGGCACTTGATCTTTGCCATGATTATCCTTCCACCTGACAGTGTGGTATATTAAAAGATGATTAAAAGCATGATTAATGCACTGATATGCCTGGGACTGATCACAATAAAATGTGAAGTATAAACCTCTTGTGTACATGACGTAAGTCTTAGATCTTAAATCTTGAAAAATAACTTGATGCAAATATTTTTGTTCAGTATATCTTTGTCAAAAAGGTGTGAAGCAGGCTTTCATGTCTTACTTTCAGGGGGATGTCATGACCGTAGTTGGAGCGGAAGTTAGCAGCCTCTTCCCGAGCCACTTCAGCGAGAGAGCGAGCGTCTGCCAAGAGCCCTGCCACAGCCTATTGGATAGAACAAAGCTCATCAAATCCTCTCTTTATCATGACACTGATACACATCTACTGTTTCCACCACTTTTGAGCCTAACACAGCTGCACTCTGCCTTCAAGCGTGCAAAGAGTAAATTATGTACAACTTACAATATAAAATGATGGTCATAATGAAACACTACGCATAGAATCAAGCAAAAAAAAAAATACTTGCTGATACCATGCTGATTCATATATATGATGCAAAAAAAAAATACATGTAGTAGCATTTGGACATCAGTCACTAGTGTGAAAGTGAGAGACACTAAAGTTTTTTTACCATTCCAACATGACGGTCAATGTTGAATATGCGCTTGTTGGATCCCTGTTCATATAGTTTTGAGAGGACTAGCTTCTCAACACCAAACACAATGCCATCCTTGCACCGGATTCCAATGGCTGTGCTGTTGAGTGTAAATAAAATATGCCAAATGTAATTTTATATTACCCATAAGAAAATGTATTTAATCGCATCACAATTGCTTATTTGAATGAAAGGTTGTTTCTAAAGCATTCTCACCTGCTGTTTTCGACTGCTTTCATTGCATACTCAACCTGGAACACTCTACCATCAGGTGAGAAGGTCGAGGCAGACAAGTCATACTGTTGAGAGAAGACAAAAGTGAAGTGACTGCTTCAGTGTTGCCCAGTGTGACAGTTTACTACTTGAACGGTGAACAGTTGTGGGACAAGAATACAATTCATTCAATAAATAACTATCCAGGTACACTAGAAAGAAGACAGCATAATAATAGTTTATATACTAATATTCCTCTATAAGTATGCACTTAGCGTCAAACTAAAACACAATAATTAATCTTATTAGGAAACACGCTTGGTTGTTAAATGCAACAATAACGGGTTCTCATTTGATGAAGCAAATGTAAGGGTTTTTTCCTATCAGAACTTCGATGACATTAAGTTACTTTCGATTTAGTTAGCATATTAGCTAGCTAATTTACTAACTCGCAGCATTCATTGTATGTGACTCAGCACAGAGCTAGCCTGCTAACTGTAGACAGACGCACAGTGCTGTACATGTTAACTTAGCTCACTAAAAAGTGAAACCGTGCCGTAATGTTTCTACAAAAATTAAAAAAGGAGAACCATAGATACAGTGGAACATGTAGTCTTTCAAAAGGACCTACATAATTAGCCTATCTATCTACACACTACCAAAAAGCAGTACTAAGTTAGCTAATACAACTGAATGGATGTTTAGGTTGCTTGCTACAGTTGCTAGCCATACGTTAGGCCTCAATGAAATTCAATGCTAGTAAGCTGATAGCATGCTACCTACGGGCACACTGACAAAGCCTCCCAAACATGAACTCCTGGCAGTTTACCCTATCTAACAAATCTCTATATAGAAACACAAATGTGTACCGGTACGTATGTAATCGTACTACTCACCCCAGTTCCGATGGAGCTCATTTTGTAGCCCAAGTGCAAAGTATTACCTCAATATATCACAGCCCCTGCAAAACGTAACTCCTCACCACATCACTTCTCCCTCTCTGACTTTGCAACAAAGAAGCGTCTGATTGGTTGTTATCAGCGTCGAATCAGAATGTGGATTGTTTAGATGCCCTGTACTTGTATGATATGATATTTACAGGTAGAAAGGTCTATTGGTGTAGCTTTATTTGCAGATGATGGAGCAATGTGGAAAAGGGGAAGAAATGTCAATCACATTGTAAATAAGATACAACAAGCAGTGGATACAGTACACACATGGACAATTGAATGGGGATTCAGGATATCTGTGGAAAAAACTAAGGTCATTTTCTTCACAAGGAAGAAAATAAGTCAGGAGTTACAGATTCAAATATCAGGTAAGGAATTGGAAAGAGTAGAGAGCTTTAAATATCTAGGTATATGGTTTGACAAAAGATTAACATGGGCAGTTCATATTCAGAAAATGGTAGAAAAGTGTAAAAAGGTATTGAATGTAATGAGGGGTTTGCATGGGGTGGAATGGGGTGCAACTAGGAGTGCTATGCATACAATATATATTGGACTGATTAGATCAGTTTTTGATTATGGGTGTGTTGTATATGGGTCTGCTGCTAAGACGGCTTTAAATAAACTAGACAGAGTGCAGAGTCGAGGTTTAAGACTATGTTGTGGAGCCATGAAGACAACTCCAGTGGCAGCCATCCAAGTAGAGATGGGGGAGGTGCCTTTAGATCTCAGAAGGGACCAGCTTAGCCTTGTTTTTTGGGCAAACCTTAAAGGTCATAGGGAAGACCATTTTAGTCAATCTACATTGGTAGTGTCAAGAGAGACAGAATGGTACAAAAAGTAGTTTTGGGTGGACTATTAAACAGAAAATAAATGAGATGGAAATAGCCTTGTTGGATATAAGTCCTACAGTAGTGTTTTCAAGAGTTCCTTTATGGACTCTTGAAGATCTTTCAGTTGATCTCAGTCTTTTGGAAGAAACTAAGAATGGGGATATAGATAGTAATATGGTGCAGGGGTATTTAAGTGAAAGATATGGGGATAGGATTATAATGTACACAGATGGGTCCAAAAGGGATGGGAGAGTGGGGGTGGCTTTTGTTATTCCAAAATTAAAAGTAGCAACACAAAAAAGAATTAATGATAATTTAGCAGTCTATACAGCAGAACTAATTGCTATTTTAATGGCGCTCTCTTGGGCTGAGAGTAACAGGCCAAGAAGTTTAGTAATTGCTTCAGACTCAGCGTCAGCTCTGATGAGTATTCAGAACATAAATTCACAATCTAGACAAGACATTGTTATAGAAATTGTCCAAATGGCTAGTACATTAATTAAAACTGGAGTCAATGTTGGACTTGTATGGGTTCCTGCCCATAAAGGAGTAACAGGGAATGAGTTGGCTGATAAGTATGCAAAAAAGGCAACAGAAATGGAGTATATAAGTTTAAGCATTAAGTATAGTAAAGCTGAGGTGAAAACAATCATTAAAGGAAAGATAAAGGAGAAGTGGCAAGTATTGTGGGATAATGGTCAGACTGGTAGGAGACTATATAATATCCAAAAAAGAGTGGGGGTGAGTAGAAGTACTTGCTGAAATACACAGGAGGAGAACATCATTTCAAGAATGAGATTTGGGCACACAGGCTTAAACAGTACATTATTTTTAATGAAAAAACATGCTGATGGGAGGTGTAGTGTATGTAACACACAGGATACCATAGAACATGCTATTGAAGAATGTACTAGATATAGTAATGAGAGACAACAGTTAATCCAGCAGCTAGAAGATGAAGAGATACCTTTGAAAGTAAGGGATATTTTGCTAAGGAATTCTGGTGATTTTTGTTTTGGGTTTTTCTTTTCCTTTTTTAGAAGAACAGGTTTAATAAAGATAATTTAAGTGTAGGGAAATAAGTTATTCAGACCCACACTCCATTTCAGAAGGTGGCGGTAATGCAACCAGACGTTGTTTGCCAACCGCCATAAAAACAAGAAGAAGAAGAAGATATTTACAGAATGTTTTGGTAGTATGAACACAGTTTGCCAGGTTTGACAAGAACGTGAGAGATTGTGTTAGATGCTTTCGTTATTTGAGAATATTTAGTTGATAGTAATCAGCATAATGATGATATAAATAATGATGCTTGGATGATTAATGTAAGTGACCATGCTTCATTTTAAATCAAGACCAAATATTATGCCTGGTTAACGTGGTAATAGGTATGAAGTGAGAGTAAATCTCCGATTCAAGCTTCCAATTTACAGTGGTGGTGTGTAATAACACCTCCATGGTCTGTGAAGGCAAAATTGTTAATTATTTAGCATGTACTGCTCTCTAGTGGGTAAGTAGTGTAACAGTGCTTCTCAATTCACTTCCTTAAAGTTTCCCCCCGGTCTCCCAAATGGGAATGAGTATTGCTAAGCTAGCTAACCAAAGTTGGGAAAGTAGGCTATCCTGCAATCAGCATTAAAAATATAAAGTCTGTAGAGTACTATATGTGCCCTTCTGGAAACTTTCTTTAGGTGAGTATTCTGCGACATAAAGATGATTTCTCGATGTGGCAATAGAATGCAAGAGTTTTCACCACAAACATTCCTGGCTAAATCTGACTTGAACTCTTCCAACTATCTACCTTGGAACTGTTTTGTGCAGCCAGGCTCTCATTTCAACTCGTAGGCTATTCGTGGAAATATAACATAGCATAATATCATTATACATTACAATAATATAAGTTAAAGCTACACTTGCAAATGCAAATGACAGAGTTCTTAAGTCTATTATTTAATAATAATAATAATGTCTCTGAAAAGGATGGATCATTTCGCAGTTATATAGCAGCTGATAGTAGCAGTAGCCTAGTAGTATTGTACTGTACTGCAGCAGATGGTGTAAAGTATAGGCCTATCAACAATTTCTCTGCTATAAACACTCGATACATTCATGGGTAGTAGGCGGCGGCCTATTCGTGAAATATTATAACGACCGGTCCGGTGGTGGTGGGCTATTTGACAGTGAGTGGCTTATCTGCGCTTGAGCTGACATTGTACGTTTAGGCGTCTCTTGTTGTCTTGGTTATTATGGCTCGAATTTCAAACGAGGTACGGTGACATCCTTAGAGATAGACTACCATGTTGGCCACTAGGTATTGTCTAGTGCATGTCATGACAATGGATAACAGAAGCAGAGCAGATGATGTAAAAAATGCACTTCAGCGGGCCAAACATAAAATATCAAGCTTGGAACATGAACTTTCTGTGAAGTAAGTAGCACACATGCACATACATGGGTGTGCCAATCAGTAACCTATCCTACTTTTTTCTATGGATGCTGTCGGCTCAGTGTTATCTTGTTGCATGTATTTCCATGTGGTCACCTTTCCATTGCTGTAGTGAATGCAAAAGTGGGTTCATACTTGATATGCCCTCACTTCACATCTTGTATTAGAAGAGTAGTGAAGCATCTTATTGCACGCTAGAACTAGAAGTCCTTTCTGTCTTGTTTGACTATTTTCTAGGCTGATTTCCTGTTGTGTGCAGGCAGTAACATGATACTCCTCTTATGATAGGCTACCCATCTGCTAGGTGATAGCCTAGTGACTGTTCTGCAGTTTTGCCTTATCCTGGTATCTTTCAGAGGATAGACAGCTCAGGTGTAGGTAACCTCAGGTGTTTTGTATTTGAAGTTGCTTTTAGTTGATTTAAGACACCAGAAACTCCAGAAAGTCTACTTTACATTCAAACATTCAGAGATATGTTTAAAATGCAAAATGCAAACATTGCAACAACACATCTACACATTGTTGCCACCATTTTCTCACTTTTTCTCAGCCTAGCAGCTCTGTAATGGCAAGGAGAAAGAACACCTAGATTAAGCGCTCAGTTGCTGTAGCGCTAAATATCACAGCATTTTCCCTATGACCATGTAAAGTCTTTGGTTGAGATGATGGCGCCTTCAGCTGTGTGTACATTGTGGAAGAGATTAGTGTGACCCATGCAGAGTGGTAGTAGAAGGCATATGACCAGATTTCTGTGTTTTGTGTCATGGGTCTTTAGATTATGGGGCCAAAGTCTGCCGTTTTCTATAGGCCAGTCAGCGACTAAAGTAGGGTGTATCTTGGCCTGAGTTGGTCATTTATCATTTTCTTTTGGTTGACCCAGGGAGAGCTGCTCAGAGAGTGAAGAGGAGCATCATTCTTTGACATGGTCCCACAAGACAGAACTCAAAGACTCTCTTGTTGACATGTACCGAGGTATTTTTCTACAATATTGATTCCTGTTTTCTTTTGTATCATGTCCTGTTCTACATTTTTTGCCATGATATTTTCTAAACTATATTTGCTTACTGTATTTTCTTACTGTATTAATAGAGTAATTGGGAAATAGGAATTAATAGAGTAGGGTTCCTAATTGGAGAAAAACATAGGGAGTTGAGTCTTCCTTCCAAATTTTATCTTGTGTAAATATTTTCGTAAGTGATGACTTCAACTTCACCATGAACATGCCAGCAGTATTAGATGAATGATATCCGGGACATTGATCTATCAAATATGTCTTTATGTTTTATTTGGTTATTTTTACTTTTATAATTGGACACAAGATTAGATTGTGCACCTTGTAATAAAACATGTTGAGGTCAGTGTAGTTGATATATGTGGATATATTGTGTAAGACTAAAAGTTTATACAAGGTATCTGAGCTCATAAGTTTACTGGAATGTGATTGCTGAAATTAGCTTTAGCTCTTAGCTTTAGCTAATTAAGTGCAGGTCTACTTAACTTTTCATAATATTTAAAGGAGAAATTAAGTAAATATGTGGGGGCTATAGAAAATACTTATTCTAAGCCAAACTCTTTGTAACTTGGTTCAATGAAGGTTTGGATTCTAAAAATGAAACAAGTATGCTACTATTGACCACTAGAGGGCAGCCTCACCATTTCATAAAAGTTTTGTATGAGCTGTGTGACATGCGATCCTGCCCATTGAATGGGTCATTTTTAGTGGCTACGGAATGTGAAAGGCACAGTGAACATTCTCATGAAATAGCATTTATTGTATTTGCCAAAGAAATGGTTTGTCCGTGGCTGCACATGCATCTATTATTACACAATTAAACATCAAATTGGATGAGCTTCTGAAATATCATTATTACACTTCTATCCTTGGATTGGATTGGATTGGATTGGACAATATGCTTTAGCAGAGTTTTTCCACTGTAGTGTATTATACTATAGTGTCACAATTTTCTTTCAGAGTTCTGTCTTGTGAGAAAGTATTGTGAACTGTTGTTTGCTCTGTGTCTAGAGTGTATAGAGCCTTTTCTGTTGTATTACTCGTGTAAGAGGACAATAAATAAATAGTTTCCCCTACTATGCTATGTTTCTGATACTCACCACCTTCTGGTGGAGTCTGTTTAACCCTTCCAATAGGCCCATAAATCACAAGCATCATACAATGCTAAATGAATTGCCACGGCAGGGCACTTATCTTTATAATGGGGGCAATTCCTGTTCTCTTGTCACTGCTTGTTTAACCCATTGACATGAACAAAGCACAGCAATAAATGCATTTGTGCCCTGGGAAGGAGTGACTTTATATGATGGGTTTTCAGTTACAGAGCTGAACAGGTGGATAGATACAGTGAGGGTCACTGGGGCAGGCACCAGACGACAGTACTTACTTAACTTACTTATTTACTCATGTGGAACTTTGATGGGAAATCGTAATTCAAGAAGTATTTTGGTAGCTTGAAAGTGCTTTGCCATTCTTCTTACATCAAATTTTCTTTGTAGAATTTTAGGATTTTACAGTAATTCAACAGATATTAAAGTTGACATTATAGCTGTGCTACAAATATTATTATTTTTACTTGCCTTAATTTAAAAAATCCAAATTGCGACAGCCTTGATGTTTTAATGCAAGAGTTTACTGTGTCCTGGCCTGAACCATCATTATACAATATCAACTCTGGCTAACAGGTGTCTGTGTACTTCCTGCTTTGAATGTTGTATGTACACTTGGTCATCTGACTCTTTGGGCGCGTGTCCCTGGTTTGTGGTAACGCCACACTGGTAGCCACCTCTCCCCACTCCACCACATCCTATTGGCAGGGCGGAGGCCACACAACTTAAGCAGGATGTGACCTGCCTCAGGTCCTGTAACTGAACACGTACAGCACACGATACGGGCTGCCTGTGTAGGATGTCCCTGTTCAACAGTGCCTGACTGACGCGGAACACACTCTGTCTGCCCACACCTACTCTACATCCTTCTCCTGTTCAAAATTCAGTACGTTATCAAGTCATCCCAATCAAGGCCTTAATCTGGCTTGTGGGTTGATTTAATGCATGGTTATTAACCTTTTCCACAGAAGTGTGTGTGTGTGTGTGTGTGTGTGTGTGTGTGTGTGTGTGTGTGTGTGTGTGTGTGTGTGTGTGTGTGTGTGTGTGTGTGTGTGTGTGTGTGTGTGTGTGTGTGTGTGTGTGTGTGTGTAGACAGACACTGATAAGCCAGTAGATCTCACAGGCAGCCATTAGGTAGTGGTGGGTCTGCTTTGGCAAATCCCTAATTCCTCTTGAAACAAGAAACACTTTGCTTCTGTGATTTCAGTCACTTTAATAAGACCCCGCACAGGTAAAAGAACAGGTGTCAAAATCCCCATTGCTTGAAGGGATTCTTTGGTGTCACTCTTCCAAGGATTAAAGCACATTACATAGGGAAAGATTAGCTGTCCATCATTAATATAGTAGCAGTCTGGTATCAGTTAATTACCACAGAAGTTGATGCTTCTTTGAGAATGATGGTTAAAACTGACTAAAACTTTTAGTGTAACTGTTGTAAGAAAATGCCAGCGCAACTTCTTAAATGTCATTCCCTCAGTTGAAACACAAGCTTATTCTTTCAGTTCAGCACTTTAAAACATTGCCAAAAATAACAGCCGTAGAATACTGATGGAAATTGTGTGTGTAGATCAACATTTGTCATTTTCCATTTGCTCTGGTCCCCTTGTTTGTACATTTTGAAGGGTTTCTTTTCTTGTTTAATCATTTTTATTAAACAAGAAAAGCACCTTATTGATACAACATACAATTTGCCAGTTATATGTTAAATCAAGTGAAGTGTTGGTCCGAGGATCGCTGTGTTCCTCGGCCTGTAAACGGCTCCCTTAACAACCCCCAAACTGAAGCCACACACAGAATCCCCCCCACCCCCAAATAACAAACATGGGAGGGTTCCTATGGATTTGAATGGGCCTTCCATAGGCATGAGCAGGAAAGTGCTACAATTGGGCTTGGCTTTGTTCTTAGCAGGTAGATGGACCTCTGCCTTGACCTCTCACCCCCACCCAGCAGACGTTCCGTCTGGACAGGAAGTGTGTAGTTAGGCCGCGTGAGCTCAGTGATGCGAGGCGCAGCTGGTCGAGGTGTGGACGACGGTGTGGTCTCTATGCCCCCCTCCTTGTACTCATCCTTTTCTCTCTGTATCTCTTTTTTGCTCCCTCTCTCTCTTTTTTTTCTTTCTCTCCCTCTCAGTCTCTCTCTCCCTCTTCTTGACACCCACCACGATGGGCGACGTTCCCTTCTTTTCCTGTGCATCTCCTAACAGAAAGAGAGAACTTTTGGGGGTTTGTGGGGATTGAGTGTGTGGTTGGGGTGTGGTAGAAGGAGGGGTGGGGGCGTTTGTTGTTGATGGTGTTAGAGAGGGGGGGTGGTTGTGCACGAGCGGCACTTTGTCCAGGCTTCCATGTGGGTCCCATTGAAGTTCAAAATCCCTGGAATTGAGTGCCGTGTGGCCTCACTGGACATCGTGCTCCCTAAGTGGGTGGTCTGGGAGGCTGGATCTGCCACCAGCGCTACCGTGGATCTCCAGGCTAACAGAGACACACACAGATTCCTCGGGCCCCCCCGGCCTACTAGCTCCCCTTCTTTTGTCCTCCTGTGTTGGTTTAAGGAATAGACACAGGGTGGGCATTGCTAAAACTTTGGTGGTGATGATTATCCCCTATCCTCCACTGCAAGGCGTTCTCTCGCTGTCGCTCTCTCTCTCTCGCGCTCTCTCTCTCCTCCTCAAATATCCATGCACACATACACACACAAACAGACATTCGCTGTGAAATATCGCTCAAGGAATGGCAGGGAACCTGTTTTAATCCAAGCAATGTAATCATTATTATTGTCGGGTATTTAAGATGCAAAAGACTGGTTAAGATGGTTAAGCTCAAACAAATCAGTCCTAAGAGGATACAGTCGCTGTGAGTAGTAATTCCAAGCACCTAGTGTGAAATTATAGCTTTAGCAAATAAAATCAGTATAATTCTAAGTACAAACTGTCTCCCTCCTTTCTTAAAGAGCCAGAAGGCCTAAATTGAGAGGCCCACCAAAATAATTCTCGTAAAAGTTCTTTGATTTTGATTGATTGTGAACAGTATATCGTTTTTTTCTGTTGCTTAGGAGTGGTTATTTCTTTTCCAATGCATAAAAATGAGAGGGCTTCACTGGCAAGCTGGGTCTGAGCAGCTCGGGGGTGGGCTGCCGGGGCACACCTCCTCCAGGCATTGATGCACAAGCTGCTGTGTTTAGTTTCCTTATTAAGTCACACATTAGCGCGGTTACTGGGTGCTAATGTGTGCAGCGCTGCGTAGTTTGCGAGTCGGTGACTCGTGATCGGGAGGGTGGGGGGTGTTCGGGCGACCCAATAGCAGCCTCCTGAACCGGAGAGAGCAAAACAAACAGGGTGGCTGGCTACTCATCGCTCCGGTGCAGAGGCCAGGGAAATGTTTGAACAGGGGCGCGACGCGATCCCTTTCTCCCGTGGTCCCCGGCGCTCAAACATCAAGTGCTGATGAGGACGGCATCGTTTGTGTATTGCCCCTGTTTCTATATATCTATTTCTCTCTCTCTCCCTCTCTTTCTTTCTCTCTCTTTCTTTCTCTTTCTCTCACTATGTGTCATACACATTCACAGTTAGTATCTCTGCCTTTCTGCCATTTATTTCAGTTCTTGTGTATTTGGGCCCCGTTTTTTTTTTTTTAATCAAATTGATTAAGTCTCTCAAAAATATTTTGTGAAATTAAGGTTAGATTTGTCACATGACTGAAAGTAAATATTCATTTTATTTTGTATTGCAGAAAAGCCTTTTAGATATGATAGTTCCTACTGAAATAAAACCAGCCTTTTTGTTGTATAAATACACTTACATTAGACAACACGGCACCTACAGAATCAGAATTTAGAATCAAAATGGGAGCAGAGACCACAGTAGAGACAGTTACACAGCAGCAAAATCGACAGTTATTTATTTTATCAACCTCTGCCTGTTTCAAATTTTCACATCAGTCGATGAAAGAATCACGGAAAGTTCCAGACTGTTGACTCTCCGGCTTCAGCACTTCAGTCCCCCGCTGATTTACTTCAGGGCCGTGTGAAGGACAGGTCGATGCGCAAGCATCGCTCATCCTTTGGGGAAGGGAGAGAAAACATCTCATATTTGGATTCAGCCCATGCATGCCTCGCGAACAAAAAAAAAGAAGTTCAACTCGGCCAAGCATGTTGGTGAAGGGATTTTCTAAACAAAGGCAGAAATGTTTGTGGAGGATCCTCGTACCACAGGGGCGTGTGTACTCTCTAGTGTAAAGCCATTTGGTCGGAATGGTAAACTCTTGTCATAAAAAATGCATTGTGGGGTTGAGCGTTGAATGTTATCTTAACGAGGCCGCTACAAAAGACGGGTTTCATTCAACAGGACCTTGATTTAGACAGAGAGTAAGCCACTCTGGGGTCAGTAGAGTTCAGGCCCTGTTGTCCCGGAAGTGTTAACCATCAAGATCAAGAAGTTTATTGGCAAGGGTTCAAGAAGAATATCACTTACGAAATTGCAAACTCCTAGAGGTCTACTGTTTACAGTGTATAAGATAAATGGAACACACAAAATACTATATTTTATTTACACAATATACATACACATATTTATAATTATGATATAAACATTTATTGTCGGCTTCTTGTACATTTATTTAAATATCATTATATTTATTTGTAATAGTTTCTGTTGGTCTGTCAAATTAAAAAAAATGGCATGTAACCACACATTTTTTTTCCAGTTCATTAAATATCACCACTTATTTAATTAAAAAGCACTTCCAGTACAAATGTAAAAAAAATCCCTGTGCAAGTATTGTTACGTTTTAACAATATGGTTTAGTGTTAGTCTAGTTATTTAGGTAAAATATTGGTTACAATTTTAAAATCTGATTGACATCACTACTCCCCACCCACTAGTATTTTTTTATGATCATAGGCGCCACACGGGAGAAGGGTATTCAGGTGAGGTGTGTGTTGGCGCCCAGCAGTAAATTTCCCGTCCGAGGTGAGGTGAGAGAGAGGTGAAGCCCTCGTCAGCACAGGTCTCTCACACAAGAGCCAGCTGACCTGCGGTTGACTCTTGCCCAAATGCCCCACCCCGCTTACCAGTGAACTCAGAGGAGTGACTAATAACAGCTCAGGGCTGAAGACGTTACCTGGCGCAGGTTTCACAATCCGCCTCGCACAGGCTCCCTTTGTTTAGATCCTGTATTACTCCTGCTCTTTTTGTTAATTATAATGTTTGCTCACCCACTCACTAACCACAAGTCAAGCTTTTCTTTTGTTTTGGAAGATGAAAAACAGTGGTCGATGTTTGGATGTGGTGTGGGCCTACACTCAACCAACCTCCGGTCCAGAGGAAGCATAACAGTTAATGATGTTTTTAGTGTATTCCGTGAAATTTTCTAAAAGAAACTAAATTTTGTCTGATCCCAGTCCTTATGCAGCTCCGTACTAAGCTCATCCTCAAATAACTTGCTTCTTTTGCTCTCTCTCCCTCTCTCTCCCCCCTAAATGTGTATGAATGCAAATCTCAGCTTAGAGCTTATTTGCTCAGAAAAATTAGAGGTGACTTGCGGTGGAGGGAGGAGGGGGAAAAAAGGAGGATCATTGAGATTTTCACGCTAGGCATCAGAAAGGCCATTAAACAAATAAGTTAGTCTGTTAAGTGTTTCACCATCAACAAAATGAGATCATTAAACATTTCTTAAATCAGACCTGCAGGCCTTTTTCCTGTCCCTCTCACTTGTTAAATTTGCTTTTCCTATTTCAGTTATTGACACAGTTCGGTATCAGGCTCATACAGTGTCAGTGAGGTTGGCTTGTGTTTGTCTTCGAGCAGTAAGTCTTGCTTTGGCAGTTGACCACTCGGGGCATACCTTCACATCTTTAAATGGCTGCTGTGTGCTCTCCGACAGTGTATCTATCAGCCAAGGGTTGTGTAAGACATTACAATAAGGCCGACTTCACTCTGTCAGTATCAACCTCTAGCTGTGCAATCATTTAGGTGAGATGTAGACAAATATGTGAGACCGCTCTGACTGCCACAGTGAATAGGGGAGAACGCCCTCTAACTCTGTCCATAGACATCAATTCAGTTAGAATCCTTCTGCAAATGTAAGGTAAAAATAGTTTCCTAACTTTTCTGGTGACAGGGAAATCTATGAATCCCGTCGTAACAGTTGCCATATGACAACTGATATAATCATTATTCATCCTTGTAGTCAGAGAGTGGGCACAACTGTTAATGTCCAGACCTAGGATGTAATTACACACTGTGTAATTCAAATAAGCGTATGTGATGTGAGTGACGTTAATTATATATCAGATTATCTGTACCGTATTTGCTGACTTGTTAGCTTAGCCGATAAGGAAGATTTGTCCCTGTTCGTCCAACAGTATTAGAATTTAAACAACTCTGTCACACAGCACGATCTACACAGTGGACTTTTGCGGCTGGGATGTATTGTACTCATCTGGTTGACTTTTCAGAGTTGAGACTGCTTTGCTGAGGATGAGTACATATGAATTGAATGAAGAGCAGTGTAAACAAAGTATGTTTTATGTGTCCTTGCTCTGTGTACTGATCTTTATCCTTTTCCATATATTAGCCTATTGCTATATTATCACACAGTGTTACACAATTCCCTTGTTTGTTATGTCAAACAATGGTCATTGAAGGAATACCGGCCCTAAAATATCTAGGCACTATGCCAGAACTCAGGCGTGGGCCAGGAAGTTGCAGATTTCAAAATATAATTATATGAATAAAGGTTTAGAAAATTGCTGATAACATTAGGCACTCTGGAAATAAGCCATTTTAAGAGAAAAAAGACCCCCTTCAACAGCATTAGCTTTCTTTAAATGCTGTTTTTAATGTCCCAAACAGTGTTCCTTTGGGAGGCAAGTCTGCCTTTGTGTGTTTCATAGAGTCTCACCATTGCCGACTGAAGCATGCGGCTCTCGCATGCATAAGAAATGAGTTATTTCAGTGGATGACTCCCTAGTTCTTCTCACCCAAATTAGCTGGATCTTTGGAAGAAGAGCCACTCATCCCAATCGATTTTGCAGGTCGTTCCACCAAACCTGAGCGCTTAATGCAGGAGGATCAGTGCGTCCTGGCCCAGAAGACACCACCCAAGGATGGATCCATCATGGGGATCTCAACCCCCACCCCACGCTCCCCCCATACTGGCTTCTCCCTCTTCCACCCGCACCCCCACCATCTCCAGCCTCAATTCAATTATCGCCCTTCGCCTATGCACAGATTGAGTCTCAGAAAGGACGAGAACTCAAATCTCATCATCCACCTCTTCTATCTCTGATTTCAATCAGAGAAAAACTCTCAACGTGCCTCAGGAGCACACGCTGAGCTTTTTTCTCAACTTCAGGGTTTGTTGAGTAATGCCCATTGATTAACCATTACCGCCTATTCTGCCGGATTAATCAGCCGTCGCTAACGCTTAGATCTGCTGGTGGACTGGACGGGCGCATGGGAGAAATTTAATCAATCACTTTCAGCCGCTGAATGCCAAGGCTGTTTGGACGCCCTCCTTAGTGTGCAAAGAGATAAAGTATTCAGCTTTGCCAAGACGGATGGGAGCACCAGAGAGCCACCATGGTGTCACTCCATGACCAGTGTCAAACTGGTTGCTGTAGTTCAGTGTTTCTCAAAGTGTGGTCCGCAAGCTATCCCAAGTGGTCCGCGAGCAAACGTGGTAAAATATAATATAGATCAGTTGTTTGCAATATTAAACCAACTTGTATGTAAATCCAAACAGTTCTGCAACACTGCCTATGTAAGCTACGCCAGTTTAAATCATATGAATCCTCTGACGCAATAAGCAAGGTGCAAAGACAAAAAGCAAGGTGGTTCAGTGAGTAGGCCTATTGTATAATATACTGTTGGAGTAGGTCTACTGTTTTTTTTAACTAGGTGGTCCGTGATTTTTTTTTTTTTTATTGGTTAAGTGGTCCTTGGTCTGAAAAAGTTTGAGAAACACTGCTGTAGTTGACCCTCTTAAAAGCATTAGCTAAGAGCCAATCAGACAACCTGGCAAAACAGGTGAGACAACTTTTTTTTGGAGGGAGAGCCAATCAAGCACCATGGATTGCGTGCTAAATATGGGCCCTTTGAGAACGCTCTCACCAAAGCTTGAGTGTGAGGTGGTTGGTTTGATTGATAGCTCTTGGAAACAAAAAAAGGGCTCATTCTTTTGCAGAGCGGCGTGAAGATCAAGCCAAGTGGATTCCAGCCCACATCACCCTCTGTGACTCCTTTGTGGCTCTACTTTGATCACCTAATCCACAGTCCACCTAGCTCTTTCCCCTCATTCATCTTTTCGAGCTGGTTAATGTTCTACGTGCTCAGATCAATATTTGTACTCCAAAAGGTCTGTGAATTGGCCATTATTCCTGACTCGCTTTTTTAGATTTTGACAGTTTCGGTGTGTTCTGTAATACAAAGTGGGATGGTGTGCAAAGTTCGGCGGCCCCAGAAATGTTCAAAGGTTCAATTAGTGTTAGTAAATAGGGCCAGATTTCTTTTTCTCGATGATACATTTCTTCTTTTTCTTTTCCACTAGTGGCCTCAGTTTCCTCCCACCTTGTTGTGAATCTTTACAAGTGGAGCTGAACACTTATGTCATGAACGGAGACAGAATGATTTCCTCCGAAACACTTATCGCACATGTTATCAAGTGCTCATTTGTTTCACACCTTGCCCAGTTTTATTTGGCAAACATTGCTATTCAAAGAGCTATAGAGTTAGAATGAGGGGTTGGTCTGGTCTTGGGATATTGTGACTGATACTAGGTCACAAAACAAATCACCAAATATGCGCTCAGGAATCATTTTCCTCCATTGAGAAAGTATTTGAGAAGACCTTATGCTCTTATGTCCCAACTAGCATGTATTTCATCAATACAAAGCATATGAAGTTGTTGAGCATAGATGAGGATCTGCTATCATAACGCTTCTCATAGGAGTGTGATGATCAGAGGTGTCTTGCAGGATCTTGAGTATTCTCCAAAAACAGCGATCACCTCATGCATCACTGAAAGGAAAATAATGTTTGATTTGGTAAGGCCATTGATCTGTTTCTTGAGAAATACAACAGTATCCACTGGTGGTTTCATGGAAAGGGAGGAACACGGCCACAAAATCTTTTGATCCCTTCAAAGTCAAGTCCGTTCGGTGTTGTACAAAAGCCCTTGACAATCAAAATTTAACAGCATGCACAAACCCCTCCCCCTCCCTCATCCCCCAGGTGCAACAGTGTTCCATCCCATGTAAGTCATCTGTTTACACACATGAGATAAATTCATGTCGGCATTTTCACGGGGAAAAACCGCAAGCATGCTGCACAATTAAACCTGCTTTAAGTTTCTCTCAAGATTAATGTCCGTATCAAAATTCATAAAGAATCGGGAAGATGTGAAGGCAGAGCTGGCGGATTCATGGGGATTTCGCATGAAGCCCATTTAATCAGGCTAACACTGCCATTAATATTCATAAAGTCAGCTGGAATACAAATGACAGCCTGTGAAATCTGGAAACTTTTTTGCTACGGAAAAAAATGTATTAAACGTAGCTTAAAAAATTAATGGAATTGAGTTTATATTGGGGGCGAATGCAAAACCCGTATTGGTTCGAGGGAAATTGGGCTTAGATATTTCTTTTTGAAGAATTCCATCTTTGATGGACATCAAAGGCGGTCTCAATGAATGCAATGCATGAATGGTCATTTAAAAGGATTTAAAGACATTACGCTGCAATAATTGTACATGAATAATAAGTAGCCCACTGAGGCAATTAGCTCAAAGTCTACAAGGCAAGAAAATGAAGATCACAGGGAAGGCAATGAAGGACAAAGAAAAGTGAGAAAAGTTTGAAACGAGGGATAAAGTGGCTTTAGGAATCACAGGCTGATATTATTTTATTTCTCTTTCTCTCTCTCATTTCTCTTACATCGTTTTGATGTTTCTTTTTAGTCTCAAGATGCTTTGCCAGCACGTTGGTATTTATCCTTTTCAAGTTATTTCTAATGAGATATGAAATTATGTGTATCTTTTTTCTTTCTTCATAGTTTGTAGGCATGTTTTTTTGTGCTTTTGGCCTCTCACTGACAAGTATAGTTATGTTTTTTTACGGGGGACATTAGCACATTATTTGTAATTTGTCACAAACAGGCTCTTTTGTTAATGCTGTTGGTAGTTAAATAATAATTCTCTTGAAAATGTGATTTCAGTCACAGTCATTCAGGTGTGTGTTTTGATTGGTCATAACAGTGGTCAAGCAGATGTCACTAAACTTAATACACTGGCTGACTTTATACACTTCCAAGCACTACGCCTTTTTCATGGGCTCCTTATCCAGAAACCATAAGATTCCAAGACACGTTGTGCTTTTAATAATTTTTTCACGATTCCAGGACTGATCTATCTTGCCGAATGAATTCAAACTCCTATTAAAACGAAGGCTATGCATTTCTGCTTTGTAATATGGGATTATTGGAAAATACTAATTTCCGCGGGTCTTTTTCTGGAGATTCTCAGGCAGAAACCGTGTCAGTCAGCAAATCAATCACATCTTATTTGGCAAAGCGCCCTTTTCATTGCACCTCACTGCGTGTGCCTGGCAGAAAATTATGAGAATATCAAAAGGTCAGGTTTGTATGCTCTATGTTTTTCTATTCTCCCCCTGCAAAGCTACTTTTCTCCTGTTCGAGTTAAAGGATTACCAGTCTCCCGAGCCATACCTACTAACTCAAACGGCTTCTCCACCTCCCCTCCAACAGAAAGTGGATAAAAAAAGGCCAGCCCCGGGCTTGGAGTCTATAACTAGGATTAATGGTACCCCGCGGTTTCTCCCACAAAAAGCCAGTTGTCGGTTCGCGGCTTGCTGTGTGGTGGCTGAATGGCGTGCGAGCTGTGTGTGTGTGTGCGATGTGTGCTGGCGTACAACGCAGGGATAACGCTCCGCTGGCATCTGCCCCAGGGGTCAGCCACCCGCCTCGCGCCCTAACCTCCCAAGAGGTCTCCCTCTCTCTTTCTCTGGCTCTCTCATTCTCTCTCGCCTTCTCTCTCTCTCTTTTACTCTCCCTCTTTGCTTGCTTCTCTCTTTCTTGTAGATTCTGTCCATCTCCTTCAAAATTGTTCTATCCCCTCTCTCTCACTCTCCTTTTTTTTCTCTCTCTCTCTGTTTCCCTTTCATTCCTCCATCAATTATCTCTCTTCTCTATTGTTTCCATTTTGCTTTCTAATATCCTTCTTTCTCCCATCTCTCACCGTTTCTCCATTTCTGACCTCTCTCTTTTCTCTTTGCTTTCTTTGCCTTCTCTCTCTCTCTCTCCCACTCACTCACTCACACTCTTCTCATTTATCACACTCTCTGGCTCGCTGTCCATCTCTGTCACGGACACTCTTCTCTCTGTCTACCTTTTCTTTCTCTTTTTCTGTCTTTCTTTCTTGGACTTTTTCAGTGTCATACTGACACATAATTATTGTGTATCTTTTTGTCTTCATTACTAACACTGGTATTCACATGTGTAGAGATACATACAGGTCTGTGAAGAAATTGGAATTTTTGTTGGGTACACTTCTTCTCAGTGTTTGAAAACAGTGCATTTTTTTTTCTAAATGTGATTCATTACAATACATGCACTGAGGTGTGCGAAGTATGACATTCTTAGGATTTAGTGTGTGTGCGCAGTTTTATAGGTGAAGATGTGTTTCTTCCATAAGGATGAGTACACTCAAATTTAGGAAGAGATTTTTTTAGTTCATAAACACGTGAATGATAACTTGAGATTGAGAATTAAGACCTTCTTTTTCGTCGGCGTCACATTTTGCTTAATAACATGATGCAAGTAGATGACTGAATGCACAGTTTCCATAGCAAAGACTCAAAAATATCCCGAGCCGATCTTCCCCGGGTAATCCAGCCTCTGCATCACAGATGGCTCCCTGATCGAGTGTGTGTGCGTGTGTGTGTGTGTGTGGGGGGGGGGGGGGGGCTGCAGAAGAAGAAAAAGAGCAGAGGAGAAAAGAGTGCTCTCTCTCCTCTCCCTTCTCTGTCTGGACAGCTTTACCACCAGGGGGCAGCCATTCACTGCACGTGCCTTCCACACACAAACCCTGAGCAACAGGCTTCTCCCCGACCCTTCATCCTTTGAATGTCAGTGTTTTCCTCCTAATTGCCAGCCATCTATTTGTTGCTTGCTTATGAATTAACTTGCATTTATGGACCTGAGTTGTCCTCCCCCTCCCCTGCTCGTCATCATTAAATTATACCTGAGGAGCTAAACTTTAATTGGCTGTTCCAGCAGCGGGATCTGATACAGGGCTTGTGCTGCATTAAACGGCTGTTTACTTTCCTGATAGCTAAAAGCATTAGAATGATGGCGCGGCGGGATTATAGTTTGTTAATTGCTGTCGTTCATTAGTCCTCCCCTCATAAACTGCAGCTTGGTGCGTCCATTGAATGCCGCGCAAAGGGAAAGGGGGGATAAGATGATGACTTAAAGCACAATTTTCAACCTACAAATTATAACTGCCCAGACTTTTTTCCTCTCTCTCTCTCTCTCTCTCTCTCTCTCTCTCTCTCTCTCTCTCTCTCTCTCTCTCTCTCTCCCACTCTAGAGGTTATTAAAGATCATTCATCTAGCCAACTAACCCCAAGATCATATTGACAGGCTATAATTAATAATAACCTTTCTCAGTCTGAGTAGAAAGTGACTGCCAGTGATGAAAAGCATTTTTTTCCCCACTATGAAATTATTCACACAAACCCCCCCATCTCACCCCCCACCCCCCATTTATTTTCAGCTAATCCTAAAGTCAATGAGGAGCTGAAACAAAGGCTACCCTCCCCAATAAGGACCCTCTGTGTGGAGACCACATCACAACTTGGGTAAAGATGCTTCTGCTCCACTATTTTTTTTTTCTTTATCTCTGTTTCTCTCTCACTCTCTCTCTCTCTCTCGCTCTCTCTGCACTGTTTGTGGAGGGCTTATACCAACATGTAACAATTAAGAATGATTTTCCTTTAGTTTAATATGTGAGGGTGTTTGTTAGTGCGATGTCATGGGGCTGGTGATTGCACAGAGGTAATGATCTCTTTGTTGGGATCGTTTGTCTGAATGTGAAAGCGTTGTAACAATGTTTAAAAACCAGCTGGTGATTCAATTTGTTCATCTTGAGTGGAATGCAGGTCTAAATTGCATACAAGTTCACGTTATGCCTTGTACGTTGTGAACATTGCACAGTCGAAACCCCACAGTCTAACCCTTTACTCGTAGTATCCAACATGATTTGACAACAGTTATGAAATTCCATTCATATACTATGGACCCACTCATCATTTTGCCAATAATTCTTTTGAGGTAGAGCACACAAAACACTTCCTCACAGGTAGGCACTCTGGGATTGTTTTCAAAAACACGTTCTTAAAGTACCAGTTTGTTTCTTTTTGGGTGCTGGTCACTTGTGGTCAGATTCATACGTCCATGTGAGGAGGCTGTTTATGATTGCGATAGTGAGCAGCAGACAGCTCCCTGTGGCCACAGGATTTTCTCTTGTGCCTGTGATGCCTGCCTCCAGGAAACCGCTCGCTGTCAGATAAAGGTCATTTAAGAGGCAGGCCAAACACAGGTCTACTACATCTGTCCCTCTGATCTTAGCTTCGACCGTATCCTTTCCTGTTTGGGTCCTTTAAACCCTGTGGAATATAGACACTGCTCTTATCATTGAACCACTTCCAAGAGTTGTGAATGCACCATTGCTCTTGCTATTTATTAACTGTACCGGCATCATTTACTGCAATACATTTGATTAGATATGTAATACATTTGACTAGATATGTATTTAATGTAGTGTGTAATTTAAATCTTGTTATGTGATGAATACATTAAGAGCATATACCAATGCCACACTGCCATACTAGCTCTGCTGAGCCCTCTTAAGTATCATTAAAGCTATATTATATAGGTTATACAGGACAAGTTAAGGCATTCGGAGCATGAGTGCATGAGTTTATGACAGAAAATGGTTCAGATCATAGCTTTAACTATATAGTCAGTAAACATCCGGTTTAATGTCAGAACATCAACAGGAGTTATCTGTGTAATACTTCTCCTCTAACTTTGCACCATGTGTTGCCTGGTTTCAGCCTCCCTAAGTCCCTCTCCATATCAGAACCATCTCAGAGTGCATCAGAGGTGTTCGATAAGGATCTACCACGAGGTAAGACGCTTCCAAGTTGTGTCTTTTTCTCAAACTTTGCAAGAATTGGAGCAACTTAGAGCAATCTTTTTGTCAGCTGGTTGGCAATTCCATCTCATATTTGCTAGCAGACATTAATAATTCAAAATTATTATTGTGTGGCACAATTAAGATGCACACAGTTTTCTTTTTATATGAATCCGTGATAATTTGGCTTCAAGTGGTCGTATTGTTAGCACCTTGTATTCTGATCATCACAGCTTATTTGTTTTCAGCCCTCTTCTATTGTCTCTCGTTGAAACCATCCATCCATCTAATTTGTATGTGTGTGTGTGTGTGTGTGTGTGTGTGTGTGTGTGTGTGTGTGTGTGTGTGTGTTTGTGTGTGTGTGTGTGTGTGTGTGTGTGTGTGTGTGCGCGCACTGTGCACATGTCTGTATGTTTTCCAGCCTCCTCCATCATGTAAGCTTTTTGGCATTCTGTCTAAAAAGATTTTAGTAAAAGTGGCTGCCTGTTTACCCTGTGCTTTGCCGTCTAAACTATGCTGCACCAGTACGATACATAAAACATTTTGCGACCAGTTGCGGCCTCTGGCATTCCTCGCGCTTAATAACCTTACCTTGGGCCTGATGCCTGTGCCTCCCCTGCCACTGTTTAGATAAACTGGTTGGAATAACAATGATAGATAAACACAGTATTTACCCAGCCTTCACCAAACGCTCCTGATATGTAAATACATCCATCTCTTCCGTTCAAATATACATTTGGAGGGAGCATCGCTCCGGACGCACTCCAAGCTGCTGCTAGCCAAACAGGTTTTTAATGACGCCATTAATGTGGCCATTAATGGGGTGTTTTTTGTGGAGTTTTTTTTTTTTTTTCTTTCGTTGCCACGTTTGGAGAGTCTGTTTGGTTGCCGACGCGGCAATCAGAAGGCTGAGTTATGAAGTTGAGGGAGGTTTAAAAACTGAATAGAAGAGTTGATTTGATGTTTTTCTTTCTTGTGCTCAGTTTTTAACAAATCAAATACCTTCCTGTTCTCTGTGAGTTTTTTTTTGTTTCCTGCCTCGACTATAGATTGTCCTCTCCTTCTGCTTTTTTTTCCCAGCCCAAAGTTTAAATGCTGGCTCATTGTATTTGTGTGGAAAGCACCAGTTTAAACAGACACACTCGTATGTCAGAGGAGGAGGAGGAGAGGAGGGATGGAGGAGAGGAGGGATGGAGGAGAGGGGGTTGCTAGTTACCTTTGTGAGAGCGGAGCTCAAGGAAAAAATGAAAGCGGGCAACCCAGGTTAAAGGGGGACAATGTATCCGAAAAGTCGCATATTTGCAGTGCGACAAAGGAGGATGGCAGGGATGGTGGGGTGGGATAGGGGGGTTATATAAGCGCGTTTCGCGTTATTATTCATGGTTTGAATTTGGTGTTTGCACTGGTGGCTCTTCCGGGGGAATACTAATAACGGTCTCTGCCCACAATCCTGAGAGCAAGGCCTTAGCAACAAAGCTAGCAGGCAGACCTCCCCGATCTCGACTTCAAACCCTGACCTTTCAGCAGTGTTATTGTCAGCGCTAAGCCTCTGCTTTTGGACATTGAGGTGGCCATGCTGTTGTGGCCCCGGTGCCACATTGCACTTATTAACACAAATGTCTCCCTTCTTTTTTCATCCCCCTTTTTTCCTTTTCTTTTTTCCTCCTGTCATATTTTGTTTTATTCAAGGGTTTGCTTTTGAAGCAGCAGTACTTTATTCAGAACAGTTCCATGTTTGAATTTGAACTCAATTTGAATTGCATTGATGTCAGAGTGATTAATCTCGCTCTTGTTCACACTTTCTTTTTGCTTTGTTTTTAGATTGCCTGTCTGTCTGTCTGTCTGTCTGTTTGTTTTGTTTTACTTTTTCCTCCTTAATACATTTTTTATTCTCTGAGGGAGAGACGGGATTGTTTCTATTTTCAGCGGTGCTCGATTCTGGCCGTTCTGTCCTGTCGCTGTGGGCTCCTTACACCCTCTCCGAGGCCGAACCTCACCACCACCCCCTTCCAACCCCTTTGGAAAATTTCAAAAGCACGGCTGACAGAGTTCAAGGGGAATGTGCACACCAGTCACCAGCTATCCCAAAAATTTCCCCCGCCACGTGTGGCTCACACACATTTCTTTTATTCTTTTTTTCTCCTCCTCTGTGATCCACGTAGCGATTTTGTTTCAGGGGTCTTTCTTGGCGTCGTACTGGAAATTTATCGGCGTTGTAGGGGATCGACATTTAAGGGTATATTGGTAAAATCATTGGGTGACTTGGTGCCAAAACAGGCTGGCAGGGAAAACAGATTTATGTTTGGATTGTTTGTTCCACACATGGCCTTTCATGAAGAGGTGTGTGTGTGTGTGTGTGTGTGTGTGTGTGTGTGTGTGTGTGTGTGTGTGTGTGTGTGTGTGTGTGTGTGTGTGTGTGTGTGTGTGTGTGTGTGTGTGTGTGTGTGTGTGTGTGTGTGTGTGTGTGTGTGTGTGTGTGTGTGTGTGTGTGTGTGTGTGTGTGTGTGTGTGTGTGTGTGTGTGTTGCATCATGCACTGTTGAATTGACGTGGTATAGTAATGTTAACCATTAGGTCATGGGTCGGAGATTACTGTGTTGTGTTAGTGTTAAACTAATAAAATTATGAAAATATATGTTCATATATTTGACAGGTGTGTTTAAAATGTTTTTTTCTCATCAATTCAAGAATTCTTTTTTAATGTACTGCAGTACCTCCTCCACCACCCAAACCTCCAAAGACCTCAGGCAGAGGATCCTCTCCCCTCCCCAGGGACAGGTCCCCAGACGCGGGCAGACCTATGGACCAGGACAGGCCCAGTATCCCCAGGATTCGGACTCCAGAGGTCCAGGGTAGTCCACCCAGCACACAGGGCCACAGTGAGAGCCCTCTCCACAGACACCCTCTCTGTATGCCGGAGGTGCCCAGTGCACCACCTCCCCGCAGGTTAGCCCAGGCACAGATCACTCTTGAACTCTCTGTCCCAAGGTTTACACTGTCATGTTACTGTCATCACTGTATGAACCTCAGTAGTCATGGACATACAACAGCTCATTTTAAATCCTATTCGAATCATGTTTACCGTAATTTCAATTCCGTTTCAGTTATTTTTGTACTCTTGGGAGTGTGTTTATTTTCAGTTTGAGGAGTCTGTTACATTCCATGTGCAATGGACACTTATATGAACACTCTTGCAAGCTACATTTCACAATGCATTTTATTATTTGGTCACCAGTACATCTATCAGTACTACTGTACAGTAGTTACGGTTCATTCCAAATGGAGTTATTACCCATATATAACAGATTTTTAAGTTAAATAAAATCATTAATATCATTACAAAAATCATTAATAATAATTAATAATCATTATCATCAATAATCATTAGTAGGGTTGATAATATAATTGACTGAGCCCCATGTTTATTATGATCGAATACAAATGACTCAGTATTGCTCTGTGTTCTTCCAAGTAAATAATGTGGTTCAAGCTTTGTCTGTCATCTTGCGGAGGCTGGAAATGATCTAATATGTTACATTGAGGACTATTATTACATAGAAAGGATTAAACAGTGTAATCTAGTACAGCTTGGCCCCTTGCAGCCCTGCAGGGAAACAAATGTCACATGTCTATTTTAACACCGCTAGAACCTGCCGTTGCTCCCAGTCCATTGTGAGTGAGTAGCAAGGTAACCCTGCAAAGCCCTCAACAGTCCTCTGATAAATATATGAGCCTTTGCATTCTCTACATATCTTTTAATAAGAAATGAATCAAATTCCTGGCTACAAGAGGGAAGTAATTTACCCAGAAATACACTTTGGTAATACCTCAATATTACCTTAAAGGTCAACTGTATGATTTGCCTAATATTACAAAGTAAATAAGGCACTGTAATATGCAGGGAAAGAGTGAAATTGCATCCCATGTGTATTAGATAAATGCATGCCAAGGCGTGAGCACAGTTCATTTGTATCGCCCCGCTCTGAGCTTTAATATGGCAGCCGCTGTAATGAAGTTTTTGTCTTTTTTAACTCCAGGGGCTCCCCGGAGGTCCTGGAGAGCGTGAAGGTTGTCAGCTCAGGTGACTCTGCGCGGCTCGTCCCAGCCCTGGACAAAGAGAAGAACATTGCCTTCCTGCTCAAAGAGCTGGATTCTCTGCGAGACCTCAATAAAAAGGTAAATACAGTATGAGACAGTGGAGTGTCCATGTGCAGGCGGATCACTGATTTAATCCCAAAACGTATGTGCCTTCTGCAGCTTTAACCAAATATATAAGTGTGTGTGTGCGTGTGTGTGTATGTGTATGTGTGTTTTCACTGTTTGGAGGAGAATGTCAGGATAGCTATACTTTTACTTCCAGATTACTGGATTTGAGAAGTCTTTTTTTATTTAATGGTTCAAAGGCGTTAACACTGGAATTGTGATTTCAACAGTGTACACATACCCTCTCAAAGAAAAAGTCTACTCCAAACACAACTGATATTCCTCTCTGTCATATCAGCCCTCACTAAGCAGACATTTAGAGCTTTGGGCCCTGTATTCTTCTGGCCTTTTTTAAATCTAATATTTGTATGTGGTTGTCTCTGGAGTTATGCGCTTACTTGAAGTCTCAATAACGTCCAAGACCCATAGTTGTCATGTCGGTGACTAACTTGTCACTGGGTTGTGTTATCAAACTGCTGTGAAGGAAATCTGCTTTAGGAAAAAGCCTTGTATGGTCGGCATAGTTGCTTTTCTGATTTGCTTTCATGCTTTTTCTCCAAAGACCTCTGGAAGGATTGAACATGTTCTGTCATAAAGTCTGGTCTCAGGTCAGAGTGTGTTTAGTTTGCTATGGGGTTCATCTGGTAACCAGTGGGGAAAGCTGGTATGAGGACAGCAATAGAAGAGGGTAGCCATGGTAACAATGTCAACAGGAAGTCCCTGTTTCAATGATACATTTTCCTCATTGTGGTCTTCAGATGTTTTTTTGTCTCTCTCTCTTTGTAAAAGATGATTTCATAACACACGATTCACTCACAGAATGCTGTTCAACCTGACACTTAAAAAAAAGACCTTTTAGTCTTCAGTGGGTGAAAAATTTCCTCATTTTCAAACACGCTCCATTTACTCAACCCTAAACATCTTCGCCTCTTTCCTCTCCTCCTAAATACTACCCACAAGCCATCAAAAGAGACCTCCAGGCACGCGCCCCGAAAAACATTTACCCTGAACACTGTATGTTTGAAAAGAAAATGGTCGCCTGGATGAATAATATGGATGTTCCGCTGTTTGGTCTGGACATCTCTCGGTTGCAGTGCTGCTGCCCGCGAGACGTCCCTGGCTTGCCCGCCCGGAGTCGGCAGGGGCCGCGCTCTGAAAACCAGCGTAATTGATGCCCCGGGCTTCGCAAGTGGCTGTGACTCCTGACAGAAAGGCAGGAACACGTCCCAAGAGCTTGTTTGTCCTGGCAGAGCCTTGAGAGGACTCACACTGGAGCATGTTTTCAAAGTGTTAAGGGGGGAGAAAAAGACACAAGCGCCGGGCAAAATAATCGAGACAGGAGGTTAAATCTATCATTAACGCTTGTAAAATATCACTCGGGGCTAGATTTATAGTGGACCCCATGGACATCTTTTTCATTGGATATTTTTTGTATTATTGTTAAAAAAAATATTTCGTATCGGTAATCTTGAAAATAGCGCAATGGATAGGACTAGTGAGTGTCTGTGATTCAGTTGAATAATTCTTAGCACTGACAGAAAATGCCAAGCCTGGCATGACCACTCCATGCACTCAGCTGGCTGATGCTCTTGTTTTTGTTCTTGTTCTCATTTATTTATTTATTTATTTATTCATATGTTAATTTAGCACTCACTGGATGATTTAAGTCGTGGAGATTTTGCGGCAAGCTTAGCACTCTCCTCTGCAACTTTCTCTCTCTCCCTGTCATGTGTTTTCACTCTCTTTCTTTCTGTGTCTCACAGTCATACTCACTCACTCTCTCTCTCTCTCTCTCTCTCTGTTCTTGGGATCCACAGCTTCAGGACAAACTAGCGCTGCGGGAGAAGGAGCTTGAGACCAAGCTGCTGGACACTCAACTGCAGGAGAGCCAGATGGAGGCACTGGCCTGCGATCGAGCTGGAGGTACGAGCAGAGGAGGGCCAGAGGGAAGTGCTTTGACCCTGTCATTCACACCAATGGCCCAGCATATCAGGATGTGCTGCCATGTGTGAGCCCTGAAGCTCATATTAACATTCAAAAGACAGTATGACAGACAAAGTTGCAGAGCTAAGAAGTTAGGATCCCAAAGTCCGTGTCCAAAAACCAATATGCCTTTTTGAGAGACAGAGAGAGAGAGAGAGAGAGAGAGAATGGTCTCACATTTTTAAAATAATTGCTCCTTTTGCACTCAGTGTATTACTACAGTTGACTGTATCCAAACGGATTCTTTAAATAAATATTCAAGTGTCTGGGCAATATTGTAAACAATTAGCAATTTATCTTGCCTACAACTTTAGGGTCAAAATGAACTTGCTTACACAGTAGTTAATAATATTTGTGAATATAATTTAACAGCACCCAGCTTGCACCGTACAAATATTTAAATATTGTACAGGGGATCTTTTTGGTAATTGCTTCTCTTTTTATACCATCCTCATTTTTTTAGCTTCTGACTCGGTAATTAAAAAGAAAACCACAAGACATATATGAGGCACAATTAGTCCGCCAATTGTTCGTTAAACAAAAAAAAAAGAGGATACATGTATTTGGTTAACCATTCTCATTTTAATATGATTAGCAATGAGGCATGAAGAGAGGAGAGGAGAAGGGGAGGCGTTTCATGAGCAAATTCCAGCTAAAATGCAATATTGATTTTCTTAGTGAACTTTGTCGTGGCTTAGCTCTGCGTTCCCCTGTTTATCATTCCTCCACCCCTCCGCCAGCAGAGGAGGGGGAATTAGGCGCTGATGGATCCACGTGTCCCCCGTTCGGCAAGATTAGCGGCGGAGCCACCGACAGTTTAGTAATCTCCGAAATCTTGTGGGTTTTAGCCAGCCGTCGCTCCGCTCCACGCCGCGGCCCCCAGGTTCGGGCTAGTGGGTCAGGTGGCCAGCGACGAACGCAGAATGCAAATCATACTAATAATGGAGGAGGATGGCAGCGTGGGCCTCCTCAGACAACAGCTCTCAGTCTGCCATTAGGGCCGATGAGATTCTTTTTTGTATGGGGCTGCATTCCCCCTGTAGAAGGAGTTTGTTAGTTGACACAACCATCTGTACAAACTCCTTCCGTATTTCACCTCACATGTGAACTGTGTGAGCCATTGTAGTATTGAAAACCTAAAGATGCCATCTGAAAAAAATGTGTTTCACTATTCACTACCACGTGAAGTCCAGTAGAATAAGTTCAGTACTCAGTCTCTCTCTTTCTCTCTCTCTCTCTCTCTCTCTCTCTCTCTCTCTCTCTCGATAGATGTAGTAGGTGTTGGTAGAACTTTCATAACCCCAATCCCTGTGCAATTCCATGTCCTCCTTTTTTTTCCCTTTTTTTCCATTTCTTCCTTCTTCATTTTTTGGACCTTCACGTGTAATATTCCCATTCCTTGGCCCACTGGAGGGACACTGAGGTGCTCCTGTGTTGGAGTCGCACCCGTACTTTATTGCTCTGGGCACGTCACGTCCACTCCTCAGAGGGGACCAGCACCTCAAAATGAGTCCATCGCACTCTGCCACCTTCTCTCCCTCCCTCTCTCTGTCTCTCCCTCTCTCTGTTCCTCTCTGCCTTTTCATCTCTCTGTTTCATTCTTTATTTCTCTCTCTCTCTATCTCTCTCTCTCTATGTCCCTCTTTCTCCTCCATGGTTAATACCTATGCCACTGTGTTTCTGCAGCAATAACCTTCCACTGGAGAAGCTTAGCCCCGTTATTGTGTTGCTGAGTCGCCATTGCCACCTCACACCTCACCTCATTTTTCCACGGTCTCTCTTATCCCTCTTTCCCTCTCTTGCTCCCTTGCTCCTCTCTTTCTGTGTGTCAATCTCTCTTTTCTGACACATACCTCCATCCTCTCTTTTGGTTTTCCACATTTCCTCATTCCATGATTCTTGGTCTTTATTACTTTTCCATTGTTTTTTTTCTTTCCTCCACCTTGACTTTCTTTCCCTCTTGACTTTGGTCACCATCCTTCATCTCATCCCATCTCTCTCCCTCCCCCTCTTTCTCTCTCTCTCTCTCTCTCTCTCTCTCTCTCTCTCTCTCTCTCTCTCTCTCTCTGTCTGTCTGTCCTTGCAGCTCTGGTGGAGGAGATCTATAAGGCCCAGAGGGAGCGTGACCAGGCTGTGATGGCCCGTCTCCGACTGGCCAACGAGGAGCGCGACGAGGCTCTTCTCCGCGCCAAGAAGCTCCAGCAGGCCGCCATCGAGTGAGTGACCGAGCCTGGCCATGCTCAATTTACCCCACTCAGATTACCCAAGCACTCCCCAGGACTCATGCGTACTCCACAGGCATTCTCCATGGGTACTCCAGTAAAATGTCACAGTTATTATGGGCTATTCGTCGACTGATATTAGCAAATTACCCTGTGAAATTTCAGCATGACAATTTGATTCTGCAAGCACACTTCTCTCAAGATAAATGTTTAAGCCTAGATAGCCCCATTCATGTTTAATTACATATAACCAATGTTCACTCCCCCAGTATAGGCACAAAATTACACCACCTGCCACCTGTTATATTATGGGAATGGTTGGGAGAAGTCTGTCAGGGGTAATAAGTGAAATGGACAAAGTAGTAAAAATACTTTATAAAGATAAAATAGTAAAGTGTGGTGTGCCCCATCAACCTCCTCTCACATTGCACATGAACCTCACATTATTCATGAAATCTCTGTAGGCCACTTGCCTCATCAGCGTTTAAGACATGCTAATCTTGCATTCCAGTTTCAGCTCGTCCCCCTTCATGACGGTGAGCTTTTGCTGACCGCAGTTTTATCTCTGCAGCCGGTGCCTATCTTTCTACCTGTCTCTCTTTCTCTCTCTCTCCCTCTCTCTCTCTCTCTCTCTCCCTCTCTCTCTCTCTCTCTCTCCCTCTCCCTCTCTCTCTCTCTCTCTCGCTCTCTCTCTCTCTCTTTCTCTCTCTCTTTCTCTCTCCGCTTTGTTCTTCCCTCTGGCAGACAAGGTGAACGAGCTGCTCGGATGCAGAAAAAGACTTGAAAGACTTGGCAGGGGACAGGTCCAGTATCGACTGGTTTGGAAATATATCGGAGGGCTGTGACATTTCATAAGAGTACCCTCTCTTGCGGTGCAAGCTTGTCAGTCAAGAGTTGCACTGTATAGGAAATCAATCCAGGCCTTCAGTGCAATAGATATTTACCGGCCTGTCTGAGGGAGACTAATTAGTGTGTGTGTGTTGTGAGGTACACCTTAAGTAGGCCTCTTGGAATTGTCCACTCATAGTGGGTGCCAGGCAATATTGCAGCCATGTAAGGCACTAATTACATTTCCACATGGGGAATATAACTTTATTATAGGAGGGAAATCTATATTTCAGTAAGCCCTCTGGGTAACTCCTTGTGTGTAACTAAATAAGCACTGTGTTATAACAAATAGGAACAAAAAATTGTTTAACAATTTTTTATTCGTTGACCTTATTCTGCAATGAAGTATTTCTTAACCAGGAACCCTCACTGTTAATACAACCGATCCCATGTATTATTTATTAATTAATATTCAGATTTCGTTTAAATGAGGTGGAATTATGGCAGGACATGAAGCCAATTCCTACCAGGTCAGCCGAATGCCAAATACCTCCCTGCACACGCACATCTCATTACAGGGAAGAGATTCCTGTCAGCCTGGAGCTGAACGCAAGCACATTTCAGCTGCTCCCCCTAAAACAAGGGTAATTGACGGCCTTCTGGAACCCCATTATCTTTCCTTGAACATGGCGAGTTCTAAACCATTATCCCTCCTCCCCTACTCCCTTCCTCTCCCAAGGGCCTCTCCTCAGTCCTGTGTGGTGGAGTATGTACTTGTATAATGGGAGGTGATCCGTGTGTAATGCCTTTGTAAATGAGATCAGGAGTTGTTGTTTTTTCCTCTGTGAGTGGGGCTGCAGACATCAGATTTTCCATTTGAAGAGGAGAGCGACACAAAATGACTCACTCACTCACTCACTCACTCACTCACACTCTTGACAAGAGGAGGGCTCATCATGATTGAAGTAAATGCAAGGCCCATGTATGTGTGTGTGTCTGTGTGTGTGAGATGTTTTTTTCCCCTCTCACAGCTCCTGTTGTGGTGTGTCATATCATAACAATAATGTTATAGCCAGAATGTCATTTTATTTAACTCTCTCTCTCTCACTCCAACACCAGAATCACAAATGACATCAATCATTGTTATACATGCAGTAAAAAAAGAGGAAGGAAGTCATTGTAAAATGAAAAAAAAAATCCCCATCTGTGTTTCTCACCTAGAGGTTCACAGGTGCCCAGATTCTTGGACATACTACAGCAGCAGAGAGTGACACAAATGACAAACTGTAAAATCCAGCGGTCGCTAGAGGAGCCTCCTGTAATTACAGTTACGGTGGTTCCATCCGTGAAGGCCGACCGCACCAATGATTGAGCTGCACACTCCCTTAGCCTCATATCGGCACATATGAACAGCTGATCCCAGCAGTCATATATAGTAGTAAACTTTAATAACTTAACTGTTGGCCCTCCAATGCCGTGTGTGTGTGTGTGTGTGTGTGTGTGTGTGTGTGTGTGTGTGTGTGTGTGTGTGTGTGTGTGTGTGTGTGTGTGTGTGTGTGTGTGTGTGTGTGTGTGTGTGTGTGTGTGTGTGTGTGTGTGTGTGTGTGTGTGTGTGTGTGTGTGTGTGTGTGTGTGTGTTGCATGGAGGGGGGGCATTATTGTGAATGCCTGGGGCCTGGTGGCACTTTTAATATGGCAGCCAGGAGAGTCTCATGCTCCAGCTGTGCAAAACTGACAGAATGCAATTTAAACCTGGCTGTTGAGGAAGATTTAGGAAGTAGAGCTCATTTTGCACTAGTAGAGGAAAGGTAACTGGTGGCAGTGTTGTTGATCTGTCGTTCTTTCTCTTACTCACTCTCTTTTTCTCTCCCTCCCTTCCCCCTATCACTCTGCCTTTTACGTAGGCTGGAGAGTATTAACCCAGAAGAAAATGATATGGTAAGCTGTACTCCGATCTTTAGAGAATTCATGTGGTGTCGGTGTTATTTTATGTACCATCTCATAAGTCTTAAATGGAAGAAATCGACTGGTCTTCAGAACATAGATAAAAGGGGAAAAAAGGATGTCCTGTTCTGACCATGTTAACTGAGATATGTTATCCCTTTCATATAGTTTGAAAACAGTGATGGCGAAATAATAGCTTCTTAAAGGTGGTCTTAAGCGATGTTACGCGGTTTCTAAGCTAAAACATTTTTTGTCACATACAGCAAACATCACCTCACCATCCGCTAGCTGCCTGTGCCCTGAATACACTGTAAAAAAAATGCGGTCTCTGTGGGCGGCCCAGGCTCCAAAAAACGGCAACAAAAACAACTTGGTCCAGCCTGGACCATAAAAACATAACAAACTGTTCCAGCCAATCATCAATGAGATGCACGTTTAGGAGAGTTTCCCTGTTTTGTTTAAATGTCAACAGAAGTGACGTTACCCAACATCGCTTAGAGCACCTTTAATTTCACATGATTGACAACTAACAGAGATGGATTAGGAGGATTACTGCATTCACAGGACTTGTCTGTAGAGATTCTTGATTGTAAATTCTAGCTATCGGTATGCACTGATACTGCCATCGGGTATCGAGTCAGTACTGTGCTATTATACTTGTACCCATAGTCATAAAAATTCTCTGATACCATGCACCGATACTACTTAATTTTACATTTTCCCGTAAAGCATAGTATCTTAGCCACTACCCTTAAACCCCATTTGGGGAAATACACTCATTTTCCACCTCCCCTCGAGTTAAACAATTGAGTTTTACCTTTCCCCAGTTCATCCAGCCGTTCTCTAGCCGTTCTCTGATCTGAAAATCGAATTTAATTTTTTTAAATTAATATTATTTAGTTTATTTGACTTTCACTTGTGGACTTAGGGCAGGCAGGACATTATTGATGCTGCGAGAGGTGTGTTTTTGCTGTTGTTTTGTATTGGCAGTAAGTGCACGCTTTTTAAACACACTGGGCGCCTCACGTTTTGTGCACCTGCTGCACCTCACATTTTTCCAGAGGTGTCTTGAGCGTGTTTTCATTAAAAACATCACAAAACATCACCTCACATTTTACAAACTGCAAACTGCTCCCTGTCAGATCACGCCTTTAAAAGTTCATTTCTGTGTTTATGCATCGGGGGCGCCAGGACCTGGAAGAGCTGCTGAATCGGGTGAACAGTGCAGACTCAGCCCTCAGCATCGAGCGCAGCGGAGTGGCCATCTTGGAGCGGTTGCAGAAGGCCAAGGAGCGCAGGGCAAAGATCACGGCGGAGGAGATGAGGACGGTGATGGAGGAGAGAGACAGTGCTCTAACCAGGGTAAGGCTCACAGAAACGGCACAAGTAGATAAATACACACACACAGCAACTATTCAATTTTAGCCTACTTACCTTTCTAAGACAAGGTACTGTGCTAACATAAGTAAGTTGTAAATTACTTATTTATCAAACGCAGATACACAGTGCTGAATTAATTACTGCACAGCATACACACTATTCCACATAAATCAGCCTGTCTTTAAAGGGGTTGGTCCACTGGTCCATTGCAGTGTGATTGCACATGTGAACATGAGCATGGAAATCACACATTCAAGTTTTTGATTTTCTTAAATCTACAAGAGACTTGGGATGGAATGTCCACCCTTTCTTATAATTTATCAGGATTCAAAACCATGTAAAAATAGACACCATACTCAGAGAAGGCATCTTTAGTACAATACAGATACTACTCCCCGCATTATTGTTACATTCAGGGTAAGGGGTCAAACACCTTCACAATGTCCAAAACACACACGCCTTTATGGGCTATACAGGAAGATTTACATCTTCGGCAAACGCATGGGTTCAGCAACACGGTGTACCTCTTCTTAGAACATGTCACACTTGTCTGCTGAAAAACGGAGAAGAAGGATGTGGGTCCACCTCATGATCAGGGATCAGTATTTGTGTTTGAGGCTACTGTAGGCAGTTTTGTGGTAGTTCTCTGGGTATCAGTTCTCTTAGGTGGTAGTTAATGAAAAACCAAATTGCATTAGCCTACACATCAAACTATTCTTGCAACATATTATTCCGTTCGATGCTGTAGAGCCAGTAGTATGATCATATGTTGGGATAAATCCATCCATACATGATTAGGACCTGTCAGCCTTAATCATGAACATGTTTGCAGCATGGTACTGTATTTCATATTATATTCCTCATAATATGTTATTGGAATTGTTAATTATGAGTTAGTTTATTATAATGAGCATACAATACCTATGAGCTGTAGGATTGAATGATTGTTTATTTTTTTTTGCTTTGTATTAGGCTATGGGCATTCACTTCATCTTCATACTATGAATTTGTTTTATTTCATTGAGTCACACCAAAGTATTGCTGCGAATGTCACTTGGCCCTATCCAATTGCAATACTTTTGATACCATCTGGAAATCAAACCCAACCCCATTTCAGAAAATCACTGGATTCACTTGCATTTTCTGAACCAGCATAAAAAAAAAACCACTTGATTATTGGAATCCAGTAGTAGCAGTGTGAACATCCAAGCTTTTTTTTTTTTTTTTTTTTGCTTTGAGAGCAAAGTTCTCTGCTACCTGCCAAGGGCACGAGGTACCGGGTTGCGCCAGAGTTGGGCTGGCAGACATTTCGGCCCCTCGGCCCTCTCCCGGCGCCCTGCCCTGTGGATGGGGCCGCTAGTGGCGCTCTTAACGTCCCGCCTCGCCTGGAAAGGGTCAATCCTAACACTCTCAGGCAGCCAACACTTAACACACCATTGTTGTGTACCAAGTCAAGAACCCGATTCCACCACAGGTGGAAAAAAAAATCAAGGACATCTCTTTAAATATTGACTTGTACTACACCACTCTCTCTTTCTCTCTGCTCCCCCTCTCTGTCTCTCTCTATATCTCATACTGGCTATATCTCTCTTTCTCTGTCAATGTTTCTCAGCCTCTCTCCCTTCTGTGTGTACACCTTTCATACAAGACGTCTGGTTGACTGTCCGCAAAATTACATACATCTGTGTTTATTCTTAAATCATGATTTGATCATTGAATAAATAGACAAACTACTTAAATCATGTGTTGATACATATGCTGCTGTGCAACCTCAAATATTTGATATACCTTCCTTACGCACATATTTTGAGCGAAATGAAAACAAACAGGTGGGTAACCAAATATTGACATCCAGATATTATACAACATCATTGAGTTCAGTAGTAGGCCACTGGATGTGTTTGTCTGGGATTTCTCTGTTGATAAATAGACCGTGCATTACATCATGGGGTTTGTGTGTGAGAGAATGCTCCGAGGCTGATAGCTGCCATTCTTTCCCACTGTTCCTGGGCAGCTTTATCTGTGTGGTGCTGGCACTCAAAATAGAAAAATCACATTTCACAAATGAGGTTATCATTTTTCATTTTAATTGCTGCGGATCCAGCAGTGGATAGCTTTTTTGAGATTATTTTAAGTTTATTTGTGAGTAAATTATTATAGCCTTTTTTCCGTGTCAGGAAGGTTTTCTACTTGCAGGATGTACAGGATATACGATATAAGTCAATTCAGAGAGCAGTAATAAATAATGCTGCTAACTCATGGAGTTACATTTTATCTCCTTTGTGTGTCTGGAAAAAGCGAGCTTTAATGTATGGATTTAGTGTATGGATTTCTGCAGTGCATTATAAGGATATGGTAACAATTATGAATACCATCATTTTATTCAATCATTTGAATACATGGTCAGATTCAGTTTTTTTTTTTTTTTTGGTTACTACAGTTTATTGTTGTTTTTTTGATTGTGTTGGGACTTTCTGTATAATCCAATTACATGGAGTCAGAGAATTATCACATTTGCTGCTTTTAGGGAAATGTGGCAAGAATGTCAATCATGATGAGACTAGATGAGACTAGTGGCTGAAAGAGCCACAGATTCCTGGCGGGGAGGAAATTCATCTGTGTAGGTGGTCGCGGACTAGAGGCGCAAACTGTTTTCCTCCAGTCTGATAGAATTTCTTTTTTTTTTTTTTTTTCGTGCGGCCGGATTTGCAGGAATATTTATGATTGGGATCCCTTTCTTGCCGTGGTCGCTGCCACTGCCACTGCCGTTGCCGTCATCGCCGGCCGCCCTGCGGGTGACGGGCCCGGGTCCTTTTCCGGCAGAGCGCGGCAGGAATGAAAAGGCAGGCAGAAGACATGCGGAGAAGAAAGGCCACGCAGCAGACGGAGTGAGCTCTGAACAAATGCGCCTACATGGACTGCTCACTGTGCCGGCGGCTGCACCTCCTCGGAAAAAAAAGGCAGCTGTTTCTTTTCTTTCTTCTTCTCCCCCCTTCCCTCTCCCTCTCTCTCCTTCTCCCTCTCTTTCTCCCTCTCTTTCTCCCTCTCTCACGCCTTGCGCCACAGGCTGATGCAGGGTAGAAGCATGCACATATGGATGAATCTCCCTCAGATGCTACAACGCGGGGAGGGATGACTTATTAGGGACCTGACTTGAATTTGAGACTTCCCGCAAGCGCAAACAGTCTCCTGGGGGGGGGTTACTCGTCTCCCCCTGGCAGGTGGAGCTCCAGGACGCAGTTTAATTTCAGGTCGTAGTTGCCGATTTGTGATCCACTCACCAGTGGAGACGGCTTCAGCCTGATGCCCAGACTTGAGATGCCTCCAGTTTGAAAGATAAATAAATAAATAAGACTACTTCTGTAAAAAAAAATATATATATATTACTGGATGCTTACTGCTTACTATTCTAGGAGTATGTTTGGAATCTAAAAAAAGGCTTCAGGTCTTCCCCACAAATCACTTTTCCCTCTTCCCTGTTATTTCCTTTTAGATAGCAGCACCTACACATATCTTTCTGTACCAGTGGCCCAAGATTGTCTTTGTGTTTTATGTTGATTTTAATGGGTATTTCAGCAATAAAAAAAACAACAACAAAAAAAGCAATAGTTGGGATGACAGCAACTGAACTGAAAAATGGTCGGGAAAACACCTTAGTTGACACCCTGCAATTTGAAGCAACCTAAGGACGGCTCCATCTCCATTGCCCTGGCAAACTCCCAGGCCTGACACCAGCTCGGCGCAAACGTAGCCCCTGCTTTTGGCGGAGGGCAAACGTGCGCCGACACCAGGGGTAATTTGGGAAGAGTGTTGCGCTCGGCGGCCTAATCCCTCCGAGGCCCGACTCGTTCCGCACTTCTATCCTTAAGGATTTCTCCCTCCCCTGCCGCTCCCGCTATCCCTCTCTCTCCATCGCTTCATCTCTCCTTCTCTCTCCCTCTCTTCATCAATCCCTCTCTCCCTCTCTTCATCTCGAAGGGATTAGCCTGCTGTGGCAGGCAGAGGGCTGCTACATCCAACCGGCTGCTGGAATATGAAAAGCTGGATAAGTGTCGGGAGACATAAATCTTTTCCTCTCTCCCTCTCTCTTTCCCTTTTTCTCTCTCTAATTCTCTGTCTCACTCTTTGCCTCTCTTCCTTTCTTTCATGCTCTTGCAGTCTCCAAGATCGGGGGGGGCGGATTCAACGCTCATTCTTTGCACTCATCCAACACGCATTATTGAATTTCTTTCCCTCCTCGATCTTGATAGAGTGCCGGCAATGTTGAAGCGGAGCAGAAAATGAAGTCAGTCATCTCCGACTGAATTACAGCTCTTGATTGTCAGTCGAGATTTCTCCCCTCTTCTTCCTCATCTTTTTTCTTTTTTTTTTTTGTATTTGCGCTTCTCGTTTTCCAGGAAGTGTGCTTTTCCTCTGGATTTCCACAGTGAAAAATTCATTTGGCCTCCTGTGCCACGTCTTAATTACACCAGCCCCCCCCCCCCTGCGATTTTCGGTTTGATTTGAGTGACGGGCTCGCTCACGACAGCAAGGATCATAAAGCTGAACTAGGCTAATGTGTCTGCGTTTCTTCACACCCCATTTCACCTCCCGGCCGACACTATTTTGGGGTTTGGAATGGGTGGCTTGTGTGGGGGAGGTGGAGGAAAGCGTTAGGGTCGGCTGCAGTACACCACAGCGGGGCTTTGGCTGTGGGTGCCGCGTGCCGCACACGGACCGGCACAGCTCCTACTCGGTGATGGGGACGCGTTCTCTCCCAAACATCTGTTGCCTGAAGGCCATAACTCAGGCTGACACTAAAGAGGAGCTGTGTGTTTTGTCTGGAGGCTGGCCGTATTATTTTAGTCTGCAGAGGAAAGGGACAGGAGTTGGGAAGCGGGGGCCCACCAGGCCCCTGTGAATGTGTCTGTGTATGTGTGTGTTGTGTGTGTTGTGTTGTATTTGTGCGGGCCTACGAGAGAGAGAGAGAGAGTGTGTGTGTGTGTGTGTGTGTTGTGTTTGCGCAGGCAAAGCTGGAGAGTCAGGGGGAAAGCAGCTGAACATCGGAACGTTCGGTGGCCTTGCTCGCTCGCTCGCTTACTCACTCGCAGAGCCGCAAGCTGAGGACAGGGGTGGGCTGGTGGATGGCTGAGTGGGCGGAAGAGAGGGGGTGGGGGGGGGGAGTGGGTGAACGGTTTACATTCCCGACGAGTGTCCTCCCGGTTTGGAATGTGCACATGGAGAAGACCCGCCACACATATGGACCGGTCCAAAACATCCCCTGGCCCTTAGAATAATACCCCCGGCCAGCCCCGGGCCAAGCCAGCATCCGAATGGCCGCTAGTGTGTTTGTAGTGTCTGCCTGCCTGCCTGCCGGTGTCACGGTCCGTCTGTCAATGCAAGCTGTTGCTCTGTGGAGGTATAGAAAGGGGGGAAGAGAGAGAAAAGAGGGAAAAGGGGAGGAAAGAAAACATGACGTCCGAGAGCCGCAGGAGCAGAGGGTGCAGCCGCTGAATGATTCAGCATTATTTAAACACATGCTACCCATCACATCGTCCTCTCTTCGCAAGCTTTAAATTTTCCTCTTTTCTACTCAAACCTGAGAATTCAAAAGAACACCGCGTGATTGCTGTGGTGGTGTGTGAATGTACCGCATGTAGGAATCCTATAGCAAGCATGTAGGAATCAATCACTCTAATGTCTAATTAAAGTAATGAAAAACTGACTTTGAAAGCTCCTAAGAGACCCTGTAGAGACTCTTTTTCATCATATCTTTTTGAAAGAAAAAAATCTTTTGAAAAAAAGATTTGAGTGTTTTTAAGGTGAGGTAAATATCTGCCCGTAGAACGTAGGAGCTGGAAACTACAAACATAATATATCCTAGTGCTTTGTGTACAAAATGAAGGTATCTTGAGCAAATAGTTATCTTTTAGAACAATGTTGAAACAATTTTTGTGTCGTGAATGGTATATAGTGTATGAAATTGTGTATCTTAACAGTATTATTAAAGGAGACTGAACAAATAATGACTTTAGAAAGAGCTCCACATCCCTACATTGATGACTTTATTTTTTCAAGTACCGTAATACTGAGATGGTGCTTTCAGTAACCACCATTTGTGTGTGTGTGTGTGTGCGTGTGTGTGTGTGTGTGTGTGTGTGTGTGTGTGTGTGTGTGTGTGTGTCTGTGTGTGTGTGTGTGTGCAAAACACACTCCAGCTGAAACAGAGAGAGAGATGAGGAGACGATGGTTGGACTCTTCTACTGTTTTCTTTGTGAATGACTTGCATTCTCACCAATGTTTTTTTATTCCCTCTCTCTCTATCTGTCTTCCTCCCACTCTTCTCAGTGCAAGCGACTGGAACAGGATCTTCTCCACGCACAAGAGCAGGGCCAGACCTCAGCAAACAACGCCCGACACCTGCCCGCGGAAAACAATCAGGACCGCGTCCGCAAGGTAAATGTCCCTCTCGCCGAGAAGAATCTCCTCCTTAACCTCCCATGTCACCCCCTCCTCCTCCTCCTCCTCCTCCTCCTCCTCGACCATCCGTCTGCATTTTACAAATGAGGGGGCCAGCGAGCCCCTCCGTCGCGTCTCTCTCCTGGAATATCTGTGCTGTGTACACTGTCGCTCAGCACGCTGTGGCGGCTGTTTGCTAACAGTGTTTAGTCTTTAAAAACTTCCCCCCCCCCACAACCCCCACCTGCATCCCGACACAGGGGTACCTCCTTAGACAAGCACCCCAACCTGCCCTTTTCCCCCGACCTCCCTCCAACCCCTGCCCTGGAGACATATGTTTCATTTATTAGTCCACACAGGCCTACGGTGGGCTTCTTTTGTTTCCTGTCAACAGGTAACCGTGGGATTGTTGGCTGACCGCGTGCACGTAGGGGGTTGTTTAGTCAAACTACGTGGAAGGCGACGGCAACATGGAGGTGGAGGGGGGTTTTGTCAGGGGTGATGCCATCGCTGTTGTCGTCATCGTCATGGCGGCGGGGCCAGGGTAAACACAAGGCCCCCAGCCTGGGTCACTGAATTTATCAGATGAACACCCGTGCCTCGTGTAGCATAAAATGCAGAGAGGGGTCAACCTGGTGCTTTGATACAGAGCAAAGTCAACAGCAAGCAGGCAATGAGATGAGATGATAAGACCGGAAACAAGATGGCTGACTGAATGAGGCAGTGGAGGGTTCAGGGCACGACTGCTTAAAGTGTGAGGTCAGCTACGTAGATGTGCTGTGGGAGAGGGAGAACTCTGACTGGTCCTCCATGATGAAGCAGTTTCATGCATTTTTTTGAATCAGTGAGCAGCAAGGGTTTGTTTGCCGCACCTGGTCAGGGTGTGTGTGTGTGTCTGAGGGGCAGGTTGGGGGAGGGTGGTTGTTTGGGTCCGTGTTTGTTTGTTTTGGTGTTTTGACTGCCATCTTTACTCTTGGCTGGCATCACAGCTGATGCCAGAGGGTATGGATGGCTGGTCAGTAGCTTGCAGTGGTGCAGGATGACAAAGGGCTTAGGTGGTGATACACAGCATCTTCCTAGATAGTTGCGGTTGCAGATGCATATTAAAGCAAGGAGAAAAAATATTTTGCAGGAGGCTACAATACAGATGTGTATGTTTTTGAGTCTTTTCCTCATGTAAATTCAACATACTTTGAGTGTCAGGTTAAGGAAATCATGCAGTAAAAAGGTGTAATGGAGGAATCAGGATGGTTTACGATAAACATCTTACCTTTTCAAATGACCATTGGGTGACAGCAATGTTATAACAGCTAAATTATTATTTGTCACGTATTCAAAAGGACGCCCAGTGCGTACCAGTGATTTTAAAGGACTTAACACATTTCTGCCTTTTTCTCTGCTCTTGAATGGGCTGGGAAGATGGCTTATTAAGAAATATATTAAATTTTGTTATTAATGTAGCACTTGGTTTTGCTATAAATCCCCTTAATTATAGATTGACTCCTGGGATTACAGAGCTGGGTTTTTAATTTAAAATGAACCAGGAACAGCTGTTGTAAAATTAGTCAACAGTGCCGGGAACAGATCTCCAAAACAATTTAAAAATGAACAGGACTTTGACTCACAGATTGACATTTGGGTTCAGAGGAACTGAGCAAAAGTGGCTTCACAAAATAAAAGTAAGTATATGCCAGCCAAAGCGAAAAGAGTAAAAAGATTCCATAACACTTAAATTACCTGAAATATGCTGATGTGTGTCAGTGAGATGGTGACCTTTCTTCTCGTGGACTTTTTTGTAGGAGAACACGGAAACATTTTTGAAGATTAGGGTAAGGAATTGGGTATGTTTATTGTCTGTTGCAATCTTGTATCAGGTCATTAAAGGCTGGACAGGAAGCTGGACATAGTGCACCAGATGTCTCTGACTAGAGATGAACCTGTTTTATGGCCATATTAAGCACAGCAGTGAAAGGGGGCTCCAGAGGGCCAGAGGGGCTCAGTTGGAGAGGTTAAGTGTGTGTGTGTGTGTGAGGGTATGAATGTGTGTGTGTGTGAGGGTGTGTGTGTGTGTGTGTGTGTGTGTGTGTGTGTGTGTGTGTGTGTGTGTGTGTGTGTGTGTGTGTGTGTGTGTGTGTGTGTGTGTGTATGTCAGAGAGTGAGTATGAATATGATTGGGTGGCCTTATATGGGTGTGTGTGTGTGTGTGTGTGTAGTTGTGTGTGTGTGTGTGTGTGTGTGTGTTTGAGTGTAGGGGTGGGTGGGTGGATAATGCTGGGGTCATCTGCAGCAGGCTGTTCTTCAGCAGAGGGGTCTGCCCTGGCCCTGAACCACCTGTGTTTGCTCTGCAGCTTTGCTTTCAGCGCCCCTGACAGCCCTCTCACAGGGATCACACGGACGGGCCGGACCCGACGCCCAAGCTGCTGACGCCGACCGCCAGCTCACACACACACACACACGTACACACACCACACACACACACACACACGTACACACACACACACACACACACACACACACACACACACACACACACACACACACACACACACACACACACACACACACACACACGTACACACACCACACACACACACACACACGTACACACACACACATGTACACACACACACACGTACACACACACACACATTCACTCAAACACACAGGCTCACACAAATATATACTTTCACACATACACATTCGCACATAAACATACATACACATGATACGCAGTGGTACACGTCACACACACGGACACAAATATATACTTTCACACATAAACATGCACACTAGTGCATACATGCGCGCGCACACACACACTCACACTCACACATATTACAACAGTGCCTCTGCAGCTCAGCCTGTGACAGCCCACTAACACACACATACACCTACACATCGACATACATACACACACACACACACACACACACACACATGCTCATGCACCTTGGCTGCTGTGTTTGCGGCTCAGTTCACTCAAACATACACGCACACACACACACACACACACACTTATGCAAACAGGAGCTTGCGTACCTACAAATGCAAGCACACACGTATAGCCTGACTCACCCACACAAGCCACCTTGGCTGCTTATTGCTCATCGAGGTTCTCCTGACGTTCAGCCACTCACATCTCTCTCTCTTTCTCTCTCTCTCTCTCTCTCCCCCTGCTCCCCTTAGCTGTCTTTGTTGGGTCAGGCAGCCTTGGTATTGAGTTGAACAGCCTCCATAAGGGTTGGCAGTTATTAGCTCTCATTGTGAAGGGTTGCTGGAGTGCTTTGTTACCAGGAGAGAGCATGTCCATGTCACCTTCGGCCTGAGCTGTGAGTGATGGACGCTGATGAGCTGGTGATGGGGAATGGGAGCCATGGAGAGTGATTGTCCTTGGGTTGGAGTGTATGTAGACTGAGGAAGCTTTGCCAACAAGGGAAAATGCAGGAAATTATTAGCTTCCTCTTACATGTAGGGAAAAAAACTGTTGTAATAGAATTGGCCTGTATAAAATCAAATGAAAAGACTTAAATTATTAATCTGGGTTCTGTTATTAAATTGTGTCCGGGTGGTCTTAGTTCAGCTTAAATGACACAAAGAGAAATACTTCAGCCTATTAGAGAAGAATTAAACCAAATGTTTACTTGTTGATAAATATGTTTTTATTTACTACTTTTTCAAAGAACTCACTGATATGTTGTGTCCATGGTTCATTCAGTTGTCTAGATATGTAATACCTGCATACATGAGCATGTTCATTAGCATATTCTGTCAAATCAGTTGCATTTAGTATATGGTGCATACTAACATTTACTGTATGCGGTATGTTTGATGCTGTTGTGACTCTATCAGTATGAATATATTTGCAGGGCATAGTTTAATTTAAGGCCATATTAAATCAATTAAACCGTTGTCCGTTCTTTTATAGAAAACGTAAAATAACGATTTTATGTATATTAAATGTTTATTGTTTATCTAATGAATCCAACTCACTGTAGCATCCCCAGTCCTGTTTTTGAGTGATCATTACAGCTTACAGTAACGCCAGATGCAGCATCTCTCTGCCCCAACTGGGTATGAAAGGCCATCCGCCGCCTCCCCTTCCTGTTCAGCCCCTCTCCTTCCTCTCCCCTTCCTCTCCGCTGCCAAACGTCCTTACCCAAAGGTTAAGGCCTGTGCTCTCCCCTTTCGCCCAGGCTTAATCACAACGGGTCAGCGTTGACTCGCTCCCTCTGACGGGCCTGATTTGGATAATATTGTAATGAACACCGGGCGAAATACATATGATTAATAGGCGCGGGGGGCTTTGAAGTCTTCCGGCGGAGCTCGCGGCTGGAGAAAAGCACATATTGACTTAAGAGGTTAGCCTCTTTTTGATGTGCTCTTTGACTTGCAAGACCCATGCGCCCGTAATTAGAATGATTTTCAGGCGCCCGCGCACACAGGGTGGCTGCATGTACTTAGGGCCAAAGGTCCTGATGAGGCTAGTGCCCCAGGGGCTGCCCTCTCTCTCTCTCTCTCTCTCTCTCTCTCTCTCTCTCTCTCTCTCTCTCTCTCTCTCTCTCTCTTTCTTTCTCTCCCTCTCTCTCTGTCTTTCTCTCTCTCTCTCTCTCTCTCTCTCTGTCTCTCTCTCTCTCTCTCTCTCTGCCCCCAGGCAGAGGACCCAGGGGTGGTGGCTCAGGGTTCTCTCATCTCCCTCATCCCAAACAGAGTATCCAGCTTGTGGTGTTTGTTGAATATGTCCAAACTGAGAGAGAGAGATAATCGGTTACTCTGTCCCAAAAGCCTTTCTTTTTGTCACTATATTCTCTAGCATAGACTGTGAGTGAGAAGTGAGAAGTCATGATATTCTGACAGTCCTGGGATTCAGGTTGATGTGCATATTAACTGTTGCTCTGAAGCACAGATTATGCCAGATTATGAGGAATAATTTATGATGAGATGCATATTTTCTGGTGTAATACAGACTACCTCTTGTCATCAGAAGAACGTTCCAGATGGAATATGTGACTGTGTGTTTATTTCTACACACCAGACATATTCACATTCCACACTAGACCATTTTGAATGTGTGGACTCCTATGCTTTACAGCTGTGCGATCAGTAGCATTAATGGGGTTTTGGACTTGTTACATTAGAGGAACTCTTACCCATGAGAGTTCCAGCTGTGCACACAAGGGGAAAGGTTAGTCTGTGGTGTACTGTATGTAAAAGTTTAACCTGTCGGTGGAAAAACATGAAACAGGAACAGAAATAGATATTTTCTAATAGAGTTGTCAATTCCTCAGAAGTGCTGATTATAACCTTCCCTTGCTAAAGAATGTAGTCAGTTGATGATCTACTAGCTAAACTAAACATGTCCCCTATCTTCATCTTAACCTTGGATTTACTTCAGTGCTAACCTTAATGCCGTTAAGGGAAGTAGCACCAGAGAAACAGGCTGTAGTTGTGCGTCTGTGGTTGCCATGGGACTTGTTGACAGGTGTATTGGCTGGTTACCTGAGTGACACGAGGGCACTGAATGGTGAGGTGAGGGATTGTTAAATGCCTTTTTTTTGTGCCCAGGTCTTCCTGTGTGTGTGAGGGCCGTTATCACACGCATGGCTCGCCACGGCCGCCTCCGCCCTGTGCTGTTTGATAAGCCACGGATGTAGACCCCATTCATCAGGTTAATGAAAGAGCTGGCCATGAGATGGCCTGACCTTACAGTCAAACACGTGCCCTGGACCGCGCATATAAACTACCGTTTGCACATACACACACACACACACACTCTCTCTCTATGTTGCTCGCTCACTCGCTCTCTCGCTCTCTCTCCCTCTCTTTCTCTCTCTCTACTGAAAGGTGCTGCTCTTGTTTCTTCCCTTCACTAACTGTGTTTGCTTCAACCCCCATTAGTCAGAAAAGCATTTTTGCTTTGTTGTGTCAAATTAGTAATTAAATGGTGTGTGTGTGTGTGTGTGTGTGTGTGTGTGTGTGTGTGTGTGTGTGTGTGTGTGTGTGTGTGTGTGTGTGTGTGTGTGTGTGTGTGTGTGTGTGTGTGTGTGTGTGTGTGTGTGTGTGTGTGTGTGTGTGTGTGTGTGTGTGTGTGTGTGTGTGTGTGTGTGTGTGGAGAATCTCCTTTTGTGTCTTCCCCTCCCTGTGTCTCTTATCGTGTGGGCCTGTAGATTGCAGGCATTTACAGTAGGGGCATGAGCGCTGTTTGCTTAGACTGCCTTCATTGTTTCCCTGCGCCCTCTCCCAGCTGTTGAGAGGCGGGAACGATCAATACATCTTTTTCAACAGCTCCTTATTAGCCTGGGGGAAGGGGGTGCATGAGTGTGTGTGTGTGCATGAGAGACTTTGTGTGAATGTATGTGTGTTTGTGTGTGTGTGTGTGTGTGTGTGTGTGTGTGTGTGAGAGAGAGAATATGTGTGTGCATGTGCGTGCATGAGAGACTGTGTGAATGTATGTATGTTTGTGTGTGTGTGTGTCCATGTGTGTGTGCGTGTGAGAGGGAGAGAGAGTATGTGTGTGTGCGTGCATGAGAGACTGTGCATGTCTGTGTATTTGTGTGTGTGAGAGAGAGAGTATGTATGTGTGTGTGCGTGCATGAGAGACTGTATGTGAATGTGTGTGTGTCTGTATTTGTGCGTGTGTGTGTGTGTGAGAGAGAGAGACTGTGTGTGAATGTATGTGTGTCTGTATTTGTGTGTATGTGTGTCTCATGTTTTGCTGGAGAGAGGAAGAGAGACAGACAGAAGCTGCGAGGATAGTGTTTACCAAGCCCTCCTTGGCATGAAGTTCTCCTTGTTTCCTTTCCTCCCTCTCTCTCTCTCCCTCTTTTGTTTTCTTCCCCCTCTCTTTCTCTCTCTCTCTCCCTCTCTCTCTCTGTTGCTCTCTCGTTCTCTCTGCTCTTAAATCATCTCTCCCCCATTCCCCTTCTTTTCCTTCTCTCCTCTCCTCTTCTCTTCTTTCCTCTCCTCTTATCTCCTCTCCTCTCCTCTCCTCTTCTCTTCTCTTCTCTTCTCTTCTCTCCTCTCCTCTCCTCTCCTCTCCTCTCCTCTCCTCTCCTCTCCTCTCCTCTCCTCTCCTCTCCTCTCCTCTCCTCTCCTCTCCTCTCCTCTCCTCTCCTCTCCTCTCCTCTCCTCTCCTTTACCTACTCCCCCTCTTCATCTTCACTGGGTGCTGAGTGTAGACACAATGGCCTGAGCTCCACGGCCTTCTCATCTTTGCCTGGGTTGCTCCCCGTCGTTGGCATGTTAGTGCTGGTGCTGGAGGAGGTGGTGCTGGAGGAGGTGGTGGTGCTGACTGAGATGGTGGTGCTGGAGGAGGTAGTGGTGCTGGATGAGGTGGTGCTGGAGGAGGTGGTGGTGCTGACTGAGATGGTGGTGCTGACTGAGATGGTGGTGCTGGAGGAGGTGGTGGTGCTGACTGAGATGGTGGTGCTGGAGGAGGTGGTGGTGGAGGAGGTGCTGGTGCTGACGGAGGTGGTGGTGCTGGATGAGGTGGTGCTGGAGGAGGTGCTGGTGCTGACGGAGGTGGTGGTGCTGGAGGAGGTGGTGGTGCTGACTGAGATGGTGGTGCTGGAGGAGGTAGTGGTGCTGGATGAGGTGGTGGTGCTGGATGAGGTGGTGCTGGAGGAGGTGGTGGTGCTGACTGAGATGGTGGTGCTGGATGAGGTGGTGGTGCTGGAGGAGGTGCTGGTGCTGAAGGAGGTGCTGGTGCTGGAGGAGGTGCTGGTGCTGACGGAGGTGGTGGTGCTGGAGGAGGTGCTGGTGCTGACGTAGGTGCTCTCTCAGCAGTTTAAAAGAGGAGAGGCTTAGATGGGGACTGAGTGTATGATGATAAACGGTAGCGTTGGAGAGTGCTGGTAAGTCATAAATGGCGGCTCTGTGGTTCTGGTTGATTATACTGATAGTGTAGAGTTTAGGGCATATAAACCAATCTGTGTCTATGTTGTGATGATGACCAACAAATGTAAATGTAGATTATGAGTTTATTTGATTTTATGGTCCTTTGCCAGGAGTATATGATCTGCTTGATGCAATGGTATCTCTTTTTGTCTTTGTTAAGATGCCCTATCACTCTTTTACACGTAATTCAGGCTGATGATTAGAATCTAGACTTAGTAGGAATAGATGAACATTCATTAAGGCAAAGTCAGAGAAGTCTAGAATGTAAAACAAGTCATAAATTGTAAAACCTTTTTTCTTACCATTAAAGTGTGTGTGTGTGTGTGTGTGTGTGTGTTTGCAGGAAGAGTTAGATGCAGTTCAGAGAGACCGAGATAAAGCCCTGGAACTTTGCCAGAAGATGGAGGAGGAACTGCAGACACTCCGGCTGTTCCATGGGTGAATGCACCACACAAACACACAAACACCTTTACGCACTTTTGCATCTGCATACATGCATGCTGACCTATATGCAAAACACATGCACGGGAACACACACTACCCCAAAGTGCAAGTTCAAACACACACACACACACACACACACACACACACACACACACACACACACACACACACACACACACACACACACACACGCGCGCGCGCGCGCACACACACAGAGCCCCAAGATACACATGCTCAGACACACCCACACACGACTTGACAAAGTGAATGTACACACACAAACACACACACACACACAGGCTGCACTGCTAAACACACACGCACACACACGTACAAATATACTCACACGAGTATGTGTACGAACACACATATATGAACTGCAAACCACAACCTCAAACTTTAATCCTCTCACATATACACACAAACCATACAGTAACCCCCGAATGTACAAATACACATGCCGTAGCACAAACACAAACACACATTGATTTGGAAAACACATTTGAACACAAAAAGGAGAGCTGATTAAACCAGTTAGCATCACCAGTGAAGCCGCATACACTTGAAAGTGTCATGTGAAGGTGTAAGAGAGAAATGGCATTGTAGACAAGTAATGTAAGGGAGATGGGTGATGTAATTCTACTCATGAACTCATTTGTATAACTTCCCCCAGCATAACTGTGAAGTCCTGTCAGTAAAAATGACAAAGAGCACCCCCAACACACACACACACACACACACACACACACACACACACACACACACACACAGACACACACAGACACACACACACACAGACACATACTCACATAGGCTCTTGATCACAGCACGCATGCTTCCCTCTGCCGTTCCATTTGAACTCTCTTAATAACAGTGCCCTGCTTCTGCTGCTGCTGCTCTCCCTCTCTCCTTTCGTCATTACACAGCCTCTTATTAAAACCGCCAAACATTCGACGTCGTACCCGGCCCACCAGTCCACCGCTCACCGAGCTCATATTAACTTCTAAAAACGACTTTTTTCCACTTTATTTGCGCCAGTTTGGAGGGACTGAAATAGGCAACGTCAGAAATGGCAAAGTCTGGAGCTGGAGACAATAATGACATTGTCATAAATATGAGTTGAAAATAAATATGAGAAATAAATTACAGTGTAGAAAAGCGTGAGTGAGAGAGATACCACTAAAGCTCTCAATGTGTTCTTTAGGGCCCTGATTCAGAATTATTTCAGGAAATGTGGTGGTGGATATCGCGACACGTTATTGCTTTGTAGCAATGGTAGCATTTGTTTTTGGATCATTCGGTCTACATTGATGAAAGTCACAGATTGGCAATTAAATTAATCTGACTTTTACCCATCTCTAAACATTGGCATTAGTATGCAGAGCTGTTACCTCTTTGCCCATTCTGGATACAAGTATAGTTTGGCCTCTCCTACCACCAACCGCAGGTTGCTGGATTAGAGTGTGCAAATACGCTTGGCACAGAAACCAGCCATTCTGGTTTGGTGGTGTGGATCCGGTTTAGGATGGACTCGTATCCTTCTTCTCAGATGCTTTCTCCCAGTCATCCTTATCTACTTATCTTCTGTTGTCTGTTTGACTGTTGGTGTCCTGGACACACACACCACACACACACACACACACACACTCTCTCTTGCTCTCTCTCTCTCCCACGGAAGGATCCCATGTCTGAGAATTGGGGGGGTTGGGAATCACTCCCCATCACCACCATGTCCACCATGCACCCCATATCCCCAACACCCCAAAACTTATCTATACCCCCAAGAAGTGAAGACAGGCATTGTATTCGACCACACACACAACACAACACAACACACACACACACACACACACACATGTATTTGCATTGTGGGATGCCCAGCCGGAGTGGCTATCAGGACGCCTGTGGAGCTGGACCTTCAGATGGGGAATCCTTCCAGCCCTAACAAAGCTCAGAAGATGCCTCTCTCTGTTTGCTCTGAGGATTCCACCCCCCACCCACCCCACCCCATTCTGCATTGTGTCCTCAGGATAACAGACAAGCTCAGTCAGATGAAAGAGACGAAACAGACATTAGAGAGAGACTGAGAGAGAAAGAGAGAAAAGGAGAGAAAGACAGAGAAAGACTCAGAGAATGAGAAGTAAATAGGAGGATGGGGGGGGGGGGTGGTTGAGAAACTGGACCGATCCCCTTTCAGATTCCCTCATGCCGCACGTAGACAGGCACCCCGTAGACATAAAATAGCAACAAATCTCAAGAAGACGACAAAAAAAAAACGAATAAATGTTCTAGAACTTTCTCTGACTGTCGACCAGCTGTTTTAATGAGTTGGGATTGGCCAGAGGGCCGTGGCGCGGCGCAGACGGTGCTTTGTTTGAGCAAGAGCCAGGCACGGAGCAGAGCAGGAGGGGGCAGCCACAGAGTCAGACAGACCACGCGTTAAAGGTACAATCTGTGATTCTGGTTGTTGATACTTGACCACGCGTTAAAGGTACAATCTGTGATTCTGGTTGTTGATACTTGACCACGCGTTAAAGGTACAATTTGTGATTCTGGTTGTTGATACTTGACCACGCGTTAAAGGTACAATCTGTAATTCTGGTTGTTGATACTTGACCACGCGTTAAAGGCACATTCTGTGATTCTGGTTGTTGATACTTGACCACGCGTTAAAGGTACATTCTGTGATTCTGGCCAAAGGTTGTTGATACTTGAGCTTAAAAGGCAATAGAATTACACCCCTCACTCTCTGTCTTCATGAAGCAACGTAACAATCATATAACACAAGTTTATGAGGCATTCTTAGCAACCATCTTGACTTCCCATTCACACTCAGACCGAGTTTTTTTTTTCTTTCTTAAAGCACATACATTATACAGAGATCTAGATGACGATGAGGAGCAATTTGTTGAAATTTGTTGAATTTCACACAAAGTCTATTGGATTAGAATCAAGGAATCTACTCCTAACTCATGGCCGAGGGGCCAACCTCAATCTCAGCCTCTCTCCCCTGGGAGGGCCCCCCATCCTTTGCCCCACCGCCCCTCTCATTATCACGCCTGGCCTTACACTTAACACCTGAAATTCAATAGTCATTAAGGGACATTAGGCCTGGCTGCCATTCAGGTGATGGAGCCCGGCTGAAGGGTATTGCGAAGGCTTATTCACTTCCTGCTTCAGAGAGGTTGGCACTTGTGAGGTGCTGTCTGGCCATCTGATTTTGTATTATTTTTATTATTATTTTATAATTTTGTCTATCTCAGGAGTCAATTGGAATAGATTAGATTGGTTTTAAATGTATTAAGAAAGCATTCTGTTTGTTTAAATCCAAAAATTGACCTCCATCTGTAAACTGAAACCTTCAGCCCCCTTTACTTTGTAGTCATCATGTTTTTGAATAAGGCTGTTATTGTTTCTGCCCTTTCAAATGTCTGTGCCCTTAGCTGGCAAGTCTTTTGAAAATGTGCTGATAAATAATCTCCCTTAGCAACGACAATGGAACTGGGGTAATGAGTGAGATATGGCTATTAGAGTGTTTGTTTGCCCAGATAAATTCAGGTGACCGGGAAGTAGCGTCATGAGTCATGACACCTGGCATCCAGTTTCAGCAACAAACATGGCAGCCATGATACACACAGCACCAGCCACCGCCGCCACCACCAAACATCTTGCCGGCCACCAATCACCCCGCGTTAGCCGGCAGATCAGTCTCAGACTCGGCCTTGCAATCTGTGCAACAAAATACATTTGGCGGATTGTCTGCAAACCCACACAGCAAGCCAGATTCGCAGAACAGCAAGGAGCTGGATAGAGGGGCCAATTCAAAACGCACGGCAGTTTCCTGGCAACACACACACACGCACACAGACATACACACCCCCGTCAGCCCAATTTTATCCGCTACCCCCCTACCTGGTCTAAATTGGTTTCTGTACTGGAACACCATGCAGACAGGTAAGCAGCGCGCCTGTACACTGATGCAGGAAGAGATGAGGCGAGGAAAAGAAGATGTAGTGACATAGAGAGAGGGTGAGACTCAAAGCTGTCAGTCTGGACTCGAAATGATTGATTTGTGTAAGGAACGGTCCTGTTGAGGCGTGGTCGTCTTGTTTACTCACCCACTAAAAGGTTGCTGTGGAGATTGTGTGTGTGTGTGTGTGTGTGTGTGTGTGTGTGTGTGTGTGTGTGTGTGTGTGTGTGTGTGTGTGTGTGTGTGTGTGTGTGTGTGTGTGTGTGTGTGTGTGTGTGTGTGTGTGTGTGGTTTCCCCTCGTGTTTTGACCTCGCTGTTTGCCGAGAAGGCCAGAGATAAGTCTCTATTAAAAGGTTATTTTACATATCCTCTCTGATAGCACGCCTCTGGTTCAGTTAACCATTAAACCCTGCACTGAATCGCAGGCCAGGTACGTTGGGAACCAGTGCCTTTGATTACCTATCTGATTTCGCTGGTTAATGATTAACACCAATGCCCAGGCTTGCTTTACAGTTTTCTATCTTTCATTCTTTTTTCTTGTTCCCTCGCTCGCTCTCTCTCTCTCTCTTTCCGTATCTATCTGGCTATATACCTGCTGTATCTATATCTCTGCCTTAATCTATTGACATACATGTCTACCCTTGTATTTTCCAAAAGCATTTTGCTTTTGTGTTCCGTTTTCTCTCTCTCTCTCCCTTTCTTGAAAACTGGGGCAGTTCGTACACAAAGTAACGCAGAAAGAGAGTCAGACTTATTATGCAAGAGAACCCAGATAACACACTACAAAGAGAATATTTGTCACTGATGTGTTGACTTCCAGAGATGCCCAAGAACAGTGGATTGTGTTTGAATTTAGTTACAACTGAAAATGTCAGAAAAAAACCTTGAAAACATGATTAGATGAGTCAATGAGAAGTGGTCAAGGCTGTTATTATACAGTATATTACCTCCCAATCTGCCTAACTAGACACCTGCATAACCCTTATCTGGTTATCTGATCCACCTTTCTGGCACACATTGGATTTGTCAGTTTCATGGTCCTACAGTACGTTTCAGCTTTGACAAACTGATGCAGACACAAGCATAGACATCAGTCACTGCAACGTCTTCTTCAGCCCCCTATGTCCATGTTGGGGGCGTATTTGGGAGATGGATTCAGGGCATGGGGGTGGGAGGTGTAGATAAGATAATCCATGGCAAGGCAACGTGCTTTCGCCCTTGTTTGTCACTGCCACCGGACCTTCGTACCCAATATGTTTGCCTTTAATTAAACAAAACACACAAGTTTACATCTCTCGCTCGGCTATCAATATCACATCCCAATTGATTACCCTCCACTTCTAGAGGAGGAATGAAAAAAAGACCTGAGTGCATAGGCAGAAAGAGGTGGGGGAGAGAGAGAGAGAAAGGGAAAGAGAGGGAGATGTCTGGAGCCTGACGTCTCCCTGAAACTAATTAAACGAGGGACAAGAGGCCATAGTGACTAATATGAGTTTAAGGCAATATGCACACTGCCCTCCCCCCCCCCCCCCCCCTCAGCAGACAAAGACTGGTGACCATCCATCAGGCTCCATCTGTCAGGAATTGGATGGCGCTTGTATGGCACTCGAGAGGAAGGGACAGGGGGTGGGTGGGGGGGTGTTAGTGAGAGGTATTATTGGTGGTGGTGTTGAGGCGAGGTCCATTGCTCAGGGTATTGTGTCTGCTGCGAGTGCCTCCTCACCCACCGCTCCCTCGTGGTTGCGGTTTACGCCGCCTCATATTTGAAGGTCCTCACCTGCTCAGGAACCTGATGGGCAGGTGTGTGGTAGTGAGTGTTTGATGAGAGGGTGTAGAGCTCGCTGGCTTCTCTTTAGAATAAGGGGGGGGGGGGGTTGGGAGGAGGGCAGTTTTATTAAACTGCAGACATTTGTCATTCTAGCCTCTCCAGTAAACACTGACCACCATTTACCCACCAAATCCACATTATAATAATAAACAGGTGTTTTTCTGTGTGTGAGGGGGTGGGTTTTCAGAATAGATTATTTGGTGACTACTGTCATTTCACAACACAGGCATGCAAACCTGCAGCAATGGAGTAATTTTCTTTTATTCATTTGTTTATTTGTGTATATCCATACAGAATCACATCACGTCAGAAATGTTTACAGTTAGATGAGTTAGAATCATCTGTGATGGTGATGGTGCAAAGGGGCAACATGAGGTCAGTTTGTTTGCCTGCCTGTAAAAATAGTCCAGATTGCTCTTCTTCCTCCCCTTAATTAAATCCCTACATATCTATAAAAGCCAGGAGAGATTATATTTGTTGCTCAAGATGTTTATCTTTTCTCCTGTTTCTCTCTATCCTTCCCTCTTTTTTTACCATTTTATTCCCTTTCTGTTAAATCCTCTGTTAAATCCTGTGCATCTCATTGAGTCGCATCTGTGTGACATTCACCTGGAGGGTGGTGTGATTATGGTGCGAAGTTTGTGTGTGTGTGTGTGTGTGTGTGTGTGTGTGTGTGTGTGTGTGTGTGTGTGTGCCTTGGCGCTGAGATGACCCAGTCTGAGATGAGAGATGTCACTCAACAGCTCCTGGCACATGGCCGTTATAGTTCAAATAGTGCAGTGGGTTTTACTGGCAGCTACGCTGACACTCATCACTCTGGGTGGTGGACACTGGGCCCGAGCAGCAGCTGAATAAAGCCTTTCCTCATGGTGTCATTTGGTTACAACAGTGGAATAGTTGGTCCACTTTTCGGTCACAGCCATTACAGATATTTGTGGTTTCAATTTGGTCAAGACAGTTTGGAGTGGCAATTTATAATATAATATTGGCCATAGAATGAAATGTGTGTACAATGTGTGTACAAATACAATATTAAACCATTAAATGAACATATGAATTGACCTCTTTTACAGTCAGCATCTGATGCAGACTGAGGAGACTGCAGTGAAGGAACAAGGCGCTTCCACACCACCTTCGTCTTTGACCTCCGACACCAAGGGGAACCAGAACCAGGCCCTCCTGGCCCGTATGCAGCTACTGACCAGTGAGCACCAGAACCTCCAGTCCCAGCTCCGCCGCTCCCAGGACGCAGAGCGGGAGGCCAGTGAAAAGGTCCAGAAGTGAGTACCATGGTCGTGGAATCTTTGAGTAAATGACGCTAACCTCA